>NW_022060290.1:95683-434347 GCF_007364275.1 Archocentrus centrarchus
TACCTCATGCAGGTGTCTATACCAAAGATTGAAGCAAAGATTGGACTTCTAATAGGGACTAATGCTCCTAAAGCGATCGAACCTTGGCAGGTTATAGCCAGCGAAAATGGTGGTCCGTACGCTGTGAAGACGAGGCTTGGTTGGACCATCAGTGAACCCCTCCAAGGAGCCATTTCTCAAAGTGCAACACATGGCTTGATTGAAGTTTCGGCAAACCGCATATCAGTTAGCACATTGGATGAACTCTGGAGTCAACAGTTTAAAACTGACTTCCCTGAGTGCGAGAGAAATGAGAAGCAAGAAATGTCAAGGGAGGACTTGCAGTTTCTGGAAATAGCAACAAAGTCAGCTACCATTGTGGATGGACATTACAGTATCGCCCTGCCGTTGAGGAACAAGCATATACAGATGCCCAACAACCGTAAAGTGGCCGAGCAACGTGCCTTAAATTTAAAGCGGAAACTGGAGAAGAATGCTTCATTCCATGAAGAATACTCAGCTTTCATGAGTAACATCATAGCCAAAGGTTATGCAGTAAAGGTGCCAGAAGAAGACCTTGGTCGCAACGATGGTAAGGTTTGGTACCTGCCGCACCATGGAGTTTACCATCCCAAGAAACACAAGCTTAGAGTGGTTTTTGACTGTGGAGCATCGTACAAAGGCACCACCTTAAACAGCCAGCTATTGCAAGGACCGAATCTTACCAGTACGCTACTTGGAGTAATTATTAGATTCAGACAAGAAGAAGTGGCCATCATGGCAGACGTGGAAGCAATGTTCCACCAAGTAAAGGTGCCTGATGAAGATTCTGACCTTCTCCGCTTCCTTTGGTGGGAATCTGGTGACATCACGCAGAAACTGGTGGAGTACAAGATGGTGGTTCGCATTTTTGGTGCCACTTCGTCACCAAGCTGCGCCAGCTTTGCTCTGCGCAAATGCGCCAAAGACAACCGAGACCAGGCTAACAGTCAAGCGGTTGACACAGTACTAAACAATTTCTATGTAGATGATTGTTTAAAGGCCATTAGCTCAGAAGATGAAGCCGTGCAGCTGTACCACACACTGAGAGCAGTATGTCACAAAGGTGGATTCAAACTTACCAAATGGATTAGTAATAGCAGAGCAGTGCTGTCTGCTATTCCGGAAGAAGAGAGGATATCGGAAGTTAAGGAGCTCGACCTAGGTCAGGATATGCTTCCCATAGAGAGAGCTTTGGGAGTTCAGTGGTGTATTCAGTCTGACAGCTTCAGATTCCAGATTATAATGCCTGACAAAGTTCCCACTCGGAGGAACCTTCTTTCTATTGTGAGTTCTGTTTACGACCCATTGGGTATCCTGTCACCAGTCACGCTTCAAGCTAAGAAAATTCTGCAAGAGCTTTGCAGGCGGAAGATTGGTTGGGTTGACATCATACCAGAAGACCTAGCTCATAGATGGCTGGAGTGGAAGACCCAGCTACATCAACTGGAGAGCATTAGTGTTCCAAGATGTTTTAAACCTGTAGGCTTTGGAAAGTCAGTATACAACCAGCTGCACCATTTTGCCGATGCCAGCGAAGAGGGCTATGGTACAGTTAGCTACTTGCTACAGAGGAACAGCAGTAACGAAGTTCATTGTGCATTCATGTTGGGGAAAGCAAGAGTGGCCCCACTGAAGCCCATGACGGTTCCCCGTATGGAACTTACTGCAGCAGCCATGGCAGCGCGCTTGGACAAGTTTCTGACGTCAGAGTTGCATCTTCCACTCCAACCATCAGTGTTTTGGTCAGACAGTACCACGGTACTTAAATATATCTGCAACCAAACAAGTAGGTTCCGCACCTTCGTTGCTAACCGCGTGGATGCCATCTTGAAGTGCTCCAATCCACAACAATGGAGGTATGTCAACACCTCTTTGAACCCTGCTGACTTTGCGTCAAGAGGACTCAAGGCGGAGCGCTTCATTCGCCATCACGTATGGTTACAGGGGCCGGACTTTCTCTGTAAATCGAAGGATGAATGGCCGGAAAGTATGCACCCCGTCGGAGACCTGACTACAGACGACCCAGAGGTTAAGAACACACTGGTCTGTGCTCACGCAGTTGAGGAATGCGAAGAAGTAGTGCTGGAATTCCTACAGCACTTCTCATCCTGGTTTCGACTAAAAAGGGCGGTTGCATGGATGCTTAAAATCAAGAGTCTTCTGCTGCATCTGTGCCGCAAAAGGAAAGAGCTGAACGCAGTTAAAGCTCAGTCTGAAGTTGAAAAGGACATGAGAGGTTTCAAGCACAGCCTGCTTCAGGTGGGCACCAACAAACTAACTGTGGAGAACCTTGCAGAAGCTGAAGAAGCAATCATTCGCTTTTGCCAAGCAAAGACATTTTCCAAAGAGATCGCAGCAATTTCTAAAGGTCAAAGTGTGAAGAGGACTAGTAGTCTTTCCAAACTGAATCCAGTACTTGAACAAGGCATTCTCAGGGTCGGAGGACGACTCAGTAAAGCTGCCCTACCGGAGGAGTTCAGGCGCCCAGCAATCCTAAGTAAGGATCTTCACATCGCCAAGCTTATCTTCAGAGAAATTCATGAGAACTTGGGACATTGTGGTCGTAATCATGTCATCTCAAAGCTGAGAACAAGATTTTGGGTTCCTGGTGCCAACTCTGCAGTAAGGCAGATACTCTCTAAGTGTATTGCCTGCCGACGTGCACATGGAGTTGTAGGACAGCAACAAATGGCCGACCTTCCTCGAGACAGAGTTCTGCCAGACGACCCTCCATTTACTAACTCTGGAGTGGACTACTTTGGCCCATTCGAGATTAAACGTGGACGGAGTGTATTAAAAAGGTATGGTGTTATTTTTACCTGCCTAACTACTCGTGCAATACACTTGGAGATGGCAGCCTCACTGGACACAGATTCCTTTATTCATGCCCTTCGTCGCTTCATAGCCAGACGAGGCCAGGTAAAGATCCTTCGTTCTGACAATGGAACTAACTTCATTGGAGCAGAGCGTGAGCTTAGGAGAGCCATTAATGAATGGAACATGTCCAGTATTGAAAACCATCTACAACAACAAGGCATTCAGTGGATGTTCAACCCTCCCACAGGATCCCACCATGGAGGTGTATGGGAGAGATTAATAAAGTCGGTGAAGAAAATTCTAAATGTCACCCTGAGACTGCAGACACTAGATGAAGAGGGCTTACACACACTCCTGTGTGAGGCAGAGGCCATTCTTAATGGTCGTCCGATAACTAAAGTGTCCAGTGATCCGAACGATCTGGAAGTACTCACTCCCAATCACCTCTTACTCCTCAAGACCAAACCATCTCTTCCTCCTGGACTATTCAACAGACAAGATCTTTACGCAAGGAGGAGATGGAAGCAAGTGCAATATATGTCCGAAATATTCTGGAAACGTTGGGCAAGAGAATATTTGCCACTACCTCAGGAAAGGCAAAAATGGACCCGTCCGTCTCGCAACTTTGCCGTTGGAGACATCGTGCTTATCGTTGACGAAACAGCGCCACGCAACTCCTGGATTGCAGGAAAAGTAACTCAAACCATCTTAGACAGGACAGGAATGGTGCGTCAAGTAAGAATCAAAACCAGGACAAGTACACTGGACAGACCCATTACCAAGATTTGCCTTTTGCAGGAATCGAGCTGAATCAATCACTCACAGAGACTGTTAAGTTTGTTCCTGTTGTTTATGAAGTACATTTGGGTACTTTGGCTCCACAAGTTTAAATAGATAATTGTGCAATTGTGTCACAATTAGGGGCCGGTATGTGGGAGCCAAGTTAAGTTAGGTTATATATATATTATTTATTTTCCTGTAAACCTTATTTTGTTTAATTAGTAATGTAATAAGTAATGTTAAGGTTAAAATTTAAGTAAAATTATTTTACTACATTCCTGTTTTCATATTGGGATCTTGTTGTGAATAGGGTTTGAGTAAAAGCTGGGTTATAGTTCAAGCTCGTCACTTCGTGACTTTATGCAAATTAAGTGCAGCACTGGGGAGGGAGGGGGAGAGCTGGATAGCGCAGCAGCGTAAGACAGAGCCACACGGTTTTGCTACCGTAGTCTTGTTTAATGTGGAGGAAACTTAGGCCTGGATGCTCTTGTAAAAGGATGTGAACCTGTAAATAAACCTTTTTCTTTTTCCTTTCTACATCGGAGTACTGTGGAAGTTTTTCCTCTTTGAATTAACGGACACGAGTGAAACCCGGAACATTAACCTTGTGGCAGCATAGCAACTATGTGACAAATGATGTTTTGCCATATGATTAATTACACTAACTGCTGTCAAAGAAGCCAGTGTTTGTAGTAATTTAGCATTTAGCCCTAATTAGCAGGTATCAGAGTGAAAAAGCTTTCTTTTAATGGGTTTTCTCACATAGATTTTGCACCCACAGCAGAGTGAACTCTGCCCTGCTGACTGTGTGTTGGTGTGAGAGGCTCCATATTTCACACCATGTGTTATAAGTCACACTGTGTGCTAAAATAGACTTTTTTGTATTGAACAAACTGCAGAGATTGAGGCAGACTCAGCAGCACCATCTGTCACACATTTAGTCTGACACAGTACACTGTGAATCAGAGGATCAGTGTTTGAAGGAAAAAATGATAGATTATCAATCACTGATAACAGTGTGATGATGAGAATAGTAATAACACCATTTCCAGCTCTTGAGTTAGAAATAAGGCAGAGAACAGTGAATGCATTTATGGAGGAAAAATGACTTTTCACATGTCAATACTCCATATTAATGAGTAGCAATGAAGTCAGAGTTCCTTTGCCAAGAGGTGTGAGTGGATGAAGAATTAAAGCTGAGGACTTTCTTATTTCTTCCTTGTCTCGTTGTTTATTTCTACTGGAAAATTACTGCGCGCTCAAAACAGGTTTTTTCCAGCAGCTTGTAAATGACCAACGGGGCACAGAGCTCAGAAAGTAGAAGGCTGTTTTTCTGCTGTATCCATATATAACATGAGATTTCAGTGCATGCTGTTCACAGCGCTTTGCCCTCTTCATTCAGCAGTGGTGTGTAGCACAAAAATCAAGAAGGGGGTAAAAGGAAAAACCAATAAACTGACAGAAGAACAGAACAAGAATCTAACGTGCACAGCTGCTTCAGCCATAGTCACTCTTTAGTTATATCCACGCTCTGTATAACAGCTATCCATGACTTATATAGGTTTCCTCTGTCAGTGACCAGAGTGGGTTAACAGAACATCTCTGTAACAGCTTTGTTTCCTTCTGGTAGGTTTCCACACTGACACGGGAAGAAACAGCTAAAAACCATCTTTAGTTTCACTGCTTTACACAAGATTCATACTTTTACATAAAGTGATATTTGGAGGGCCAGAGAAAATGATTGTGAGGAATATTGTATCAGGAAGTCATTGTCCTTCCATTTCTTCACTACACAACAGCTTCCTCATGGACCATTGAGCCTTTGCAAGAACCAGCCTGGAAGTCTCATCATCACTGTGGTCAGTCATAAACGGCTGGAGCTGACATTACAGTTTTTCATGGTTTTAACCAGCGTCCCACTATGAGTACCAGACTGTAGCTTCAAGGATCCAAATGTGACAAAGAAAGCATTCATTATTCATCAGGTACCACAATTCTCAACATTTACAATGCTTGCTGAGACAGTTCCTCTCACAGCAGGTCAGTAAAAACAAGGCTTCTGTCATGGATGGCCGCTGCACAGGCAGGGAGGAGGACCCCAAAAGGCAGACCCAGGACGGGTGTAGATAACTCACACACGTTTATTTACACAATAGTACACGATAACCCTGAGCTCTCCCCGGGAACACACCAGATGGGGGAGAGATGCTAAACAGACTAGACTTCACAACTCAAACATACCAGCATACAGAACAGCGGATAACAATCATCACTAACAACAATGACGCGACAACAAGCATGGAAAACACAAGCCTTAAATACACAGAAGGTAATGAACAAATGGAAAACAGCTGGGAGGGAAGTACAAGACAAACTAAACCCAAAGCACACAGACCAGGAACCTACCAAAATAAAACAGGAAGTAACTTGACACCCAGACTAAACACCTAAGGACAGCACATCAGTATGGGGAGACAGACACCATAATAACATCAACTATACATGAACATAAACACTGGGCCACCGGCCCAGGACCATGACAGCTTCATGTAGAAGCATCCCTATGAAATATGTCATGATTAGAAAATTGATGGTGGTGACAGACAGTTACAAAGAAATGTAGCCTTTCCTGTCACTAAATGGTTAATGTAAAGCAACTGTAATGAATGACATTTCAATAAAAAACGAATAAAGTCTAAAGATGTCTAGAGCATCTAAAGCTATTCTCTTCCTTTGGCAGCCTCAATAAAGCGTTAAAGTTGTGATAGTCAGCAAATATAGAATGAAAGCAATAAATAAAAAGGATCTTGTAGGTTGCAGAAGTGAAGCTGCAGAATTGAACCTGTATGGTCCTAATCTGAACCCACATGCTTGTTAACTAACAGGCTGCTCATCATTAAACTCACTGCCACTGTGAATCAAGTCTGAGAAAAACAACAACATAAAAACATGACACATACAAACACTTTGGTCACTCAGTCTCAGTTTCCTGCAGCCAGAAATGCACAATGCCCCGATCCTCTCAACACACTGATTGATTTTTTTCAGCCAGATGAGAGAAACATAGTATTAATATAATAAGCAGCTCCAGGATGAAGAGCAGCTCGTTCCACCACAGGATTCATTCCAGCACGTTGGCCTCCAGTTTGCATTGAGAGAAGGCCTGAAGCTCAGCCAATCACAGCAGAGAATGAGGACAGGAAGTGATCAGCGGACACAGCTGCAGTGAGTGGAAGGTTCAGGTGAGGGTGTGAGGCTGCTTCATGCAGGTGTGAAACTATGAGGAACCTGAACGCCTCCTCTTCCCTCAGCAGGGATCTGTGGCAGTGAGAGCTCAGTGAGAGCTGCAGGAGGAACAAACTGATTCACTGAGAGGGTCAGCTCTGTTTGTGCTGCTCACACTCTTTAACACACTCAGCTTTAGTGTCAGTAACAGCAACAAATCATCATTCATCTACTGAGTGTACAAAGTTATTTGGAGCCCCTTTTGGGCCCCCGTCATACCACTTCATTGTCCCCTGAACTTAACTGTTATTAATTAATGCTGGAGGGTTAAAGTTGATTATTATTTTTTTTAGGATGCATTACTGTTTCAGTGTTTTCAATTCAATTTTATTTATACAGTCAGTGCCAACTCACAACAAACAGTCACCTCAATGCACTTTATACTGTAAGGTCATCCTAATCTTAAAAATAGAGAGGGTGTCTGTCTCCTGAATCCAAGCTGGGAGCTGGTTCCACAGAAGAGGGGCCTGAAAGCTGAAGGCTCTGTCTCCCATTCTACTCTTAAGTATCCTAGGAACCACAAGTAAGCCAGCAGTCTGAGAGTGAAGTGCTCTGTTGGGGTGATATGGTACTATGAGGTCTTTGAGATAAGATGGGGCCTGATTATTCAAGACCTTGTAGGTGAGGAGAAGGATTTTAAATTCTATTCTAGATTTAACAGGGAGCCAATGAAGAGAAGCCAATATGGGAGAAATCTGCTCTCTCCAAGTTCCAAGTTTTAGAATTTGCCATTTCTACTGACCTTTGCAGCTAATATGACAATAATAAAATGATAATAAAAGAGCTGTGCAATATATTTTAGCCTCTTTAATTGTCTGTAACTTGGTTGTACAAAAGCACAATAATAAAAACAAATAAATGGAACACAAAACTTCTTGGAATTGAAGCTCCAAATTTAATATCATTACTGAAAAACACATTATTATGAATATGATGATGAGAAATGAGTATTATCATTACTATTATTATTATTAGCAGTAGTAGTATCATAGAATGGATGGATTATTATTATTATTAGTGGAGAGTGTTACTACTTTATGGACCACATGTACAATATCCACTGAAAGAAAGGACACACTACACAATGTGCTGCCAGGTTTTTAGCTAATACCTTTAGGAAGCAAATTTTGGAGAAAAATGGCCCTTCTATTAGTGTTCTATTAGCTTTTAGGACAGCCTGATAATAATGAATTACAATAGTCCAGCCTAGAAGTAATAAATGCATGCAGCTTTTCAGCATCACTCTGAGAAAGGATGTTTCTAATTTTAGAAATATTGCACAAATGCAAAAAAGCGGTCCTACATATTTGTTTAATATGTGCATTGAAGGACATATCCTGGTCAAAAATGACTCCAAGATTTCTCACAGTGTTACTGGAGGCCAAAGTAATGCCATCCAGAGTAAGTATCTGGTTAGACACCATGTTTCTAAGATTTGTGGGGCCGAGAACAAGAATTTCAGTTTTATCTGAATTTAGAAGCAGGAAATTAGAGGTCATCCAGGCCTTAATGTCTTTAAGACATTCCTGCAGTTTAACTAATTGATATGCGTCATCTGGCTTCATTGATAGGTAAAGCTGAGTATCATCTGCATAACAATGAAAATTGATGCAGTGCTTTCTAATAATACTGCCTAAGGGAAGCATGTATAATGTAAATAAAATTGGTCCTAGCACAGAACCCCGTGGAACTCCATAATTAACCTTAGTGTGTGAAGAAGACTCCCCATTTACATGAACAAATTGGAGTCTATGAGATAAATATGATTCAAACCACTGCAGTGCAGTACCTTTAATACCTATAGTATGCTCTAATCTCTGCAATAAAATGTTATGGTCAACAGTATCAAAGCTGCACTGAGGTCCAACAGGACAAGAACAGAGATGAGTCCACTGTCAGAGGCTGTAAGAAGATCATTTGTAACCTTCACTAATGCTGTTTCTGTACTGTGATGAATTCTGAAACCTGACTGAAACTCTTCAAATAAACCGTTCCTCTGCAGATGATCAGTGAGCTGTTTTACAACTACTCTTTCAAGAATCTTTGAGAGAAAAGGAAGGTTGGAGATTGGCCTATAATTAGCTAAGACAGCTGGGTCAGTGATGGCTTTTTAAGTAGAGGTTTAATTACAGCCACCTTGAAGGTCTGTGGTACACAGCCAACTAATAAAGACTGATTGATCATTTTTAAGATGGAAGCATCAATAATTGGAAAGACTTCTTTGAACAGTCTAGTAGGAATGGGATCTAATAAACATGTTGCTGGTTTGGAGGAAGTAACTATTGAAGTTAACTCTGAAAGATCAACTGGAGCCAAAGAGTCTAAACAAATACCAGCAGTGCTGAAAGCAGCCGAACATGAAGATGGTCTTTGAGATGGTTATGAATAATTTTTTCTCTAATGTCTAAAATTTTATTTGTAAAGAAATCCATGAAGTCACTACTAGTTAACATGAAAGGAATACTCGGCTCTACAGAGCTCTGACTCTTTGTCAGCCTGGCTACAGTGCTGAAAACAAACCTGGGGTTGTTCTTATTTTCTTCAATTAATGATGAATAGTAAGATGTGCTAGCTTTACAGAGGGCTTTTTTTTATAGAGCAACAAACTCTTTTTCCAGGCTAAATGAGCATCTTCTAATTTAGTGAGACGCCATTCCCTCTCCAGCTTTCGGGTTATCTGCTTTAAGCTGTGTGTTTGTGAATTATACCACGGAGTCAGGCACTTCTGATTTGAAGCTTTCCTTTTCAGAGGAGCCACAGTATCCAAAGTTATACGCGGTGAGGATGTAAAACTATTGACGAGATAATCGACCTCACTGGGAGCAGAGTTTAGGTAGCTGCTCTGTACTGTGTTGGCACTGAAGAGCATAATAATGAAGGAATTAGATCCTTAAACTTAGTTACAGCACTTTCAGAAAGACTTCTACTGTAATAAAACTTATTCCCCACTGCTGTGTAATCCATTAAAGTAAATGTAAATGTTACTAAGAAATGATCAGACAGGAGGGGGCTTTCAGGGAATACTGTTAAGTCTTCAGTTTCTATGCCATATGTTAGGACAAGATCCAGAGTATGATTAAAGTGGTGGGTGGGCTCCTTTACATTTTGAGACAAGCCAATTGAATCTAATAATAGATTAAATGCAGTGTTGAGGCTGTCATTCTCAGCATCTACATGGGTGTTAAAATCACCCACTATAATTATTTTATCTGAACTGAGCACTAAATCAGATAAAAAGTCTGAGAAATCAGACAGAAACTCTGAGTAAGGACCAGGTGGATGATAGATAATAACAAATAAAACAGGTTTTTGAGTTTCCCAATTAGGACATGGAGGACATTTTAGAGTCTGTACCTGTTGATATGACCTGATGTGGTCACACAGCTGTATTGTTGGATTTAGACCTTTCCAACAAACTCTGTTTGGTGTTTCTGGGACAATCCAGGGAAAAACTGCTGAAAAGTATATGAGAACATTGATTATGGATTATCATATTTCTATTAACTGTGTTTGAAGAGCAGTATCAACATATTCACATTCTGTTTGTCAGATAAGGAGAGAAGCCCCTGCCCTCTGTTTTGGATGAGTCAATCCTGCCTCCTCAGCACCAAAGCCAGAGAGGTTATTTCCAGAAAGAGAAACCAACTGACTCCAAGACCTCTATAACCATCACCCACACAGTAATCAAGGCAGTTCACATGAATGAGTGAACCACACAAAACCAAGTTAAGGTGTTTTTGTTTCTATTCTTGGTAGTGTTCCCATTGGTAGTAGACACTGTTACAGGACAGCCATGAGGCCATCACAAATAGCTGAAATGACAATAAAGGTTTTGACCAACAGGGGGGGGGTTTGTGTGCACATGAAGCCTCAGTAATTAACCTGTTTTTGAAGCAACTGGATGGAAAGCTTCAAAGCTTCATTTGCCCATCACTAATTACACTGAGTACCTTCTGACAATAACAGACTTGTGTGGCAGTCACTGGGCTGGCCTTGTTTTCTTGTTGCCTTTTTCTGCATTTCTAGTGGGTGGAGCTGACCCAATTTCAGATTAAGCACACCTGAGCAGGTCAAGCACAGGTGTGCTTTAAAGCAGCCCTGCCAGCTGCTCTTGGCTCTCCTCTTTTCTTCATGGAGCCTGCTTGGCTGATGAAGTGTTTGGGTCTTGGGTTTGGTACCATCTCACTCATATACTTTCTACACATTCAAACATGGCATATATGTTGATATGCTGGTAAGCATTTGAGCTGTATTGTTTACACCTGTGCAAATTAATTTGGTTAGTTGTGACTTTGGGCTTGCCTGTGAAGAAAGTTTGAGTTAATTAGTCTCAGGTTTGGTAACTTGTGATGAGCTGATATTTTGTGTGCCAAGTATTGGTGTTTGGAGACCATATCATCTGAATGACTACACCACTTGTCTGTCTGGTTACTCTGCGAAGTTCTTTTCTGTTAAATGTTGTCAGCTGTTAATATTCTGGAGGTTGAGTTTTTGTGCTGTCTTGTATAAACTCAGTTTAGGACACTTGGAGCCATGTTGATTATTGGATGTGTGTAAGTTAAAATTGGTGCTTTCCCTGGTAGGCTGAAGGAACGATTCTCCTTTGGGATTCGTTCATTAAAGGTGTTAGTGTTGCAGTGAAAACAGAGCGGTTGGCTCGGGGGCACGTCCCTGCACTGTAAGACATTTCAAGTCAGTTAAACTTGCAAATGAAAGTCCACCTGCTGCCTTAAAATCGCATGTTAACTCAACTAGCAGTTTTTCATTGTTTCAACTCAGAAATGAAAGTTTAAAAAGTTGATTGTACTACACTGTTGTTGTTGTCTTAATGTAGTTCTTAAAGTTGTCAAAGTTGATTTAACTTTTTATCACTTGCTGTCTCAACTTGATACTTTGAGTTAAATCAAAACAATAAAATTAAAACAATATATTAAATGTCATCAATATAATATACTTTCTTTAGCTAGTTGAACAAACACACATTTCTGCATGATTGTAACTCACTGTTTTGAGTTCAAATAACTTACTATATGAAATACAACTCTCCCATTCAAGTTAAAAGAATTTAAATTTCAAATTTGTTTCAACTCTCATGATATATGACAGAACACACCAAATGCTTGCATTTATCCAAAATTACAACATTTATTAATAAAAAAATCTTCATAAACTTTAACACCATGCTTTCACAACCAAACAGCAAACCACATGGGAGGGGGATGGAGAAAGTAGGGTTGTAAAAAGAGAAGATGGGGTTGTGGGAACAGAGAGCGAGCAAGGGAGAGAAGAAGAAGGTTGTAGACATGGAGAAGGTGAGGTAGAGTTGTAGGCAGGTTCATAAAACCTTATGAACAAAGAACAAAAATGCCCAACTTTGTAAGCAATCAAAAAACATTTGTGATATTTAAACAAGTTAAATTTTTACAAGCGATATCTAAGCTGGACTCTTGCAGAGCATTGGTCTGGTTTAATGTTCATGATGACCTTCTGGAGGAACTCAAAGGAGTACCTCATATTTTGTGGGTACTCAAGGTTAAGGCAGTAGATGGTGCCCAGTAACATGGCAAAGCCAGTGGGCACATCTCTGATGTCATGTAGGATGATCTTTTCCTCTGCTACCACAGCCACATTGAAGACCTCTAAAGGGAATGCATCCTGTAGAGGGCCTTCGTGTCCAATCAGTAGTCCAACTTCCATCGCGCTCATTATCATGTCGAGAGTTTCGCCATGAGCCTAAAAACAAAGACAGAGGCATCTTTACTTCTCCAAATTTAAAACATCACTGACATAATAAATAAAGACTATATCTGTCTTTGAAGTGAGTGAGTGTGTCAGTCAGTGAGTGTTGTAACTAATGGAACTAAAACGCTGTGTATCAACCAATAATAAATAAAATGATTCCTGCAAGTGTAAGGTGTATTAAACTTGACTGAAAAAACTCAGGGACATGAAACTAATACTGTGTTGGGGTGATGGCCAAACTGCTTGAGAGACCACCATAATGATCCAGAATTCAAAGTCAGACAAGATTCCTCAGGAAGGATCTTTAGACTCTTCTTGGTGTAAATGTTTGCTGATGCTAACTTTTAATCACATTAGCTATTAAATAAATTAAGATTTCATTAGGACATTAGAAAAGAGTATCATAGCATGATTGACTAGTGGGTTAAATTTTTTCTATTGATTGCGTGTTACATAATAGATGTAAATTATTTAAGTCAATTTGCATGTCCCTGAGTTTTAGGTGCCGGTTACACGAAGCCGTTTTCACTGGAAACGGTGTCGTTTTGATGCGTTTCAGCCTTTCGTTTACACGATGGCGTTTCAGAAACGATCCGCGTTTACACGAGGACATGTGAAACGATGAAAACGATGTAGTTCCCATGCCAGGCCACAAGTTGGCGTTGGTTTTCTCTTTGCAAAGTTTGTTTACGCAAGACGCGCATGCGTGGAGGGACACAGTAGGTAGTGCGGCAAATTGTTCATTACTTACAAAAAGGCCAATGTGAGAGGTTTTGTGTGGACCGATGATGAGGTTGGATCGCTGCTGCACACAACGCTGAATTACAAAACGGTAAAAACACAGGAAAAGCATAAGAAGCACTCGTGAATCCGCGAGTACTGTTTATCAGTTTGCGCGTGCACGAAAAACTGGCCGTCGCAACCATAGTGCGCATGTGCGAGTCGAGCGTTTTCAAATCACCCCGGTTTCAAGTGTTTACACGAAAACGCAAGCCGGTGCGTTTCTGAAACGCTCCACTCTGGACCCCGTTTCTGAAACACATCGTTTTCACTCTGTTGTCGTGTAAACAGAAGGGCGAAACGCATCAAAACGACACCGTTGTCGTGTAAACGCAAGGCCGAAACGCATCAAAACGACACCGTTTCAAAATGAAAACGGTCTCGTGTAAACGGCACCTTAACCATGGAAGAGTAGTACAGAATATGTAAATATAGGGGCTTACATTACACATCCTGATTACGCTGGAGGAATCTTCTGAAAAGTAGCATGGGAGACCAAGAAGGGCAGCTGTTCTTTGGTTTTGGTTTGTGTCCTGTCAAAAAAGGAAATGGTACATGAGTGCAATACCAAAGCTGGAATAATAATCTTAGTACACATTGATAGAAAATGTTCTGTATACAGTACATACCTCCTTTTGAAGGCAATCCAGAACGCTGCTCAGGACCAACCTCCTGCCCGATGCAGCAGCTGCTTTGTAAAGTTGTAGAAGACTGGGCATGAAGGCATCAAGTCCACCCAAAAAGGATTCCAGCAGGTCTTTGGTGACAATTCTCCGGAACTCTGCAATTAGCTAAAGCAGATGGGTAACAAAATAGCACAGAAAAGGGCATGAGTGAGGGAAAATATAAGCAGCTTAGAACTGTGGGGAGAGAAAGTTATTGCAACAAAGAGTACATGTTTATTCACTAAATGCACACAAAATGTAAGATTTTTATGCCGTATTCAGTTGGCAAAGCATTACCTGTCGCTCACTAAACAATGCAGGCCATCTGTCCTTGACAAGAGAAATGAGAGGTTCATCACTGATTATTTCTTGTCTCCGCTGTGCAAATGTTGCGGTCATCAATTCATCCAGGACCTGTAAATCTGGATCCTTCTTCTGCACTTCTAGAGCCATGGTTTCACGATCCTTCTCTGCTTTGACTGCAGTTTGTCCCTCAGGTGGCTGTGGCAAATAATGGATCTCTCCCTTTTTTGACTTCTTGAGTGGTTTGCCATTTCCTTTTCCTCTTTTTCTTTTATTTACCAGAACTTCTGGGCATCCAGCTGCCATCATCCTCTGACGATAATTGCCCATCTTGAATACCAAGCTGAACTTCCAGCAATACCATCCTTGACCAGACCCTGGCTCCCTCAGGCAAGGGTGCTTGACCACAAGAGCTTTAGCCACACTTTCTATGTTGTCTCTAGTAGGATAGGGAGTGATTTTGGTGATGCAATCAGCCAGTCTGTCCAGAATTTCACTTTTCACACTCTTTGAGACAACAATCACAGCTCCATCACTGGCATAGGCATTATTTGCTACCCTCAGCTGATACTCAACATCATGAGAGAAATGTGGAATAACAAATGGTTCAGGCCATTCTGTTGGATCTGCACTACTTGGGGGACCAGGGCTTGCAGTACTACTGCTGGAGGGACTAGGGCTTGCAGTACTCTGGGAACCAAGGCTTGCAGTATCTAATGTTGAGTCAGAAAGTGGTTCAGATAACACAAACAGAACTTTCAGTGTGGCTCGTTCGGTTGGTAGATCCTTGATATCAGTCAAATTGCAGAGCTCATTCCCAAAGTCTGGATCTTCAAACTGTAAAATAAAGTTCCCTCTGAGTCCCAGAGTGTTGCGCAGCACTGTACATAGCTCATCGACGGATGGGGGAATATCTTGTAGGGTGACACGTCTTATTTCCTGAGGTGAGACTATGACTCGGAGAAGCATCATTAATGAGGCAGCAGTAACCGAAACAGAGAGGAAAAAGCAAGAAAAGACTTCATATAATAGTAAAAACTCAATCTAACATAAGTTCTAAATAAACAGTCAAAACAGTACAGGCTAGATAAAAGGACTTCTATCTCACACACACACACACACACACACACACACACACACACACACACACACACACACACACACACACACACACACAAATTCCACTACTACCAACACATCACAGCAGATCATCATCCCCTGAATTGGACCCCCCCCCCCCCCCCCCACACCACCTCATTTCTTCGTTCCTCTTGAGCCCTTGACCACTCCTGCTCATTGTTGCCTCACCCAAGTTTGATCTAACCCACCCCCCAAATTTCCAAGCTCCAAAGATTGAGTGTGTCTTTACATTTTAGCCAACCTGCCCAATCAAAGATTACCTTAATGTAACATGAACGTGCTTCAACAGGGTATGCAGCAAGGGGGGTGTAGTCATTGAGATTGTCAGGGTCAACAACCACAGCTGCTGCAGGGTCTCTTCTGGTGAGCTGGTAACACCTTAGATGCTCCAGGACGGTCACTGTGAATAGTTCCAAAATCACGAACTGGACATCATTGTTCACTTCTGTAAACAAAAATGCCATTTAGGAACTATATATTTAAAAAATTGGTTTCATTTTTTTTTTATCATTCAAGATAAAAAAAAAAATGAAACCAATTTTTTAAATATATAGTTCCTAAATTCTTAAATTGTTTAATCCTTAAAAATGTGACAATGTTTGCACTTTGTGATTTTTGCAAAAAATATGCCAAATATTACTGCTATTGAATTTCTACATTCTGACCATTTTTCATTTTAACATGCTACAAAAAAAAGCCATTTGCTTCTATTCTAAAATCAGTAGCATGATTGTCCCACATACTTTTTGTTCGCAGCAGACCTCCTAACGCTTTGTACTTAACAACACTAGAACTACATCAACTAGACTAATGAATTACAAACCGGACTAACAATTTATTTAACAATTAAGTGGCTGACAGTTTATTAGCAACAAAAAATATAACTACAGACATTCAACATGTAATTTCTAAAAACCCTTATTGTGTTAAGGTTAGCTAAAACGTATGCATTACATTGCAAAAACCCTGCAAGAATTACAAACTTTAATTTCAAATATTGACTTTTGATTTTGTTCTTAAATATTGCTCTTGACTATGTTTTCATCCAATGTTCAAATAAAGAGCACTTAGGACTGAAGCTCAACAAATTGCTGTCAGGATATGAACCAACATTAAGCATAGTGGAGCATCGTGCTGAAACTAGCTGATGACATGCCATCCAGTGTTAGATAAATGTCAAATTTCCACTAAACCATTTTAGATATAAAAATATAATTCTATTTAAAATGACTTTCGTTTTAACTTAATTAACTACTAATGAAAGCTCCTGTCTATGCAAAACACACTGAAGGGGCATCGAGAGCGGAAATCTCTGTTTAATGTGTTTTTGAAAAATCTCTTGTACCATCTCTTGAGGAATTTGGTTACATTTTACTGCTGTCATACATTAAACATTATTTTAACATGACAAAGTCAGCATCTGCTCTGCTATCTGCTGCAAGTACCCAGCAAATGTGCCTCACACACGCGCATGCACACAGGATGTGAAAAAGAAGACATTTCAAGGGAAGAAAAATGTGCTCAGAGTGGAGTTTTTTTACTCTACTGCATGAGCTGTACTAACACAAATTCTAACCAGCATAAAATCAGTTATCAAACAACATTAGCAAATTTTCCTAGTTTAGTGGTCAATACAAAAGGTTAGCAAAGCATGAGCGCTGTGCCCCATTTCTGATAAAGTTGTTTGATATTGAACATTCACAGTTGTATGGCCTTGACTGTTAGCTGATTAGCTAGCTCATGCTTCGGTGAAGGAACCGAGTGAAGAAATATAGCGGCACATGAACACAACGTTTATTGAGGTCAGTTTAAAACATTATACCAGTTATCTAACATGTTATGTTTTTTCAAAAAATGTGTGACCGAATACGATTAAATCTGTCCAACATGTGGGGGGTGGGGGGCAACTAATATCCAAAGCTGCAAATGTATTTTTCATGGCTACTAAAAACACAATCTACATAGTTACTGTTTTTATGTTACTGTACCAACAGTTAATAGAAAAGTAGTTAATTTAGGTTTATTAAACTTACCTGGCACTGATGCAGTTTGAAGAATCAAGGCACCGCTCCTCTTTGCCGGTATAGACAAGTGTTGTATTGCTCCGCCCTTCTGTAACAGGCCGTTGTCAGCAAAATAATCTTCTTCCGCTGGTGGAAGTAGTCCTTTATAATTTACCGTGAAATGTGTATATTTTGGACGGAATTCTATATATGACTTATCTGCAGTGTATGAATTATTATTCCCATTATTTCATGTTGCCTTGTTTGAAGAAGACAGTTACTCAAAAGTCACTGCAATTTTTCTTTCTGTAGCTGCAATTCCACACTCCCGCCTTTTTCCCCCCTCTCCTTTTTTCAAATTGATGACTTACAAATCCAAGTTCAATCAAATCTGACAAATTCCCAAATAGTCAGTACAACTTTAACTTTAAGTTTTACTTTCCCGCCTTTTATCCTCTCCTTTTTTTTCAACTTCTGACTTACAGATTCAAGTTCAGTCAACACATACAAATCTGACAAATTTCTCAAAAAGTCAGCACAATGGATAGCTGTAAGTTTTACTTTCTAAAACTCATAATGTAGAGTTCAAAATCAAAAAATTGTCAGAGCTCATGGTGTTAAAGAAATGTAGTAAGTAGATTTAACTAAATGAGGCTGCTATGTTTTACAGTGTGGAGTCGAGGGGGTCGCTGTTTGTGCAGTTGCCTTTCTCGCTCTGGTGGTTTTGAGTGCATAAATACCCACTGTGAGTAATTGCATGAAGACTAGGCTTAAGCTTAGTAAGTTTTTTGGGGGGGGTAGGTAGTTAGTGGGAAAGTACTAATTGCTGTTGCACATCAAGGACCAATACCTCATGGTGGTGGTTACAGTTGATGTATTTGGTCAGTCTCCATTGGAGGAACTTTTGAAACCTGTTGAACGTGTTGATATTGGAGATGAATGCTTTAAAGATGACTGCAAAGAACTGTTAAAAGCTGTTAGTAGATAAAGTGTTGCCAATTCAAATGCAGACTCTACTTGACAGTGTTGGTCAGTCGGTCACATCCAAGTTTGATGAAGACAGAGATGCCTGTTCATTTTATTTTGTGTGGCTGCCAGAAGCTGTCTGTGTGGTTATGCTGCAGTCTGTTCTGACTGGAAAAGGCCACAAAACGCTGCACTGACTGCAAATGATGGTCAAATATTGTAGTTAAAGCTGCAGTTCTGAAGGTATGAGTTGATCCTGGAAGCTTAAGGCAACATTTCAAATCATGGAGGGGTAGGGGTGAGCACCTTTCAGGACCTGTGTGATCTGATGGTGTTGGAGCATTTTAAATATTGCCTTCTACCTGCAGTTGTCACTCATATTGCTGAGCAGGAAGTAATGACTGTCTCTGAAGCTGCTAAATTGGTAGATGAATATATTTTGGCACATACAGGGCAGTTTGGTAGGAAGTGTTTCAGTCGGTGCTCCTGCTAAAGCTTTTGGTCAGCCTATGTTTTCTTCATCTGTCTGCAAAGGTCAGTCATGGTGTGATGCTGAATAGTTTTAGTCAAGCAAAGCAAGTTGACAGACTTGCTAGACCTGCTGCACTGAGCGTTCCTGCAGGAACAATACCAATGGACACTCTGTACACCATGTTGTGATGTGACTGTCAGCTACGTTATTTGGGAGTCTCCTTGTTACAGTAAAAATACTGTTCTGTTAAACTCTTCATAGATTCAACTAAAATGGGGAAACTCTGCATGAGATTTGAGTGTTGAAATAGTCATGGATTGTTCAACAACCCTGTCAAATATCTTAGACTAGAATGTGGCACTCAAACACAGAGGCAGTACTTCATTTTACCAGAGTGAACACTTGGATACCTTAATTATAAGCCACTAGCATGTGAAGCTACATGGACAGAAACACTAAATGTGCTGTCAGGTAAAATCACAGCTTGATGCTGTCAGCTCAGTCATCAGTTACTAGCTAGCATCAATGACAGGAACATTAGCTGTTGGTGAGGCTCTTTGCTTTTAAAGATTGCACAGTGAAGCCCAGGGTTATTTATGATGGCAGCTTTCAAAACCCTGTAGTTGGATTCAAAATGGCTGCTGCTTGGTGGCACGGACCAGCTGGGGGGAGATGGGCATGGTCGACTGCGACTGGGCTTGGAGTCCAGGAGGGTAGCCAACAGGTAAAGCAGCATTGCCCCAAGGACCCAGATAGAGGGCCTGGTCCTGGAGAGCTGTGCTCCTTAAGTTTGTCTCCATCATGGGCTGGTTGTAGCACTCGGAGTGTTACCAACAGCTCCAGTTCTGTTTGATTATGGGAGCTACTTATGAGGGACAGGTGGGGAGATGTTGCTTAAAGGTCCATGAAGTGGACAGTCCTTTCTTTCTTTGTCTCTCCTCCTAAATCTAGCTCTTGTGTTCTGAAACCAAGTCTTCACCTATAAAAAGGAAAAACAGATTAATGAGCCAGACATGAACATGAATTAAATTTAATATACTTGCATTGTAGCAACCTTCAAAGAATAAAAACACTAACCTGTTTGTAAGTCAGTCCTGTCATCTCTGCCAGCTCTTCCATTTCATCTGGTTTGCGATGAGTCTGCAGACTAAAGTGAAGATTAAGAATATGTAGTTGCCTCTCTGAGAAAACCACCCGGTACTTTCTCTTGGGTTTTTCTGCACTCTTCTCTGGAGCAGTGAAGGAAGCATGCAGAATCAAACCCGTGCTGCCATCCTCATTCTTTGGGACAGCAAGAACCTGTTTCTCCTCTGTGGCAGGGCTGCTGTTGCTTGTATCATTATGGAGAGCATTTTCAGCCCATGAAATGATGTCTGCCAGGGGGAGACTCCCTTCAGGGCTGCTGCCAGAACTCCACCAATCTGAGAGGGTAAAGAGAGCGAGGCCAAGTAAGAACAAGTCTATACAGTCCACATGGGTCAGTATGGTTCATTATGGAGAGCATTCTCAGCCCATGTAATGTCTGCCAGGTGGTGACTCCCTTCAGGGCTGCTGCCAGAACTCCACGAATCTGAGAGGGTAAAAAGAGTGAGGCCAAGTAAGCACAAGTCTATATGGTCCACATGGGCCAGTATATTTAATGACATGTTGGCACAAGTGACTTTAGAACAGCAATGAGATTCAAAGGGATAAATTGAGCAGCATACAGAATAGGGTATTTTCTCAGAGGTTGGCCAACTCTGTTAAAATTGGCTCACTGGGCAACAATGCTGAGTACATACCTGGTGAGAAGCAGACCTCCATGGGAGAGCTGAAAGTCATCTGTCTTCCAGTCTTCCATCTTTGCAGCAGATTTGGTTCATGCAGACTAAGTGTCTTAAGTAGCTTTGCTCAAATGGTGTAGAACCTACCAGGATGGCACATGTGTATTATCTCATTCTATCATCTGGATCCTGATCTTCCTAGTGATGGTCCAGCAGGGATCATTCCTTTGGATCCAAATCCACTGGCTACTTCCAGCTGCTCCTGAAAGGGCTTTGACCTTCTGTAGAGCCTGTTTAAGATCCCTGGGTTTTCTTAGCAGCTTGATGGTAGAAGCTGCACTAAACCCTCTGCACCCTACCTCCACAGGGAAACTTTAGGTTTTGTCCTGGTCAAAAAACAATTGGCCACCACCACTTGGAGAAGGCATTCAACTGCATTCCTTGGGGTATCCTGTTGGGGCTCCTATGCTAATATGGGGTTTGATCCATTGTTATGGACCGTTCAGTCCATGTCAGCTATAGCAAGAGCTTGGTCAGCATTGCCAGCAATAAATTGGACTCATTTCCAATGGGTATTGGATTCCACCAGGGCTTCTCTTAGTCACCAAATCTAATTACTTTGTCTATATAAAAGATAAATAATTTCTAAGCATAACCAAGGGGCAGAAGGCTTGCACCTTGGTGGCCTCAGAATCTCATCTCTGCTTTTTGCACATGTGATCCTGTTGGCTTGATCAAATGTCTTCCATGTCACACTGGAGTGGTTTCCAGCAGAGTGAAGCTACAGGTTCTGCTATTCCAACCCATCGTGGTGGAGAGCTGAGTGTAAAAGGCAAAGCTGTTTCACCAGTCACCTGATCTCCCTACACTCACAAGCTTTCAGTAGTGGTAGAACCAGACTGCAGATACAAGCGGCAGAAATGAGCTTTGTCCAAACGATAGTGGGGCTCTCACTTAGAGGGTGGAGAGTGTAGTCATCCAAGAGGCTCAGTAGAGCTGCTGCTCTTTTACATGTAAAGGAACCAGTTGAGGTGGTTCAGAATGTGACTGCGGTGCTTCCCGGGCATCACTTGGAAGAGGTGTTCCAGGCATGTCCGTGGCAGACCCAGGACGTGCTGGATTGTCTTGGATGGCCTGGGAACACTTTTGTTGGCTGGGGAAAGGGAGGTCTGGGTTTTTGTGTAGCTGCTGCCCCTGCAACCTGGCCCGGATAAAGGGAAGAAAATGCATGCATGGATGGCTCTACATAGGGTCTGTTTGGAGAGTAACTCCAAAGACTTGACATTTGTTATTTAAAAACAAAACTATTTCCTTGTATGTAAACATTTGCTGTATAAATTCATATGTGCCAGGATTCTGGTGTCTGAGTGACACGTGTAGCAGCAGTCTCTCTCAAACATGTAAAGAATCACCTTTAATGCTTCAACAGGTTGGATGTGAGTTTATTTTCAGAGGTAAGAAATGTCCTGAATGCAGGCGGGCTGGGGTTGAAATTCAGCCCGGGAGCTTGGTTTGGAGAGGCCTTTTATCTGATCGTACAACGGAGCAGCAAAAAAAAAGGGGGGGGAGATCGTCAACCCCCCTTAGCTGGTGTCTCGCCCTTCACCTCTCCTAATGGTGTGCTGGCTGGGCTGCAGTGTTAATTTTGACAACAAATTCTGATTTAGTTTTAGTCATAATTTAGTCATCTGAATAGTTTGTCAAGTTTTAGTCGACGAAATTATCTTAAGAATATAGTCGACTAAATCTACAGTCGATTCAGTCGACTAAAATATAAAGGGTGTAAAATACAAATGCTTTTTCTTCAGTTCCCTTGAGTTAGTCATTATACACTTACACAAAATTAAACATTTATTAAAAGTTACAGAATATTATTAATATTAGTGTTTCACCTGCTTCCACACACCTGATCATTAACACCACCTACTGAGATAATCCGAGTGTTTTACAGCAGGACGCTCTGAAAGGTACAGGGCAGTGTTCAGGACTAAGATTAGGAAAGGCTAATCCACCGCGGTGTGGAGATTTTCTCTAAACACAAACTGGGAAAAACACTTTACCCTGCAGGACATTAAAATGCTGACCTTTGCATGGAGATCTGGGTGACTGGTTTGCAGATGTTTAAGATTTGTCGTGTTTTTACCCGAGGTAAACATTAAATAAATGTTTAAATGATATTTTACATAACTCAGTTCTATTGGAAGTAAAGACAAATCACAGGCTAGTTTGTCCTTCCTGGGTTTAGAGCAAATTTGTGCAACTGTGCGTTTGATTGGATTTTTTTTCCCCTAACTTGTCCCGCCCTGTCACAAAATTAAATCAGTTCTGATTGGATTTCGTCCCTGCCAAGCATTTGTCTCGTTTTCATTCATTGACGAAAGTGTCAGTTAATTTCGTTATCGGTTTTTTTCCTTAGTTTTTATTCAGTTCTCGTTTTCGTCATGGAAAAAAGGGCCGTTGACAAAAACTATGACAAATATATCAACAAAATTAACACTGCTGGGCTGTTGTGTTTGTAGCCCCTCCTGATGAAAAAAGAGCCAGCTCTTAGAGCAGAAACGTTCGTGATCGACCATCACTGCCTGCACCTGTGAACGCGCGAGTGCTGCTGTGCTTAATTGGGTTTAAAAAAAATAAATAAATAAAAAATTCTGATCACCGGCCGATCCGGCCTGGAAACGACCGGCCATTCGGGAAACCTCCCGAACCTCCCGATGGCCACCCCGCCCCTGCCTGAATGTGATTCTTCTGAGCTGAAAATGAGTGACTCAAGACTAATACATATTTTAATATTTTCCCCCTGTATAATGTAGTTATTGGTCTTCACTGAGTGTCACTGCAAAGACTCTGTAGTATTACTGAGTATTCAAACTCTAAAGGTACTATTGATGCTTCTGAGAGACTATGGCTGCCTTCCGCCTGGTCTTGGAGCTACAAAGGCAGACTTTGCTTGGGCCGAGTCCTGCTTTATGAGACCTTTTGGTCACTTCACTGTTGCACCTTATCTTGTTTGTGGTGTTGCCTCAGAGATCCAGCAGTATGTTCTGCAGTGCTGTTATATTCCAGTTCAAACAAGTGTCCTATGCTTGTTGTGTGAAATAGATATCCAGTTTGGTAACTCTGCACTGCAGAGACACCAAGAAGTAGGTTTTGCTTTACTGCTTTTAAAATGTAAATGTGGAATCTCCTAAAAATACATATTTAAGGGGTGAACCAAAAACAACTGTCCATGGGCCAGATTTACTAACACTCTGCTCCACAGCTAAACCCTTGTTTGATGTTTAAAATCTGCTGTTGGGACTTAATGAAGACTTTTAGGACTGAAATTAGGGAACACAAATATTTTGGTGGCTGGCCTTATTGCGTATGTATTTTTACAAGTTTCTCTTCCACAGCACAAAACCTTAGAACCTTAGTTCAGCCTGTCACAGGTTGATCTGTGCTTCTTCCTCACACTAATACAGTTGGTGGATTTCGTTCAGTAGGAAAAATGGTTCCAACAATGTTAGTGGTTTATTTTTAGTTTAGTTCTGAGACTTGTTAATCTTCCAAATTAGAAGCTGTAAAATATCAGTCCCTGCCTCCATATCTGCTGTCAGTCATTGAACATCCAAATATTTTAGTCTTCAAGAATCCATCTTTGTTTTGAGCTACATTTTTCTCTATTCATAGTCAAGAGTTCATCTCCAGAATCTGAAGGATCTGTCCTCTTCAAATGGCTCTTGTAAATTATCCAAGAAAACCCTCTAAGAGCAGTCCTACCTTCATCCTTTCAGCTATTTCTGAGAAAACTAAACATGGTGGGGACCTGAAACTTTGCATATTTTCATATTGATAAGAGAAAATCAAGTTTGTGTCTAAAGCAGCCATCCTCAGACTTCTGTGTCCTGGTTGGAGATATGAAAATCTTCTGCAGCCCAGCCAAATCACAGCTCCTCACCATAAAAGCAGAACAGTCAGGATTCCTTTTGTCTTCTTTCATTTTGCTCTTCTGATTTCTTGTTGGAATTAGTTTGACTTTCCAACATAAGTTCACTGCAAATAAAAGGATTGAAGTCATTTTAAACCTCATGGTTTTGTTTCATTAGTTCATGTTCGTTTTCCAACCTAACTTTCATTTTAAAGTTACAGCCAAACCTTTGAGATTCTTTGGTTGGGAACCAATTTCAAATGCTTTAATGTAACCATTTATGATGACGGGCAGCTTTTGAGATTTTTGTGAATAAATTGTAAATATCTCTAGGGATGACATCCCCATCCCCCCCCCTATCCTTCATGGTTACAAGGGAAGCAAACCATAGATGGATTTTTATGGACTGGATTCACTGCTAAGTTGTGTTGAATTTCACTGTATTTGTGTAGTCATCGGTAATAAAGTCAGAGCTCTGTGAATTTGAGGCACCTCTTCAATTTTATTAATCTCCATGCACCTCAAGCTGTCCTGAAAACCCTTCATCATGTTAGCTGCTCATAAAAACATGGAGGCAGGATTTCATTCTACCAAAGTCCTCGTTTATTGGAAAACTCATTTCAGACACGACATGCAAACAGCCTCTGTTTTAATGAAGCAGCATCAACAGAAGGATATTGAAATGGCAGGAGGATCAGATTTACAGAAAAACCTCAGACAGTATAAAACATGGATGTAGCTTCCATGTTGGCAAAAACACAGCCAGTGTGGAAGTGCGGACCATGAAGCTGGTATCAGATGCTGCAGTCTGAACAAAATGCATTCACTCCTGTAGCAAATCCAACATTTTTCCCTGTTGGAAAGCATCCATCCCTGTTGTGCTAACATATCCCCTTTCATCATAACTGTGATCCCATCACCAAACTCATCTGTGATTGTTTGAATTCTCAAAGCACCGCTCTTCTATTTTCCTAACTCCTCATCACTTTTCCTACCCACTTTTCCTTGACCTTGATGAAAATCCCATCGAAAAGAGGTTAGTAAAAGAAGCTGGGAGGTACTTTAGGAATGAATGCATTTCTGTTTTCTGAGCCACAGAAACATACTTCAACTGTTTTCTAAATTCAGTTCCATCATTTCTTCATTCTGGTGATTTTTATGGACAAATGAGTTTCTTTGCTACATCAAATTTATGATGGAAATCTTATTTAAGCACACGTAACCAAAAGCTTTTCAAAAACATAGGAGGTAATGGTACAAAAAAAGCTTTAAAGCAGTAGGGATGGTTCAGACTGAACACCAAACAGTGTTTGGAAAGGTCTAAATCCAACAATACAGCCATGTGACCAAATCAACAGATACAGACTCTAAAATGTCCTCCATGTTGCGTGTGTGTGTGTGTGTGTGTGTGTGTGTGTGTGTGTGTTCAGGAGAGTCCTCAGGGCGGCTTCTCTCGGTGGATGGAGTGCTTTCATTTAATGTGTAACTACTGTTGTGTTATTTGGATTAATGAACACTTACTTTGTACCTCTGAATACTCTCCTGAGTTGAAGGATCTTTGAGGGACATGTAGTTTTGGGTACTTGGATCCTTGTGGGACAGATTTACTAACACTCTGCACCACAGCTAAACCCTTGTTTGGTGTTAAAAATCTGCTTTTGGGATTTAATGAGGAATTTTATGACAAACACGTGGACACAAATATTTTGGTAGCTAGCCTTATTGAACATGTATTTTTACAAGTTTCCCTTTCCCAGCACAAAACTTTAGCAGAATATTTCAATGAATCATCCAAATGTGATTTATGAAAGTTTAAGACCAAATATAAGTGAAAAAAGCATGTGTTACTTTGGGTGTGGGATCTGTGATAGTTGGAGTGTTCATTTATTTGGAATGAGAGGGGAAAATGTTATGAGTGTAATTGTCACCCGAGGATGGCTCAAAGCTGTGAGCTCAGTGCTGAAACTTTGACTCTGTCCTGTAACTCTTCGCTGAGTCTTCACGCTGAGGGTTCACAGGTTTGTGCTGCTGCAGACGTTAGTAAATCTGAACTGAATATCCAGATGACAGCCCTGAACACTCGTTTTGCCTTAAGTAACTTTATTAAATGAAACACTCTGAAAGTGATAATCTTTAAATACAATTGGATTTTTTTTCCTTGTTGACCTGTGTCTGATTTCTTATCCTTCAGCTGGCATGATTGATGTGAACATGAAGAATTTAATCCAGGTATGAATGAAGATGTCTCAAAATAAAGCAAATTATACCAAAACTACATCCAAATACTGACTTTCAGCACTAATTTAGAACTAAAGTCAGAATATTTGTTGGTGCAGGTCATTTGGAGAAGGTTCATGAATAACAAGGCTAACTGCCCTCATCAACCCCCGCAGACACTTCGTCTGGCCCATTCAAAATCAGAAAAGACACCCAGTTCAGCCAGAGGCCACTAAACATACGCTAATGTGTCTGTTAGAGTCCCTGCCTCACATCCTGCTACCACTGATGGGATTAATTACCAAGTCAATGCAGACAGAAACCTGGGACCACAAACGGCACCAGGGCCATAAGGAACATAATGGGGGTAAAGGTGTTTGTATTAGGACGTGTTAGACTCAATAAAAAGAAAGTTGGTAGGGAAACATGTACTGGCCAACAGCATCCACCCAGCTGCTGCTGGAGGTCCCAAGCATTTGGGATTGTGGAGGTCTCCAACTTCTCTCTAAGCCTGTGTCAATGTGGCTTTAATAACACAGAAGTCAGTTCTGGGTTGAAATTAAAAATGGCTCAAAGTCAAAAATGTAAGCAGCAGAGAATCTGCTGCAACAATGATGGGCTTCAAAGTGGCTTTTGTTGAGATTTAAGCAGAGACTAAAATCCTGAGCCTTTGTGCTGTTTAGCAGAGAAACTAAAGTGTAAATAATGGATCAACTAAAGTAAGAAAAGCAAAGCTAATTCAACAAAACTACACAATCCCTTTAGTGTAGCTGTCCAGTTTGCCTTTATAATAATACAGCTAAATTTGCCTTGTGGCCGCCTCAGGTTTGTAATGTTAATCTTTGTCAAACCACACAGGTTTATCAAAGTCTTAGTCACAGGTTTATCAAAGTTTATCATTTATAAACAGACTCAGTATTGTTCTTAAGTCAGTCTTTGGCCACCTTTACAACTTATGCTTTAAATCTTCCAAACAATCATGACTCCATGAATCTGAGTCTGTGAAATTATACTTTGTCTTTTCTTGATGAATCGGTGAGTAAAATCATAAAGTCATTCTGGGCATTCAGAGTTTAATATTTTGGAAAGTGTAAGCTGGAAGGATTTGGTAAGACTCATTTATATGGCTGCTTTCTAACTGCAATTTATTTCCTTTCAAACCTGAGAAATCGTTTTAAATGAATGCAAATGATGTCAGCTGATGGCACCGGCACGACTGCTTTGTAAAGCGACTCACAAAGAACGGCTCAACACCCCCCACCCACCCCCACACACCTCCTTAAAAGCCCGCTCAGGAGCACTGCTCTTGAGTCAGTCTTCCGACACAGAGCGCCATCCTGCTTGGTTTGAAGTTTTTCTTGTGTTGATCTACAAACACCAAATCTGCTGCAAAGATGGAGGACTGGATGAATTTCCACTTTTCCATGGAGGACTGCTTCTCACCAGGTATGTACTCAGCATTGTTGCCCAATGAGCCAATATTAGCAGAGGTGGCTAAACTCTGTGTTTAAGGCCTGATACCAGAAGTCACCATTTCTCCCTCCACAGCTGAGCAGAGAGTCCTCTTCAGGTCCGTCTTGGTTTTGAAAGACTTTCCAAATATCCAAACAGTTTTTTAACCTTCTGTTTTTAAAGTGGTGCCATCTGGTGACAAAGTTTAAGAATGCAGCCAAACTAAAATGCAGAGAAAGTTTGTGGGAGTGTGAAACTGTTCTGTATAAACTTCATCAAATTATCTTTGTATCATTTCTGTTCTAAAGTATCTTATGCAAACACATCAGTAACCATACTGACTGATGTGGACTGTATAGACTTGTTCTTACTTGGCCTCGCTCTCTTTACCCTCTCAGATTGGTGGAGTTCTGGCAGCAGCCCTGAAGGGAGTCTCCCCCTGGCAGACATCATTTCATGGGCTGAAAATGCTCTCCATAATGATACAAGCAACAGCAGCCCTGCCACAGAGGAGAAACAGGTTCTTGCTGTCCCAAAGAATGAGGATGGCAGCACGGGTTTGATTCTGCATGCTCCCTTCACTGCTCCAGAGAAGAGTGCAGAGAAACCTAAGAGAAAGTACCGGGTGGTTTTCTCAGAGAGGCAACTACATATTCTTAATCTTCACTTTAGTCTGCAGACTCATCGCAAACCAGATGAAATGGAAGAGCTGGCAGAGATGACAGGACTGACCTACAAACAGGTGAGTGTTTTTATTCTTTGAAGGTTGCTACAATACAAGTATATTAAATTTAATTCATGTTCATGTCTGGCTCATTAATCTGTTTTTCCTTTTTATAGGTGAAGACTTGGTTTCAGAACACGAGCTAGATTTAGGAGGAGAGACAAAGAAAGAAAGGACTGTCCACTTCATGGACCTTTAAGCAACATCTCCCCACCTGTCCCTCATAAGTAGCTCCCATAATCAAACAGAACTGGAGCTGTTGGTAACACTCGGAGTGCTACAACCAGCCCATTATGGAGACAAACTTAAGGAGCACAGCTCTCCAGGACCAGGCCCTCTATCTGGGTCCTTGGGGCAATGCTGCTTTACCTGTTGGCTACCCTCCTGGACTCCAAGCCCAGTCGCAGTCGACCATGCCCATCTCACCCCAGCTGGTCCGTGCCACCAAGCAGCAGCCATTTTGAATCCAACTACAGGGTTTTGAAAGCTGCCATCATAAATAACCCTGGGCTTCACTGTGCAAGCTTTAAAAGCAAAGAGCCTCACCAACAGCTAATGTTCCTGTCATTGATGCTAGCTAGTAACTGATGACTGAGCTGACAGCATCAAGCTGTGATTTTACCTGACAGCACATTTAGTGTTTCTGTCCATGTAGCTTCACATGCTAGTGGCTTATAATTAAGGTATCCAAGTGTTCACTCTGGTAAAATGAAGTACTGCCTCTGTGTTTGAGTGCCACATTCTAGTCTAAGATATTTGACAGGGTTGTTGAACAATCCATGACTATTTCAACACTCAAATCTCATGCAGAGTTTCCCCATTTTAGTTGAATCTATGAAGAGTTTAACAGAACAGTATTTTTACTGTAACAAGGAGACTCCCAAATAACGTAGCTGACAGTCACATCACAACATGGTGTACAGAGTGTCCATTGGTATTGTTCCTGCAGGAACGCTCAGTGCAGCAGGTCTAGCAAGTCTGTCAACTTGCTTTGCTTGACTAAAACTATTCAGCATCACACCATGACTGACCTTTGCAGACAGATGAAGAAAACATAGGCTGACCAAAAGCTTTAGCAGGAGCACCGACTGAAACACTTCCTACCAAACTGCCCTGTATGTGCCAAAATATATTCATCTACCAATTTAGCAGCTTCAGAGACAGTCATTACTTCCTGCTCAGCAATATGAGTGACAACTGCAGGTAGAAGGCAATATTTAAAATGCTCCAACACCATCAGATCACACAGGTCCTGAAAGGTGCTCACCCCTACCCCTCCATGATTTGAAATGTTGCCTTAAGCTTCCAGGATCAACTCATACCTTCAGAACTGCAGCTTTAACTACAATATTTGACCATCATTTGCAGTCAGTGCAGCGTTTTGTGGCCTTTTCCAGTCAGAACAGACTGCAGCATAACCACACAGACAGCTTCTGGCAGCCACACAAAATAAAATGAACAGGCATCTCTGTCTTCATCAAACTTGGATGTGACCGACTGACCAACACTGTCAAGTAGAGTCTGCATTTGAATTGGCAACACTTTATCTACTAACAGCTTTTAACAGTTCTTTGCAGTCATCTTTAAAGCATTCATCTCCAATATCAACACGTTCAACAGGTTTCAAAAGTTCCTCCAATGGAGACTGACCAAATACATCAACTGTAACCACCACCATGAGGTATTGGTCCTTGATGTGCAACAGCAATTAGTACTTTCCCACTAACTACCTACCCCCCCAAAAAACTTACTAAGCTTAAGCCTAGTCTTCATGCAATTACTCACAGTGGGTATTTATGCACTCAAAACCACCAGAGCGAGAAAGGCAACTGCACAAACAGCGACCCCCTCGACTCCACACTGTAAAACATAGCAGCCTGGTTTCAGAACACAAGAGCTAGATTTAGGAGGAGAGACAAAGAAAGGACTGTCCACTTCATGGACCTTTAAGCAACACCCCCCCCCCCCCCCCCCCCCACATGTCCCTCATGTAAGTAGCTCCAATTATTAAACACACGTGATCTGTTTCTATTTCAGTCATTATCTGGGGAATTGATTGGATTTCATGAAATGTAGTGCCTTTAATTTGAGACAAGAGCTCTGTATTGTGGTTTTACTGACAGTCTGCCTCTCTGTGATTCAGCTTCAGGGCTATGGACAGACCCCCCCCCAGGGAGCAGTGCAACCAGCCGGGGATGGATACAAACTTTGTTCATAGCCAGGGCCTCTATCTGGCTTCTCTGGGCAATGGTGTTGTACCTGCTGGGCCCCCCTCCTGGACTCTGAGCACATCACAGTCAGCTGTTCCCAGCTTGCCACAGACGGTCGGCTCGTCCGTACCTCAAACGTTTCCACCATCTTGGTTGCGAAACCCCAAATGTGATGAGGAGGGCTGAATCTGCACACTGGCTTTCAGACAGAAAACAGACTTAAAGCACTTCCACATGGTTGCATTTTTCCATCGTGGAAGCTACATCAGTGTTTTATATTGTCCGAGGTTTTTCTGTAAATTTGATCTTCCTGATATTTAAATATCCTTCTGTTGGTGACGATGTTTGTTTTTAGCAGTGATGTGCGGTGAGGTTTGTGACGGTGAGGCACTGACTCATTTGGAGTCGGATGTTCACATGCATGAACCCAAATTAGAAGCTTATATTTTTAATTATACTAATGATTAATTGTGCTTTAATCAACTGCATACAGTTCAAAATTGATGGCAAGAATAACATAATATTTAATGTAAGGTCAAACTCTGGCACATCAGCATGTGTAGCACATGTGTAATCAATCATGTATATTGGCGATATAAAGACAGACAGCAATGGGCATGCACCAAACGCCTGCTTCATTTATTGTATGTGACACAGCGCCCCCAGAGGTGAGCCAGGGCACTGCACTGGATCACCCCGCATTTCTTCCGTGTGTGTGAACAGGAAGTGCATAAATTCCACGATTTTGACCATTAAAGTGTTGAAATAATTCAGAAAACACTTTTAACTGTTTTATAAACTGTTTTATAGAACAGTCAAGTGGTCAAATGTATTTTCTCTTATTATTGTTAGTATTTTACTTGTCATGATGACAGGGTGACAGATGGAGGGTTTTCAGGACAGCAACAAGTCTTGAAGTGCATGAAGCTCAAACAAAGTTCAAGAGGTGGCTCAAATTCCCAGAGCTCTGACTTCCTTTATTACTGATGATTATAAAACACGACCTAGCAATGATTACAGTCCACAAAAATCCACCAAGAAAAATCTTTTATTTGCTTAGTTTGCTTCCCTTCTAACCATGTGGATCATTCTTAAAATTATTTACGATTTATTTGCAAAATCTCAAAAGCTGCCGAAATTAAACCCTCGAATGAATAACATAACAGTCGACCAATTCTGCCTCCTCCAGCAAAAGCACTCCACCCACCAAGAGAAGTCACCCTGAAGGCTCTCCTGAATCGACCCACACACACACACACTCACACACACACACACACACACACAGTGCGCATCACGACATCCATTTGAGCTGTTTAGCTTCACAGCTAACAAAAACATGAATGTAAAGCTGAACACTGAACTGATGTACTTTCTCAAAAGGATGATCATCATAACATCAAAGATATCAACCTTCTAAAAACTACTATTAATCCACTGTGATTAACTACAGTGTGTGCACTGGAAAATAGTGATGGTGTTATTCTCAGCATGTGCTTTTTACTTCTTTAATTTGTGTGAAATGATTCTTCAAAGCACCCGTGGCCATGAATGGCGTCAGCGGCTAAGAGCATGGATGGAAGGATGGATGCAGACAGTGGAGTGAGCGCTCAGGACTGAAGCAGCAATACTAAAGTTTCACCACTGAAACTCCAGAGACTGCAGAGAGAAAAATAAAATCACATTTTATGGTTGGAACCAAAACTGCTTTTTTCACAAATAGTGTTTTCAAAACATCAACCAAATCTCTGAAATCATTTAAAGTATCCGCTGCTGTAGTCTAACAATAGCTAATAATTAGTGTTGTAGTACTCGAGATCGGTCTTGGTCTCGAGACCGGTCTCGAGACCGCTTTTTGATGGTCTCGGTCTTGTCATGGACTCGGCCGCATTTGGTCTCGGTCTTGTCATGGACTCGGACCTTGCGGACTCGGGATTTTATTTCAAGACCAGTCAAGACCACAGCTGTGGAAATATCACTAAATTGCCAGAATACTGTCCAATTTATTTGTTAACATCTTTGCTTTTATTGGATGCAAAACGTACTGATTCAAATCCCACAAAGATTGAGCTCCTCTGCCTCTCAAAGGAGCGCACCTCACAGACTCCGCCCCGGCTAGGTCGCTGCTATTATCGCTGCTTACGCCTGTATCATTTCACCGCAGTTTGCAATCTACCACAGAGCACGGACAGTTTCATTCACAGTGTGTACGTTTGATCTCACTATGGTCACGCGTGTGCTGCATAAATCGAAATAACCGCATGAACACGAAGAGAAGTAAGAGGGAAAATGAAGATCAAAGGAAAATTTCAGGCTTCCGATTCAACAAAAAAATCCCAGCATGAAAGGTAAATACCAACCTTCATGTATTTTGATACACAAACTAAAAATTTAATGCAAGTTTTAGGGCTGCAACGATTCTTGGAATAACGCAATTCGATTATTAAAAATCCTCGACACAAATTTGTTGCTTTGATGTTTTGTTTCAGCTCTGCAGCTCAGGTGTCTCCGTGTAAGCGGAGCATTTCCAAAAAAACCAAAAACGACCCTTTAACACGAGTGGATCGCTGAGATGTTTTTTCACGCCCCCACTTCTCTGTGCTGTGAGTGCGCATGTTTGAATGTGCGCACGTGTTGTGCAGAGGATGTCAGCTGTTATTTTTTTCTTTACGTCAGCTGTAGCCACCAGAACAGATCAATAACCACAGTGTACTGGGGAAAGGGGGGCTGCCATTAGCACTAGCAATCGTTCGGTGCCCCCTCCACCACCTTCAGTACAGAGGGGCCCCTTCAAAATGTTTTTATCAACCACCTGATCAGCAACATGAAGAAGAGAGAACTTTGTAGCTGCTCCATCCACCCTGTTTGTTTCACACAGAGAAACATCTGCAGTACGGAAGTTAAAATATGCTGATGAATTGTTAAAATGAAAAATTATTTCTTATCCAATTACTTGATTAATTGACGGAGTAATCAATTGAATACTTGATTACTAAAATAATTGATAGTTGCAGCCCTACTTGTATTCAGAAAGCCATAGTCAAACATTAGTTTTCAGCACCAGTAGAGCTATGAGAGGCCTTCAAGAATAAAATATTACAGTTCCCAGCAAGATGATGTCACTTCCTATTGTTGCATTAAAAACGTGATAGTTTATGCTCACAATATGGTGGCTGATATTCAAATGTAGGAAATGCTATTAGCAGCTGAGGAATCTGGATTATGTTTTTGTTGTGTATTTTTTTATGTGATTTCTGCAAACACAGTGGAAGGAAACGGCACTCTGGGACACATTAAATACTTGATGTATAAATGTAACTTTTCTGGATTATATGCAAAAATTATCATTCTATCGATCTAATAAGGCCTGATTTAGAGTTCTGCATTGGTCCTTTGTGTATAACTGAAAATCCTCTCTGAAGCAAACCTGACATGCACCTCGAGAAATGTAACTACACGTCCAAAAAAACTGATTACTGCTTTCTGGTTATGTCTTAGGCCCCATCACTCAACTAACAAGTGGGAGCGGCATTTGGTGGTTAGCATTAGCTTACTAATTAGCATTAGCATTAGTGCTGGGGTGAGGAATATTTCTTACTAGAACCCGGAAGTTAACCATGGCCACCACCAATGGTAACAGCAGAGAAGTAAGTAAGTTGTTTCTCCGCCATTAGTACATTGAGCTAGTGGTGGGCAGATTGATCCTAATATCGATAATATGGATGCCAACGTTGGTATTGGTATTGATCAATATCAGTGTAATGAGATCGATACTTTGGCTTCAGTTTCTCTCCTGTATGCAGTGCTGAGGTTTCATCAAAGATGCGAGCTGACTGTCTAAGTGTCGCTCCTGTCACAGCACAGAGAACTTTGCTCCCCCCCTCCCCACAGTGTTTTGTTATACTGTCATGTGATGCATAACATATTTTATTTGGGAAAAAAAAGGATTTTGCTATGAAACATTTAAATCAAATTTAAATTTAAATTTGTAGAAAATTAGTGAATGAAGGAACATTTTTTATTAAATTTTTTTATTATACTTTCTGAAAAATCTACCTGGAAAAAAGTTTGCATTTGTTCTTGAGTGATGATTTTGTACACTTCCAGACAAATCCAGACATCAATTTATGGGGAAAATTGTTTTGTTCTATTGTTTTAGAACAATAACTTTTATTTTGATAAAGTATTTTCTACTTACATATAAACTTTGCCCAATTCTATCCTGGGTTTTAACTAATTAATGATCCAAAGGAAAAAAATCTCAAACCAGTTAAACTTCATGGAAATTCTTCATAATTATTAAAAAGTATTGGTATCAGTATCGGTGATAATGGCCCTTTGTTTACTTTACATAGGATCGATACCAAATCTTGAAGTGTCGCACACAACTACACTGAGCAGCATACACCAGGAGTGATTGACAGTGCTAAGACCCTCCTCCTGGCTCTGACTGGTTGTTTTTGACTGGGAGCGGTTCAGGGAGGAGGTGGATGAGCTCCATTTTTTTCGCAGATTATCGGTCTCATACTGTCGTGATATGGTGACAGTTTTAACAAATATGTAAAAACCAGATTTTTTATAAAAGTTACATCCTGCAGCTTTAATCTGTATAAGATTAAAGGCTTTAGTTCTTACTGTTGATGAGTGTTTGCCATTTTTTCAGTTTTACACATTTAGCTATGTGGTTTTGAAAAAGCACCCATTTTTACAAAGATTGTTGGTTTAAAAACAACACAACTTTATGCATAGTTTATGAAAGGCAGAGAAAAGTTAAGACTATTGTGATGAACTATGAATAATTGTTTTACATTCTGTGATAAATGATGGAAGTCACCCAGGAGTATTAAATAAAGATGGTTATATTTATTTGAGCTGTGAGTGTTTAATATCAGGATGATTTTATGGGAATGCGGATCTTTCAGATCAATTTGAGAAGTGATTTTGATCATGTTTCACATTTTATTGTGTCATGTAGTGTCAGGCACTGGTCTTGGTCTTGTCTCGGTCTCGCCCCCCCTCGGTCTTGGTCTCGACTGGTCTCGGACCCTAAAAGTCTTGGTCTTGTCTCGGTCTCGGGTTAGGTGGTCTTGACTACAACACTACTAATATTGAAGGTTCTGCATAAGCTTTCATTAATGGAGCAGTAATGTGAAGAAGTACCAGTTAAGATCCTCTTTAACAGAAGGTTTGAAACAAGCCCTTATTTAAAGACTCTAACCCTTCTTTAAGGTTCCTTTTTACAAAGTGCTTAAAATGTCTTTATTCCATGTTGTGAACATCAGTTTCCAAGAAAAAGTCAACTGAAGTGATGCTGGACTGAATCACTCTCTGATTGGTCAGTGATTCTCAGAGGACCATCTTCTCCCCTTTTCAATGACCTGAACATGATCTGCATACTGAGAGTCTCCTCTGGTGTCCTCAGGAAGTGAAGGATTTTAGCCGTGTTGGCTGCATTCAGGACCGCAGAGCTTCGATTCAGAGTGATCTTTAAAACTGCTGCACTGAGATGCCTTTCTGCTGTGATCTGCAGGCTAAAGAAGGAAATCAAACTATTATAGAACACCAACTTCCTTCCTGTTCACAGCATTGATGTTCAAGATGGGCACATCTTCATTGTATACATGTGTACAATGATAATAAAGTTGAATCTAATCTAATCTAATCTAACATGGAAACAGTACAGAGTGTCCTCGGCTTGGAGCGGGCCACAACAGCAACCCTCAGACAGAATCAGGAAACCCAGGCTGCCCGCAGCCACTCATGAGTATTGAAGACCCGAGACCAGACATCCCGATGACAACCGTGTGTCCATCCCCAGAGCAGGAGGAGGGCGGTCCCAGCCAGGGCCCCCACAGCCAAAGGGCAAGAGCCCCAGAGATCCAGTGACAATGGGCAGCTGCCCCCACCACCGCACGAGCCAGGGGAGGGCCCCAGGAGCCCAAGACCCACCCGACGCCAAGCAGAGGCCCGCGCAGAAGTAGCCAGCACCCACCCAAACCACAACCCCCAAGGTAGCAGTCCAACAACCACGTCAAAGCACCCAGCCTCGTGCCCCAGAATCACTGAGTGCCCATCTCCCGGGCGGGTAGCAACGACCAGTGGGGAGCAAACATGTCTCACAGAAGCAACCCAGGACCAGCCATGCATGCACATATGCACACATGCATGCATGCTCACACAAGGATGTGCATGCATATTTTGTTATGTCATGCTCTCATGATTCTGCCATTATGCAACAGAATGTGTGCACACTTTTACCACACTTTTACCAGCTATAGTATTAAAGTAATGCTTACACAGCTAGGTAGTGTAAAATTGTGACACTTACATCCAGTCTAATTTGGTGTCTTTATGTTTTCAAAGCTCTTGTGGGTTCAAATGGTTATTCATGGAAGCAGCAGAGAAGATTTGCTCTTCATACACTCAGAAACTTTGGTCTGGGCAAGAAGACCCTGGAGTTATCCATCCAGCAGGAGTGCCAGTATATCTCAGAAGCTTTCACACAACACCAAGGCAAAACAATCTTTGCTGTTTTACTGTTGTATTTGGTTTTTTAAATATTTCACTGCTTATTACATGGACTTGTTTAGTTTTTCCTGCAAAATGTAAACAAATTAGTGCATGGGAAAGAAACCGAGTTAAAAGAAAATCACCATCCTCTATGATAGAGCTGAAGTTATGAGACTGATTTGCACAAGTCAATAGCATTTGCTTACTTTGATTTGATATGGGGTGCATCTCATGTGTCATATCCAAATGTTCTGTTTTCATTTACAGGAAAGCCCTTTAATGCCCAGCCACTGATAAACAACACTGTGTCAAACATCATCTGCTGTTTGGTGTTTGGGAATCGATCTGAGTACACTGACAAGCAGTACCAGTCCATTACTCATAACTTCAGTGAAATGTTGCGCTTACAGGGAACCATGTCAACACAGGTAAACCTCTTTTGAACATGCCACATGATGCAATGATCATATTAAATCAGGATTTATACAAAATGCATGTCACATTCACTTATATCTACTGTGAATTGATTTCCTTCTTCGGTCTTTCTCAGTTTAAGTGGAGTGTGAATCCCAGTGATCCTGGGAGTTCTGTTTTTAGGAGCACAGTCTCCTGGTAGAGTAGAGAGTAGAGTATCTGATTACAAATATCCTAATTTTTACATCAGAATCCATCAGCTCATAAAGGGAAGTAAGTGCAGCCATAGTGCTTCTTGAAGCAGTTCTTGACATTTTTAAGCCATGTTAAAACTCCTTATTTAGCTTATCTGGGCAGTTATTTTCAAGCCTTATATTGCTATAAATGAAGGACAACCTTTTATGCTTTAAAAGTAACAATTTATTATTTTTTTCTTTAGAACTTTGTACATTTGCAAATATTTACAGTTTTGATTCAATGCTGTGAAGTTGTTTCAACATGGTGAGGAGAGGAGGGTGAAGAGAGATGGAAGAGGCATGGTGTGAGAAGGGGTGAGTGTGAAAGAGATGGGGTAATAGACAGAAAAGGGAATGGGAGGGAGAAGGAAAGAGAGGGAGGAGGAACAGAGGAGGGAAAGAGAAAGAGGAAGTGGAGGGGTGAAGGTGGAGAAGATGATGAAAAAGTGAAGAGAAACTGCTGCTCAGTCTGAGAGAAACCATCACTCTCCTCAACCTTTGCATTGTTAGGACACACTTCACATCACATTGTCCTCTTCCAGGTTCTTTAAAAGGGGCTGCTCTTCCTCGTCCACTTTCAGTTTTAGTTTCTTCTTGGCCTTGTCCACTTTCAGGCTGAACTTCCTCTTTGCCTCGTCCACTTTCAGGTTGAGCTTCTTTTTTGCTTCTTTTATTCGCCTTTTCATACTGTTTTTCCCCTCTATGTCCGTCATTACGTTCTCTGCCATGTCCATCTTTATCAAACCTTCTATTTTTTGTTCAATTGCTTGCTGTACTGCCAGTAATTCCTTCTTCACGTTTTCTGCTTTCTTCTTTAGGTTTTCTTTGGCCAGCAGCTTTTCTTCTTCAGGATCCTCTTTCAGACAGGCATTTTCAGCCTTCATGGCTTTAAAGGACACAGTTTCAAAGACTGAGGTGCTCAAAAGTGTTGCTGTGAAGATTTTATTGTTCATCGTGGAAATTAAGCTACAGATAAGGACAGAATCACATAAAAACTCTGCATTAGGCCCACATTTTTGCAGTACTGCTTTGTAAGGGTTTGCTCCAAATACAAATAAATCTGATGCCTTTTGCACAGGTGAGTGTGAGTTATGAAAAAATGCTTTAACTGTTTGGAAAACTGAATTAAGAGTGGTGAAAATCACTTTTCTGCTGTGACAAATGTGCCAAATCAATTGAGAAAAACTTAAATCAGGGGAAGAAATTAGTAAGAGAGGAAATGAAGCTACCTGTCAAATGTTCAGAGCAGAGCTGATGCTGTGTCTGACCAAAGTCTTCTGCAGTACTTTGTATATGTGTTGCTGTAGCTTCTGATGCTGCTGATGTTGCCTAGCTTTTGTTTTCCTAATTTGAAAAATGCTGAAACTAAGCGATTGAACGTTCTGTCTCTTTTGAAATTTGGAGCATGCCCCACCCACATAGAACAGTACTCTCAGGTGCTACTGTTGCCTAGCAGCAACACCTGTTACTGACTGATGGACACCCCAGTAATAAAGAAATGTTATTGGTTTGTTTCATTCATCCATTTCCTTCTTCATATCTTTTTAAGGGTTGCAGGGGGCTGGAACTCATCCCAGCTGTCATAAGGCGAGAGGCAGGTTACACCCTGGTCGAGTCACCAGCCGGTCATAAGGCTAACACACAGAGACACACAACTATTCACACTCACACCTGTGGGCAATTTAGAATCAGCATTTAACTTAACTCCACAAAGTACATATCTTTGGACCATGGGACAAAACCAGAGTGCTCACAGGAGACCGACACAAACACGGGGAGAACATGCAAACTCCACACAGAAAAGGTGCCGGCCAAGGTGGACCCGAGCCCCGGACCTTCTTGCTGCGAGGCAACAGTGCTAACCACCACACGACTCACTTCTTTCAATCTTTTTTTTAAAGAAAACATGTCCATGTATTCTTGAGCTGGAATCATCATCACTACACTTATTTTTCCTTATGTAGCAGAGCCAGGGTCCTCCTAAGGAAAGTTGGAGGGTTTCGTGCATCCTGGTGAACTTTTTCACCAAATGTAGTTTAACATCTCAGATGTGTTTCAGCAGTATTTCTGCTCATGTTAAAGCATTTCTGTACTTTTACGTCCTTCTTCCTTCCTTCTAGCTTCTCCATCGCTCCGTCACACTGTGTGTATGAGTGTGTGCAATGGACACTGAGAAATATGAACTGCATTTAAACAATCACAAGTTAAATCTTATTGAAACAAACAAACAAAGCTTGGTGACTGTTCCCCCAAATATTTTCCCCTTTGGAAGTTATATTTCTACCACCACCTCTGCTGTTTTCTGTTAGATTTCAATTCTTTGACTACAATGTCTCTTTCTATGTGGTGCACACAGACGTGGATCTCTCTTTGAATGTTAGTGTTTATTTATTCATTAAAAGATGACTTCATCAGATTTAATAACTGTTCTCCTGTTTTGTAGATGTACAACGCAATGCCCTGGCTGATGAAGTGGCTGCCTGGACCTCATAAGAAGATGCTGACTCTGGTACAACAGATAAATGACTACATAGAAATCAGGATCAGAGAACACAAAGAAAACCTTAACCCAGCATTACTATATTGATGCCTTTGTGATAGAGATGGGAAAGGAGAGCTTTGGGCTTGAATTCTATTGTGTTTGTTCTGTTTGGTCTTGTAATGAAATATACCAACAGATTTTAATTTCTGCTGTTTGTGTCTCTGATAGGATGAGAACAATGATTCAAGTTTTACTCTCAGCAACTTACGTGCTTGCAGCATGGACCTTTTGCTGGAACTGAAACTACCACCACTACTTTACACTGGGGGCTGCTTTTCATGATCTATTACCCTGACATACAAGGTGTCTGCTAGGCCTCATCGCAACTAATTTTGTACTGAACTGACACCATGTGTGTGCCATCTTCCATATAGTAACTTCTGACTCCAAAGAACCAACATGGTGGCCAAAACCAAAGGATGACTTCACAGTGGCTGTGTCCATCTTTTAGTCTGTTTTTGTGCCCTCACTGTTTGGTTTTTCATTTCTGTGCTGCTGTAGGTACTTGTAGTGAGACAATATGGTGGGCCAGATAAAAATCAATTCCCCATAAATGAAAGGCTTCTTCTGCAATGATTCATAAATACACACAGTGAGACTCTTATGGCCCTTCAGTAGACTGATGACCTTTCAGGATGTACCCTGTCTTTTGTCCTATGACAGCTAGGATAGGCTCCAAATCCTAAAAAAAAATCCAGCATTTTATCAAAACATCTGGCATCACCTGGTAAAGTCACACAATCTTCAAAACCAATTTAGATTTTTTTCTGTTTTAGTATTTCAGTTCTTACAATTATTGTTAATATTTTTTCAGGGCACCATGATCCTGGCTACCCTGGACTCAGTCCTACATGATGAGTCAGTGTGGGAAACTCCACACTCTTTCAACCCTCCACACTTTCTGGACAGGGATGGTAAATTTGGCAAGAGAGATGCCTTCCTTCCATTTTCTGCAGGTTGGTTGGATGTTAACACCCCTGTTTTAGACAAAATATCATGGTAAATGGACTAGTTCTTATATAGCGCTTTTCTACTCAGTACGAGCACTCAAAGCGCTTATACAATGGTTCATTGGCTTGTTGCAGAAATGCAGTAAAATCTGTGATACAAGTGGATATCTTGTAAATTGCTTGAATAAAACTTGTGTTTTGTGAATTCTCAGGTAAGCGTGTGTGTCTTGGAGAACAGCTGGCCCGGATGGAGTTATTTTTGTTTTTCACCTCCATCCTTCAAAGCTTCTCTCTGTCACCACCTGCTGGAGAGCAGCCCAGTCTGGAGTTTAGGTTGGGAGGCACCCGTTGTCCCAAACCTTACCGCCTCTGTGCTGTAACACGTTGATACATCAGCTGCCTTAACCCGATTATGTCTTTTTCTCGGCACAATGAATTACTGTCTTCCATCACATTTGTCATATAATGCATTATATATATCTGCCATACTATTTTCATCCTATAGCATCAGTAACAAACAATTTGTAAATTTTCTTCATTTTACCCTGGAGACCAAAAACTAGTAAAATTAAGTGAGGGGAAAAGGAGAAATGACATTATTTCACCACATTCCAATCATGTCTGATCCATGTGCACAATTAAATCAAGTTCATTCAAAAGACTTTCTGTAAAGGCTGATTGGATTGAGGGTAACAAGTTTTGAAGGTGTTTTACTAAAAATGGAACTGTATGTTACTCTAAGAAAAATAAATGTGCTGCCATTTTGTGCCATTGCAGCTGTACTGTGTGAATCTATGTAGAAATCTTTTTATCATAGTCTGATATTTGCACTTTTTAGCTTCATTCACACTGGGCAGAGGACAGACTGAAGATTTTGCTGGTTTCCCTCAAAACAAAATATTATTTATTAAAAAGTAGGTAAATGACTATTTTTTTTAAAGGGAACCTCACCATTACCTGTGAATTTACTCAAATTTACCATAAGATCCAGATAAAGAAAAATGCTCTTTTAAAAGAAAAGTGTCCAGGCAGATTTAGAGGGTTTTGCATTTGGACTCTTCATGTTTCTACATTCATTTAAAAAAATCTACAACAAAAACGCCTTCTGAAAAGTAGATTGTGCATAGATAAACTCATTGCTCTCATGTAACATTTTATTGTTTCCTGTGCTCGTCATATCTATAATGAAAACAACGGCACACAATTGCGGTGTCTCCATAACAACCGTCAAAGGAGAAGAACATGTAAGTGCAAGACTTGCACATCACATCAGTAAAACTTGTATAAATTTGAAAGGAAAACTGATATATCAGATATATTACTTAGGATAAAATTAGATCATTTTATTTTTTTATTCTTTTAATTTTATTTTAACTTTACAAGAGCATCTCGCCCTCACACTGTGTGCCAAGAAAGATTCTGGCCCTTGGATAAATGTAGTTGATGACCCCTGCTATAGAAGAACCCCTCTCAGCCCCTTGTAGGAAAGACTTCAAATTATTATACAAACTCAAAAACCAAAATGTTTCTCATGCCCACTATGTTTTGTGGCATCAGGTCTGACACAGAAAAAATGCAGATGCAGACTCACATTAGTATTGTACTTGTCACATCACAAGTATGCACGTGTCTGCTTGGGTCCAAGTACTGAAAAAGTGTTTTTCATTGGAGGAAGCCCCCATCCAAACATCGGTGTCCTTTCATTTTGTTGTGACTGCGAAGTTGTCCACACAAACACTACACTACAAGGGTCGTCATGAGCCACCCAGGAATTCATGGTGTAAAATGTGGAAAAATGGAAAATCTTGTGGATTTGTACACTGATGATTTGCTTATTAGCTCATCTGAAAAAACAGTGTCTGTCCCCAACCTCCTCCAGTTTTACAAATGCATTTGTGCTTTAGCCTTTTTGTTGCCAACATGATTTGTTTCGTCCACTTTTAATTAGTTTTGCTGTGATTTTTATTGCAGGTGTCACTGGATGCTACAGGCACGTTCAAGCTAATAAAGACGGAACTGGTGGAGCAGGGCATCAACCCAAATGAACATGGCTGCACATTTTAATGACAAGGTGTAAAAACATTTTTTTGTCTTTTCCTCCGGCAGATCCAGGCTCAGGGAGGGGCGGTCATCTGCGTGACCGGTTGGGGTTGTTGGTTTCTGTTCTCTGCAGTGGGTCCTGAAGAAGCTTCTTGATGGCAGAGTGAATGCTCTTCAGGAACAGTTCATTGCCTCTCTGGGTGAAATGGACTCCATCCCCCTGAAATATCTGATTGTCGTAATATTTCAGCTGAGGATGTTCAATGACGACACCTCCAAAGGAGTCGACAGCCTTTCTCACACTCGAATTGACAAGCTTCCTGTTGCTGTCGATCCACCGTGGACTTCCGTAACGCCATGCTTGGCGCTCATTGACGCTGGAAAAGGCAATTTTCATGGCGGGGAAGTCTGCATGCAGCTGCCTCAGTTGGGTCGTCATTACAGTTTCTGGGCGGATGTGAGTCCCAGATCGTTGCCTCCAGCATGGATCACCAAAACGTCAGGGGGCCTCTGTGAGGAGAGCTCGGCATAGAAATGGGGAAGGACGCCGTCCCAGCGCATCCCACCTTTTCCACACCACTTAACTGTGGCGTTGAGTCCAAAATTGTGCCCAAACTGCTGGTGTGCTGCCTCCTCTCCTCGTTTGATGTAGCTGGATCCAATGATCCAAACGTTAGCTACTCCCTGCTTTGGCTTCCTCTGCTTCTTTCTTTGGCTGCTTTTGGAGCTTCTGGCATTTTCCCAAATTTGCAGCCGCGTTGCAGCGGAGGAGCTAAACTGAGCAGGAAGCAGGAGTCTATGCGCTGACGTGCATAAACAGTATTTACAATGTTTTTTCTCGCCAACGGATTATCAGAATGCATCAAAAACAGACTACATTTATTCAGCGAAGTGACTAAATGACTCACGAGAGTGGATTATTTTGTATTAGAGGATTTTATTGCTGATTCGACCGGTTTTATCGCTGCAAACGAACACCTGTTATTCAGAAGGCGATTCATAGTAAGTAAGTTTTTATTCTCAGCCCGTCCTCAGATTATATGCCGTTCTGATGTAAATATGTATGTAATGGTGAGCTTGGCATGCACCATTACACAGAAAATATAACTGTGCGCTGCTGTGGCGCCACTTATATTGTGTGTCTGTGTGGGCGCGGCGTGATTTACAAATTGAAATTTGCAAGAGTCCAGGTGTTTGTAAAATAACAGGTCACTGTTCTGCAACTGTGTGCTGTAGTTACAATATAACAGATCATATCAATAAAAATAAAATAAATACAAAAGCCTGTGTGTGTGTGTGTGTGTGTGTGTGTGTGTGTGTGTGTGTGTGTGTGTGTGTGGATTTGGATGGGTGCAGGGGGGGTGCTAAAAATGTGTCTACATGCACCTCAGAAAGTATATAGCTGCGCTCCTGCATCTGGCTGCCTGGATGACTGAGACTCTTCATTAAACCAAGCCTCCAAAAAGCAAACTCATGCATAAGGAAATGAATAAGCTAAAGAAATGGATCATTGTGTGATGGCCCAAACTCTGCCTCATGGACGAGCTCCTGGATTTGAATTCTTATCCATGACTGCTTTGGTGGAGCAAACTCCTCGTGGCTGGAGCTAATCTGAGCAGGAAGTGTGTTGTGTCATCCCTCCGGGCTCCCTCCTTCTCTCTCTCTACCTCCCTGACTTCCTTCCTCTTCAAATCCTCCTCCATCATCTCGTCACTACTCTTCCTCTGTGCCTTGCCTCGTCTGGGGGTCGCTGCGGTCCCCTCTCCTGCGCTCTCTGCCTGATCAGATAGCTCCCCTGCTGCTTCTGCCTCTGTCTCCTCCTCATCCTGGCCATGTGGATTGCTCTGTGTGGCCAGGATGAGGAGGAGACATGATCTTTCTGTCTGTAGCGTGATGGACTGCAGAGCAGCCAAAACATCGACTTTCATCGGGCTGCTCACGACTTCTGGTGAGCAGTTGATCAAGTGTATTTGATTATCAGCTCCTGGCTGTCACTTTCCTGCTTAATTGCCATGTAAAAATGAAGGCTATACTTATTCTGACCCTGCATTTGAGCTTTGTTTACTGAATAATGACACAGTCTAATGTCATGCTGTTAATTTGAACTTGGATTTGAAGACGTTTACAACCTGAAAAAGACCAGAGGATTTTTTTAGAATAGCCTGACATGTAAAAGCTTTGAATTGAAAGAGGACGTTTTTCTTATTTCACACGAGTATCTGTGGCAGCATCAAGCTTCAGCACTGCATCCATCCAGCTTGGTTTGTCTTTGTTTTCTGGCTGCAGAAAGGATCGTGCCCGTCCACAGTGAACACCTGATGGTTAACGGGGGTCTGCGAGCTGAACCGGTGCCCACACTCGCTTTAAGTTCCAGCTCCATGAGCATCGTGTCCATGTGTGACTCCATCCCATCCTGAGTACGCTCTGCAGTCATACCTGGACTCTCACACTCTTCATCAGCCAGGCAATGCACCATGGATTTTATTGATATGTATGCAGACACACACTGTTTTACAGAAGATCTCAACACTGCCGTACCTTCATACTGGACGAGTGATTGGATCATTTCAATCTGTTTCACCAAAAAGCTTTTGAAAGTTTAACCGTGTGTCTTTGTGTGCACTGGGCTTTACCTGTTATTTTCTTCTTAATGAACCACAAGCAGTTGTTGGTTGTAAAATGTCATTTCTCATGTGTTGTACCATATTTTTAATAGTGAAGTTCTGCCAACCACAGCTGCCAGTATTTTACCATAAAACAGTATATACAGTATATATGAAATCATTCACACAGATACTTTGATTTTTTTTCTTTTTTTTTATTAAATTTGGTCTCAGGGTCCTAAAAGTCATATTGATAAACAACCAAACGTGACTCAGCAAAGATGTTTTAAATGGATGATTCCTGACATCATGGCAGTCATGTCATGATTGTGAGGAGTCATCCGTTTACATATTTGCTGAGTCTGAAATGTAATGCCAGTGAACTGATCAGTGGTTGGTTTAAAGAGCCCCCCAACAATCAGAAGATCCCCTCCTCTGAGCGAGCCCTTGGCGACAGTGGGGAGGAAAAACTCCCTTTAACAGGAAGAAACCTCCGGCAGAACCAGGCTCAGGGAGGGGCAGCCATCTGCCGCTGCCGGTTGGGGGGGAAAACAAGGAATGATTTGTTACCGTACCTCTAACAAGTTCACTGACATATTATGTTGTGTATAAATGTGATTTTTAGGACCAAAAAAATCAGATTTTTAGGACTTGATTCTGCTGAATAGCCTAAGCAGCCAATTGCGCTTCTTCTTCTTCTTCTGCTTGGGTTGTTCCTCAAGCTTCTCCAGCTTGGTGGTGAGGATCTTCTCATTTCCTTGTTGTGTTTTCAAAGACTCCTGCAAAGATCTCACAGTTTCCAGCAGTGAGTCTCCTTTTCCTGCCTTTGATTGATCATCAGCAGGCTCCTGCAGAGACAAGGAAGTCTGCGGCACTTCCTTTTCTTGCTCTGTGCCTTGCTTTTCTTCAGCAGGCTCCTGCAGAGACAAGGAAGTCTGCGGCACCAAGTCCACTTTTCCTTCCTTTCCTTTTTCCATGTCTTGCTTTTTCTGCAGAGGCTCCACAGTCTGCGGCAGGAATTCCTTCTCTGCCTCTGCTTTTTCCAGTGGAGTTCCCATGCTGGTCTTTTCTTCCTTCTCCTCCTCCATGACTTTAGGGTAGAAAGCATGAAGGTTCTTGTAGTTAGTCAGCAGGGATTTTACCTCATTCATTTCAGACTGGAATTTCTCTCTCTCCTGTCTGTGTTGGATTGCCTGCTCCTCCAGTTGTCTCTGAGATTCCTGGAGCTGCAGCTGGAGCTGCTGCTGGAGCTGCTGGATCTGTGCTTGCTGTTTGCCACACTTGAGTTCAAGGTCAGCCTCTTTGGCAGATCTGAAGTCAGCCTGTGAAGCCTTCGTGGCTCGGCGGGAAGGCTCTGCACTCAGTACTGCAGCAGTTTGTACTGCAGCAGTACTTTGTTCCTTCAGGTTTCGTGGTGAACGAGCCTCTGCCAGCTGTTTCTTCAGCTCACTAATGGTGCGCTCTGAAACCACTTTGTTGTCATCAAATTGCTTGAGCTGCAGCTGGAGCTGCTGCTGGAGCTGTTGGATCTGCGCTTGCTGTTTGCCACACTTGAGCTCAAGGTCAGCCTCTTTGGCAGATCTGAAGTCAGCCTGTGAAGCCTTCGTGGCTCGGCGGGAAGGCTTTGCACTCAGTACTGCAGCAGTTTGGCTACTTTGTTCCTTCAGGTTTCGTGGTGAACGAGCCTCTGCCAGTTGTTTCTTCAGCTCATTAATGGTGCGCCCTGAAACCACGTTGTTGTCGGAAAATTGACTGGCAAGCATATGATGCTCTTCTGTCATATCCTTAATGGTTTTCTCTAAATGTGTGTTGTTGGCTTCGAGCTCCTTTACTTTGGTCTGAGATTCGAGCAGCTGGCTCATCAGAACGGTTGTGTCCTCTGAATTATCGGTGCCAAGGAAACAATTCTGAAGTTCATTTAGTTTACGCTCAGTTTCCTTCAGTTTCCGTGTCAGACTGGTAATTTGTGCCTTTGTGGCTTTTTGGTAGTTATGGTGAGTAATGCTCAGCTTATTGTACTGGTCTTGTACCATTGAATGATCTGAAGAAGAAGAAGAATTGACACTATAAAGGCAAAAGTTTGAGGCAGTGCATTCACTTTCCCAATCTTCTGCCTTTTCCTGGGATTCCAGCTGCTGCTTCGGAGCTGCGATCTGCTCCCTCGCATTATAGTTCACACCCGTCTGCATGTTGCCTTTCTTTGGTCTTCGTGGGTGTGACATCTTTGCAGGTGCTTCAGAGTTTTGCCTTCTCAGGTTTGCTTCTGTGGTTTAAGCGTCTGATTGCTTTGGGTCTGACAGCCTTCTTGGTTTGTGCTTCACTAACTGTCTGAATGTTGAGCCTGTTTATACGTTCTAAGATCAAAGGCTTTATGCCTTAGATGCACTCTGGAATGAATTCTGGAATTCCTTTCAAAAGAAAACACCCACAGACCTACTGTAAGGAATAAAGAATCTCTTTGATGTGATTCTTTATCCCTTTCAAAATAAAACACCCACAGACCTACTGTAAGGAATAAAGAATCTCTTTGATGTGATTCTTTATTCCTTTCAAAATAAAACACCCACAGACCTACTGTAAGGAATAAAGAATCTCTTTAATGTGATTCTTTATCCCTTTCAGAATAAAACAGACCTACTGTAAAGAAGCGCCTTTATTTTGTAGTATATGCTGTCTGTAGTATGTGCTCCTTCACCTCCCCTCCTCATGCCCCCCCCCCCCCCCCCACACACACACACACACAAACACACAAAAGGCGCTCCAGCACGCGCTTTCGAGAATGCGCTCGATCACGACTATTTTATTAGAATCCTCTCTAGAGATGATTGAACAGGCAGAGAAGGAGAGGCACAAAGAAAGGGCACAAATCAGAAACTGAAGAAGGAGAGGGATCAAAACGTTGTTGGGATGGAAAAAGCTTTTCAAAGTGCTTCAAACACAGTCGGTGTGTTATGTCAGTGTATCAAGAGGAGGCTTTGAAACAGTGGCGGCTCCACAAATAACTTTCTGCAGGAGCTAAGGGGGGGGCTAAGCATTTTACTGAGGGTGCTGTGACTTTTCCAGGGGGGGCTATAGCAGCCCTCACACAAACACAGTGAGAACATGCAGACGTCGCTTGGAAAGGCCTCGGCCGAGGTGGATTCGAACCTGGGACCTCCTTGCTGTGAGGCAGCACAAGTTACCATAATGACACTGAACACTCAGACTTAGCAGCATAGCTGGCTAACATTTCATAGTACAACCCCTTTATGATGCTTCGTGTCTGTCTGCACCAACAAATCTTTTTGAAATTTCATCCCCTAACATGAAGCCAAGTCCTTCAGATCATTCCCACTATCTTTTTTGAACATTATTTTTGGCCTATTTTAGCCTTTATTCTGTTAGCACAGTGGAGAGAAGATAGCAAAGCTGCGGAGAGAGAACAAGGGAAGACATGTACTAATGGCTCTGGGGTACATTTGAATCCAGGCCTCTGCAATAGCCTTGTGGCAGACACACAAGCCAGTGCGCTAAACTGGCTCCCCTGGAGGTCTTTTTATCACGATCCTTCAGGCTAATGCAACAGACAGTGAATGGAAATGTGTTCCACACTCGATCTGTAGAAGAGTCGAGCTGCTGGACACTTCACATAAAGATGAACTATTATAGTGAAAGATAAGGCTCAAGCTCTGCTAATTATGAAATGAGTGCGCATGAATGATCTAAAATGATCATAATCACCATCTATTTAGCATACTGTAACATTTCAGAGTTAATATTTCTGTTTTCTAATGTATTAGGATTTACTTTGTAGCCATTCAGGTAAAAAAGGAAAGAAAAGAGAGACAATACTGACTTAACATTAAAGTTGATTTTTAAATATATTATGTGCCTCTCAGCTCCCTGAACTATATTTGTTTTTTCATTTTCACTTTATTAAGGCACTGTGCCTGGACACTATAAAATATTGGCAGAGCTGGGGTTACTCTTTATTTTGAAGGTTAAAGGTTACATTCTGCCAGTTGACTAGCAGCTGGTATAAGTTGAGATATACTAACAACTATGCCAAGATTTTATGGTGCTGCTTAAAATGTTTGAACAAAATGTCCCCAGAATCCCAGAAAAGGATAATGACTGTGTGTAGATCAGTTTTTAGATGACTTTCTACACATCATTTACACCCTGCCTTTACTTCATGAGTAAAAACAGAGTGTTGAACCTTCTGTTGTTACTGTAGATTTGAACCCATTTTAACTGAAGTGATCAGTGTCAGAAAGATCTCAACACTGGTTGTGCTTGTGACTGACATGAAATAATAATGTTAAAACAGAAACATATGTAATGTCAGCAGTACCAAAGAGACAGAGTAAATGCTACAACAATACACAACTTTGTACAAACCTTTTTAATTTCAATTTAACTGATCAACTTATGGAAAAGTAAAGTTGATCGGGGTGGCTGGAGCTCAGTAGGTAGAGCAGGTCACCTACTGAAGATACTTAACCCCAAGTTCCTCTCTGACGCACCTGTTGGAGTATGAATGTGTGTGAGTGTTAGATAAATAAAGTGCTTAATTAATCATGGAAGTGCTTGTATGAATGGGTGTGTGTGGGTAAACGTGTTGTGTAAGTGCTTTGAGAGCTCATACTGAGTAGAAAAGCACTATATAAGAACTAGTCCATTACCATTTACTAAGTCTTCTATTGGGTTGAGGTCAGGACTCTGTGCAGGCCAGTCAAGTTCTTCCACACCAAACTGGCTCATCCATGTCTTTATGGAGCTGCTTTGTGCTCTGGTGTGCAGTCATGTTGGGGCCATCCCCAAACTGTTCCCACAGAGTTAGGAGCAGGAAATGGTCCAAAATGCCTTGGTATGTTGAAGTATTAAGAGTTCCTTTGACTGGATCTAAGGGGCCGAGCCCAACTCCTGAAAAACACCCCCACACTACAGTATACTCCCCCTCCACCAAACGTTACACTTGGCACAATGCAGGTACTGTTCTCCAGGCAACTGCCAAACCCAGACTTATCCATCTGACTGCCAGAGATTTGTCACTCCAGAGAACATCTCTCCTGCTTGACATCACCATATACAGAACTTTGCATTGTGCTTGGTAATGTAGGGCTTGGATGCAGCTGCTCAGCCATGCAAAGCCATGAAGCTCTACACACTGTTCTTAAGCTAATCTGAAGGCCACACAAGTCTGTAGTGATTGACTCTGCAGAAAGTTGGTGACCCCTGCACACTATGTGCCTCAGCATCCGCTGACCCCACTCTGTCATTTTACGTGGCCTACCACTTTGTGGCTGGCTTGGTGTCATTTCCAATCACTTCCATTTTGTTATAATACCCCTAACAGGAAATTTCATGGTTGGACTTGTTGCACAGGTGGTACCACGCTAGAATTCACTGAGCTCCGAGGAGCAACCTGTTCTTTCTCAAATGTTTGCATGCATAGGTGCTTGATTTTATCCACTTATGGCCGTGGAAGTGATTGGAACACCTGAATTCAGTGATTTGGATGGGTGAGTGAATACTTTTGGCAGCATATTGTATATGTGATTATATGAGCGTGCAGAAAGACATTGGAGGAAGGAGAAGTTGAAGGTGAGATTGCCCAAGGTCCAAATAAATCCTAACCTCTGACTCAATACTTTGCTGCATTTGCTGAGACGCACAGTGCAATAAAGTTGCCAATGCTGTGCTGACTCAGTGACTGCAGAGATTCAAATCTCCCCTGGCATCAACAAAAGCACAAAAACTGTGCTGATACCTGCAGATGGGTTTCCATGGCTGAGCAGCTCATGTACTTGTATTGTGTACATGCCCAGTACTGTTCTCCATATAGTTTAGCTATCATATGCCTGTACATTTACAATGATCATTATTATACACAGTGGGTCTAACTGTGTCAGTGTGCACACTCTTCTTGAGTGGCTTTCTTGACATTATTATGGCTGCCAAACACAGTTTTTAAGCAGTAGTAAGCCCCCTGTGTCTCTGATCTGTTTCTATAAAGAAAATAAAAAGAAAGCACGTCCTCTCAGGGTTCTAGCCACAAATGGCTAATGCTAACCCCTTGTTAACTGAGTGACGGGGCCTAACTGGAAAGCACCTCTGAAGGCTAGGCGGTAATCACAGTTTTTGTGGACATGTGGTTACATTTCTCAATGTGCGTGTCAGGTTAGGTTCAGAGAGGATTTTCAGTTATGTACGTAGGACCGACGCAGAACTCTAAATCAGGCCTTCTTAGACAGATATTAGACGCCGGTTGTCATTTGGATTTCTGTAGCCCGCAAAATCAAGTGCAGGCACGACCTTAGCGAGATCAAATGTGCACATTGTCAATGAAACTGCCTGTGCTCTGTGGTAGAGTGCAAATGCAAGTGGCAATAACAGCAGCAACCTAGCCGGGGGGGGCGGAGCCCACGGGGGTGCGCTCCGGTTTGCTAAATGCAGTGACAGCAGAGCTCCCAAAGTGAAGCGCTGACATCCTCAGCCCTGCGCAAGGACGTCTCAGCACGGTGCAGTGCCTGCCATCAACCACTAGTTAGAACACTGGCCTCTTACAAGACAAGGTTTTACATAGTAGCACCAAATTTGAAAGAGTCATCTGGTCCTCAGCAGGTACTAGTACTGTGCCATTATTTCTGGAACAGAAACCATACCAAAATACAGAAGCTGTGCGTCAAACATTAAACACACCATGACTCAATAGCTTGTAGTACCACCCTTATCAACAATCATTTGAAATCATGCTTTTCTGAATGACTGCATCAGTTTGTCACATCATCGGTGAGGAATTCTGACCCACTCTTCTTCAGTTCGTTGAGGTTTGTGGGCATTGGTTTATGCACAGCTTTCTTAAGTTTCTGCCACAGCATTTCAATGTGGATGTTGACCGAACCATTACAGCACCATTCTTTTCTTTTTCAGCCATTCTGCTGGACAAGGTAGGTCTGCACTGTGTCCCAGTAAGAAGCAAACTACCTTTGTAATACACTGAAACCCTCCATCAAACCAGCAGCTACCTTGTTGAGCCCCTAATCCTTCTTTGTAGGTGGGCCTCCAGAGCCATTTCAGGCAAGTGGCAGCCTCCTGGGCTTAAACATGAAACTACTGTGGAAGTGCCAAAAACTGCACTTCCTTGAATGGCCACTTGTCTCCAGTTGATGATTAAAAGCCCATTACAATGATAAGAAAGAAGAATATTATTATAGCTGCAGAAGATGAAAATAGCTGTTTCCATTAGCTGTCTGCTAGGCTTCACTTTAACTTATTAAAGCCATAAAACAGGAAATCTCTGCTCAGTTTGTCATGTCGAGGCCTTTTTGGAGCATTTTTAATGCAACTATGTGACAAATGATGTTTTGCCATATGATTAATTACACTAATTACACTTCCTGTGCAGACAGAGGAAACAGTGAATTCTCTCTGCTAGGCCTCATCTCAACTAATTTTGTACTAAACTGACACCATGTGTGTGCCATCTTCCATATAGTAACTTCTGACTCCAAAGAACCAACATGGTGGCCAAAACCAAAGGATGACTTCACAGTGGCTGTGTCCATCTTTTAGTCTGTTTTTGTGCCCTCACTGTTTGGTTTTTCATTTCTGTGCTGCTGTAGGTACTTGTAGTGAGACAATATGGTGGGCCAGATAAAAATCAATTCCCCATAAACAGGTGGGAAGTAACGAAGTACAAATACTTCGTTACTGTACTTAAGTAGATTTTTCAGGTATCTGTACTTTACTTGAGTATTTATTTTTCTGACTACTTTTTACTTTTACTCCCTACATTTTTACACAAGTATCGGTACTTTCTACTTCTTACATTTTCAAACAGACTCGTTACTTTTTAACACGTCAGAAGAAGTTTGCATTTCCGTTCAGTGCGCAGTCAAACATCAAACGATCTGAGCCTAAACGGAGGAATAATAACACATAAGAGACAATCGTACTGGCGTATCCTCCATCATCGGGGCTTATCTCGTACAAAGGGATTAAATACGCAAACCCCTATAATTAATGTATCATTTATAGCGCTATAATCGGGCCGGACCGAGTCCGTAAGTTGCGCTGCGGCACATAAACAGCTTAGCTAGCGCTACTGAAGAGGAGCGAGCACGAAGGGAGTAACGTGTGGCAGGTAAATGCAACGTTTGTAAATGCTCAACAAATATCAGCAAACACACAAAGTGTGTGCAGTTTGTCACACAGTGTGTCTGCGAGCTAAAAGAAGAGCTGCTGCATGTCAGGGAGAGCAAAGAGCGAGAAGTTCACTCAGAGATGGAGAAAGAGGACAGGAGAGGAAGAAGAGGTTAGAATTAAAGGTAAGGACTGGAAAATAAACTGAAGTATGCTGACTTTGTGTAATTCAAAGATTCTATGAAAATACTGCAGTTTAGTGTGTAATAAATAGGTTAGCTTGTTGTACTGTATTTACAGTAAAGCTCTGTGTTGGACTGGAGCACAGTGTTTGTGTTCATGGTCAGAGTTACAGGTTACATCAGTGCAGCAGAGATGAGTTTGAATCAAAGCTGCTGATGCTGAGATTCATTCACTGAATCCAACATTTCTACAGCCTGTATGCTGTCAGTGTAGGGGATGGAGAACCGCTCAGAGAGCTGTGAAATACTGGGTTACATCTTTGTGAATTCAGTTCATCCACACAGAGCAGTAAACCTCAGAGCAGCAGCAGCAGCAGGTCAGCTGATCACAGTCTGCACACCAACATCATTTACTGGAGCTCACAATAGAAAGTTGTGATTCTTCTCCCCATACAGAGCCACTACAGCTGATCTTAGGGTTCCTCCACCTTCTGAATCCCACTGTAACCCCTGAGTATCCTCATGTTGGTGTTTAGGTGGAGGCACAGTCACCCTCTACTATGGAGGACATGGAGAATAGAGCTGTGTTTAAATTCCCTTTAACAGTTTGTGTCCTACATAACAGATTCAAGCTGAGTGCATTCATTAGGATTAAAATTTAGATTGGAATAATGTTTGCATTCTCATGTAATTTTATTTTATATTATTACAATAATATATAACGAGGTTCGGTTAGTTTTACACAAAAATAGCAGGTAGAAACGTCCTCCAAATAAATTACTTTTACTTTCTTACTTTGAGTACATTTCAGAGCCTGTACTTTTTTACTTTTACTTAAGTAGAGAAGTTGAACCAGTACTTCGACTTTTACTAAAGTATTTTTTAACATAAGTACTTGTACTTCTACTTAAGTACAGAATGTCAGTACTTTTGCCACCTGTGCCCATAAATGAAAGGCTTCTTCTGCAATGATTCATAAATACACACAGTGAGACTCTTATGGCCCTTCAGTAGACTGATGACCTTTCAGGATGTACCCTGTCTTTTGTCCTATGACAGCTAGGATAGGCTCCAAATTTAGAGGGTTTTGCATTTGGACTCTTCATGTTTCTACATTCATTTAAAAAATCTACAACAAAAACGCCTTCTGAAAAGTAGATTGTGCATAGATAAACTCATTGCTCTCATGTAACATTTTATTGTTTCCTGTGCTCATCATATCTATAATGAAAACAACGGCACACAATTGCGGTGTCTCCATAACAACCGTCAAAGGAGAAGAACATGTAAGTGCAAGACTTGCACATCACATCAGTAAAACTTGTATAAATTTGAAAGGAAAACTGATATATCAGATATATTACTTAGGATAAAATTAGATCATTTTATTTTTTTATTCTTTTAATTTTATTTTAACTTTACAAGAGCATCTCGCCCTCACACTGTGTGCCAAGAAAGATTCTGGCCCTTGGATAAATGTAGTTGATGACCCCTGCTATAGAAGCACCCCTCTCAGCCCCTTGTAGGAAAGACTTCAAATTATTATACAAACTCAAAAACCAAAATGTTTCTCATGCCCACTATGTTTTGTGGCATCAGGTCTGACACAGAAAAAATGCAGATGCAGACTCACATTAGTATTGTACTTGTCACATCACAAGTATGCACGTGTCTGCTTGGGTCCAAGTACTGAAAAAGTGTTTTTCATTGGAGGAAGCCCCCATCCAAACATCGGTGTCCTTTCATTTTGTTGTGACTGCGAAGTTGTCCACACAAACACTACACTACAAGGGTCGTCATGAGCCACCCAGGAATTCATGGTGTAAAATGTGGAAAAATGGAAAATCTTGTGGATTTGTACACTGATGATTTGCTTATTAGCTCATCTGAAAAAACAGTGTCTGTCCCCAACCTCCTCCAGTTTTACAAATGCATTTGTGCTTTAGCCTTTTTGTTGCCAACATGATTTGTTTCGTCCACTTTTAATTAGTTTTGCTGTGATTTTTATTGCAGGTGTCACTGGATGCTACAGGCACGTTCAAGCTAATAAAGACGGAACTGGTGGAGCAGGGCATCAACCCAAATGAACATGGCTGCACATTTTAATGACAAGGTGTAAAAACATTTTTTTGTCTTTTCCTCCGGCAGATCCAGGCTCAGGGAGGGGCGGTCATCTGCGTGACCGGTTGGGGTTGTTGGTTTCTGTTCTCTGCAGTGGGTCCTGAAGAAGCTTCTTGATGGCAGAGTGAATGCTCTTCAGGAACAGTTCATTGCCTCTCTGGGTGAAATGGACTCCATCCCCCTGAAATATCTGATTGTCGTAATATTTCAGCTGAGGATGTTCAATGACGACACCTCCAAAGGAGTCGACAGCCTTTATCACACTCGAATTGACAAGCTTCCTGTTGCTGTCGATCCACCGTGGACTTCCGTAACGCCATGCTTGGCGCTCATTGACGCTGGAAAAGGCAATTTTCATGGCGGGGAAGTCTGCATGCAGCTGCCTCAGTTGTGTCTTCATTACAGTTTCTGGGCGGATGTGAGTCCCAGATCGTTGCCTCCAGCATGGATCACCAAAACGTCAGGGGGCCTCTGTGAGGAGAGCTCGGCATAGAAATGGGGAAGGACGCCGTCCCAGCGCATCCCACCTTTTCCACACCACTTAACTTTGGCGTTGAGTCCAAAATTGTGCCCAAACTGCTGGTGTGCTGCCCCCTCTCCTCGTTTGATGTAGCTGGATCCAATGATCCAAACGTTAGCTACTCCCTGCTTTGGCTTCCTCTGCTTCTTTCTTTGGCTGCTTTTGGAGCTTCTGGCATTTTTCCAAATTTGCAGCCGCGTTGCAGCGGAGGAGCTAAACTGAGCAGGAAGCAGGAGTCTATGCGCTGACGTGCATAAACAGTATTTACAATGTTTTTTCTCGCCAACGGATTATCAGAATGCATCAAAAACAGACTACATTTATTCAGCGAAGTGACTAAATGACTCACGAGAGTGGATTATTTTGTATTAGAGGATTTTATTGCTGATTCGACCGGTTTTATCGCTGCAAACGAACACCTGTTATTCAGAAGGCGATTCATAGTAAGTAAGTTTTTATTCTCAGCTCGTCCTCAGATTATATGCCGTTCTGATGTAAATATGTATGTAATGGTGAGCTTGGCATGCACCATTACACAGAAAATATAACTGTGCGCTGCTGTGGCGCCACTTATATTGTGTCTGTGTGGGCGCGGCGTGATTTACAAATTGAAATTTGCAAGAGTCCAGGTGTTTGTAAAATAACAGGGCACTGTTCTGCAACTGTGTGCTGTAGTTACAATATAAAAGATCATATCAATAAAAATAAAATAAATACAAAAGCCTGTGTGTGTGTGTGTGTGTGTGTGTGGATTTGGATGGGTGCAGGGGGGTTCCTAAAAATGTGTCTACATGCACCTCAGAAAGTATATAGCTGCGCTCCTGCATCTGGCTGCCTGGATGACTGAGACTCTTCATTAAACCAAGCCTCCAAAAAGCAAACTCATGCATAAGGAAATGAATAAGCTAAAGAAATGGATCATTGTGTGATGGCCCAAACTCTGCCTCATGGACGAGCTCCTGGATTTGAATTCTTATCCATGACTGCTTTGGTGGAGCAAACTCCTCGTGGCTGGAGCTAATCTGAGCAGGAAGTGTGTTGTGTCATCCCTCCGGGCTCCCTCCTTCTCTCTCTCTACCTCCCTGACTTCCTTCCTCTTCAAATCCTCCTCCATCATCTCGTCACTACTCTTCCTCTGTGCCTTGCCTCGTCTGGGGGTCGCTGCGGTCCCCTCTCCTGCGCTCTCTGCCTGATCAGATAGCTCCCCTGCTGCTTCTGCCTCTGTCTCCTCCTCATCCTGGCCATGTGGATTGCTCTGTGTGGCCAGGATGAGCAGGAGACATGATCTTTCTGTCTGTAGCGTGATGGACTGCAGAGCAGCCAAAACATCGACTTTCATCGGGCTGCTCACGACTTCTGGTGAGCAGTTGATCAAGTGTATTTGATTATCAGCTCCTGGCTGTCACTTTCCTGCTTAATTGCCATGTAAAAATGAAGGCTATACTTATTCTGACCCTGCATTTGAGCTTTGTTTACTGAATAATGACACAGTCTAATGTCATGCTGTTAATTTGAACTTGGATTTGAAGACGTTTACAATCTGAAAAAGACCAGAGGATTTTTTAGAATACCCTGACATGTAAAAGCTTTGAATTGAAAGAGGACGTTTTTCTTATTTCACATGAGTATCTGTGGCAGCATCAAGCTTCAGCACTGCATCCATCCAGCTTGGTTTGTCTTTGTTTGCTGGCTGCAGAAAGGATCGTGCCCGTCCACAGTGAACACCTGATGGTTAACGTGGGTCTGCGAGCTGAACCGGTGCCCACACTTGCTTTAAGTTCCAGCTCCATGAGCATCGTGTCCATGTGTGACTCCATCCCATCCTGAGTACGCTCTGCAGTCATACCTGGACTCTGACACTCTTCATCAGCCAGGCAATGCACCATGGATTTTATTGATATGTATGCAGACACACACTGTTTTACAGAAGATCTCAACACTGCCGTACCTTCATACTGGACGAGTGATTGGATCATTTCAATCTGTTTCACCAAAAAGCTTTTGAAAGTTTAACCGTGTGTGTTTGTGTGCACTGGGCTTTACCTGTTATTTTCTTCTTAATGAACCACAAGCAGTTGTTGGTTGTAAAATGTCATTTCTCATGTGTTGTACCATATTTTTAATAGTGAAGTTCTGCCAACCACAGCTGCCAGTATTTTACCATAAAACAGTATATACAGTATATATGAAAACATTCACACAGATACTTTGATTTTTTTTCTTTTTTTTATTAAATTTGGTCTCAGGGTCCTAAAAGTCATATTGATAAACAACCAAACGTGACTCAGCAAAGATGTTTTAAATGGATGATTCCTGACATCATGGCAGTCATGTCATGATTGTGAGGAGTCATCCGTTTACATCTTTGCTGAGTCTGAAATGTAATGCCAGTGAACTGATCAGTGGTTGGTTTAAAGAGCCCCCCAACAATCAGAAGATCCCCTCCTCTGAGCGAGCCCTTGGCGACAGTGGGGAGGAAAAACTCCCTTTAACAGGAAGAAACCTCCGGCAGAACCAGGCTCAGGGAGGGGCAGCCATCTGCCGCTGCCGGTTGGGGGGGAAAACAAGGAATGATTTGTTACCGTACCTCTGACAAGTTCACTGACATATTATGTTGTGTATAAATGTGATTTTTAGGACCAAAAAAATCAGATTTTTAGGACTTGATTCTGCTGAATAGCCTAAGCAGCCAATTGCGCTTCTTCTTCTTCTTCTGCTTGGGTTGTTCCTCAAGCTTCTCCAGCTTGGTGGTGAGGATCTTCTCGTTTCCTTGTTGTGTTTTCAAAGACTCCTGCAAAGATCTCACAGTTTCCAGCAGTGAGTCTCCTTTTCCTGCCTTTGATTGATCATCAGCAGGCTCCTGCAGAGACAAGGAAGTCTGCGGCACTTCCTTTTCTTGCTCTGTGCCTTGCTTTTCTTCAGCAGGCTCCTGCAGAGACAAGGAAGTCTGCGGCACCAAGTCCACTTTTCCTTCCTTTCCTTTTTCCATGTCTTGCTTTTTCTGCAGAGGCTCCACAGTCTGCGGCAGGAATTCCTTCTCTGCCTCTGCTTTTTCCAGTGGAGTTCCCATGCTGGTCTTTTCTTCCTTCTCCTCCTCCATGACTTTAGGGTAGAAAGCATGAAGGTTCTTGTAGTTAGTCAGCAGGGATTTTACCTCATTCATTTCAGACTGGAATTTCTCTCTCTCCTGTCTGTGTTGGATTGCCTGCTCCTCCAGTTGTCTCTGAGATTCCTGGAGCTGCAGCTGGAGCTGCTGCTGGAGCTGCTGGATCTGTGCTTGCTGTTTGCCACACTTGAGTTCAAGGTCAGCCTCTTTGGCAGATCTGAAGTCAGCCTGTGAAGCCTTCGTGGCTCGGCAGGAAGGCTCTGCACTCAGTACTGCAGCAGTTTGTACTGCAGCAGTACTTTGTTCCTTCAGGTTTCGTGGTGAACGAGCCTCTGCCAGCTGTTTCTTCAGCTCACTAATGGTGCGCTCTGAAACCACTTTGTTGTCATCAAATTGCTTGAGCTGCAGCTGGAGCTGCTGCTGGAGCTGTTGGATCTGCGCTTGCTGTTTGCCACACTTGAGCTCAAGGTCAGCCTCTTTGGCAGATCTGAAGTCAGCCTGTGAAGCCTTCGTGGCTCGGCGGGAAGGCTTTGCACTCAGTACTGCAGCAGTTTGGCTACTTTGTTCCTTCAGGTTTCGTGGTGAACGAGCCTCTGCCAGTTGTTTCTTCAGCTCATTAATGGTGCGCTCTGAAACCACGTTGTTGTCGGAAAATTGACTGGCAAGCATATGATGCTCTTCTGTCATATCCTTAATGGTTTTCTCTAAATGTGTGTTGTTGGCTTCGAGCTCCTTTACTTTGGTCTGAGATTCGAGCAGCTGGCTCATCAGAACGGTTGTGTCCTCTGAATTATCGGTGCCAAGGAAACAATTCTGAAGTTCATTTAGTTTACGCTCAGTTTCCTTCAGTTTCCGTGTCAGACTGGTAATTTGTGCCTTTGTGGCTTTTTGGTAGTTATGGTGAGTAATGCTCAGCTTATTGTACTGGTCTTGTACCATTGAATGATCTGAAGAAGAAGAAGAATTGACACTATAAAGGCAAAAGTTTGAGGCAGTGCATTCACTTTCCCAATCTTCTGCCTTTTCCTGGGATTCCAGCTGCTGCTTCGGAGCTGCGATCTGCTCCCTCGCATTATAGTTCACACCCGTCTGCATGTTGCCTTTCTTTGGTCTTCGTGGGTATGACATCTTTGCAGGTGCTTCAGAGTTTTGCCTTCTCAGGTTTGCTTCTGTGGTTTAAGCGTCTGATTGCTTTGGGTCTGACAGCCTTCTTGGTTTGTGCTTCACTAACTGTCTGAATGTTGAGCCTGTTTATACGTTCTAAGATCAAAGGCTTTATGCCTTAGATGCACTCTGGAATGAATTCTGGAATTCCATTCAAAAGAAAACACCCACAGACCTACTGTAAGGAATAAAGAATCTCTTTGATGTGATTCTTTATCCCTTTCAAAATAAAACACCCACAGACCTACTGTAAGGAATAAAGAATCTCTTTGATGTGATTCTTTATTCCTTTCAAAATAAAACACCCACAGACCTACTGTAAGGAATAAAGAATCTCTTTAATGTGATTCTTTATCCCTTTCAAAATAAAACAGACCTACTGTAAAGAAGCGCCTTTATTTTGTAGTATATGCTGTCTGTAGTATGTGCTCCTTCACCTCCCCTCCTCATGCCCCCCCCCCCCCCACACACACACACACACAAACACACAAAAGGCGCTCCAGCACGCGCTTTCGAGAATGCACGCGATCACGACTATTTTATTAGAATCCTCTCTAGAGATGATTGAACAGGCAGAGAAGGAGAGGCACAAAGAAAGGGCACAAATCAGAAACTGAAGAAGGAGAGGGATCAAAACGTTGTTGGGATGGAAAAAGCTTTTCAAAGTGCTTCAAACACAGTCGGTGTGTTATGTCAGTGTATCAAGAGGAGGCTTTGAAACAGTGGCGGCTCCACAAATAACTTTCTGCAGGAGCTAAGGGGGGGCTAAGCATTTTACTGAGGGTGCTGTGACTTTTCCAGGGGGGGCTATAGCAGCCCTCACGCAAACACAGTGAGAACATGCAGACGTCGCTTGGAAAGGCCTCGGCCGAGGTGGATTCGAACCTGGGACCTCCTTGCTGTGAGGCAGCACAAGTTACCATAATGACACTGAACACTCAGACTTAGCAGCATAGCTGGCTAACCCATTACATTACATTTCATAGTACAACCCCTTTATGATGCTTCGTGTCTGCACCAACAAATCTTTTTGAAATTTCATCCCCTAACATGAAGCCAAGTCCTTCAGATCATTCCCACTATCTTTTTTGAACATTATTTTTGGCCTATTTTAGCCTTTATTCTGTTAGCACAGTGGAGAGAAGATAGCAAAGCTGCGGAGAGAGAACAAGGGAAGACATGTACTAATGGCTCTGGGGTACATTTGAATCCAGGCCTCTGCAATAGCCTTGTGGCAGACACACAAGCCAGTGCGCTAAACTGGCTCCCCTGGAGGTCTTTTTATCACGATCCTTCAGGCTAATGCAACAGACAGTGAATGGAAATGTGTTCCACACTCGATCTGTAGAAGAGTCGAGCTGCTGGACACTTCACATAAAGATGAACTATTATAGTGAAAGATAAGGCTCAAGCTCTGCTAATTATGAAATGAGTGCGCATGAATGATCTAAAATGATCATAATCACCATCTATTTAGCATACTGTAACATTTCAGAGTTAATATTTCTGTTTTCTAATGTATTAGGATTTACTTTGTAGCCATTCAGGTAAAAAAGGAAAGAAAAGAGAGACAATACTGACTTAACATTAAAGTTGATTTTTAAATATATTATGTGCCTCTCAGCTCCCTGAACTATATTTGTTTTTTCATTTTCACTTTATTAAGGCACTGTGCCTGGACACTATAAAATATTGGCAGAGCTGGGGTTACTCTTTATTTTGAAGGTTAAAGGTTACATTCTGCCAGTTGACTAGCAGCTGGTATAAGTTGAGATATACTAACAACTATGCCAAGATTTTATGGTGCTGCTTAAAATGTTTGAACAAAATGTCCCCAGAATCCCAGAAAAGGATAATGACTGTGTGTAGATCAGTTTTTAAATGACTTTCTACACATCATTTACACCCTGCCTTTACTTCATGAGTAAAAACAGAGTGTTGAACCTTCTGTTGTTACTGTAGATTTGAACCCATTTTAACTGAAGTGATCAGTGTCAGAAAGATCTCAACACTGGTTGTGCTTGTGACTGACATGAAATAATAATGTTAAAACAGAAACATATGTAATGTCAGCAGTACCAAAGAGACAGAGTAAATGCTACAACAATACACAACTTTGTACAAACCTTTTTAATTTCAATTTAACTGATCAACTTATGGAAAAGTAAAGTTGATCGGGGTGGCTGGAGCTCAGTAGGTAGAGCAGGTCACCTACTGAAGATACTTAACCCCAAGTTCCTCTCTGACGCACTTGTTGAAGTATGAATGTGTGTGAGTGTTAGATAAATAAAGTGCTTAATTAATCATGGAAGTGCTTGTATGAATGGGTGTGTGTGGGTAAACGTGTTGTGTAAGTGCTTTGAGAGCTCATACTGAGTAGAAAAGCACTATATAAGAACTAGTCCATTACCATTTACTAAGTCTTCTATTGGGTTGAGGTCAGGACTCTGTGCAGGCCAGTCAAGTTCTTCCACACCAAACTGGCTCATCCATGTCTTTATGGAGCTGCTTTGTGCTCTGGTGTGCAGTCATGTTGGGGCCATCCCCAAACTGTCCCCACAGAGTTAGGAGCAGGAAATGGTCCAAAATGCCTTGGTATGTTGAAGCATTAAGAGTTCCTTTGACTGGATCTAAGGGGCCGAGCCCAACTCCTGAAAAACACCCCCACACTACAGTATACTCCCCCTCCACCAAACGTTACACTTGGCACAATGCAGGTACTGTTCTCCTGGCCAAACCCAGACTTATCCATCTGATTGCCAGAGATTTGTCACTCCAGAGAACATCTCTCCTGCTTGACATCACCATATACAGAACTTTGCATTGTGCTTGGTAATGTAGGGCTTGGATGCAGCTGCTCAGCCATGCAAAGCCATGAAGCTCTACACACTGTTCTTAAGCTAATCTGAAGGCCACACAAGTCTGTAGTGATTGACAGAAAGTTGGTGACCCCTGCACACTATGTGCCTCAGCATCCGCTGACCCCACTCTGTCATTTTACGTGGCCTACCACTTTGTGGCTGGCTTGGTGTCATTTCCAATCACTTCCATTTTGTTATAATACCCCTAACAGGAAATTTCATGATTGGACTTGTTGCACAGGTGGTACCATGCTAGAATTCACTGAGCTCCGAGGAGCAACCTGTTCTTTCTCAAATGTTTGCATGCATAGGTGCTTGATTTTATCCACTTATGGCCATGGAAGTGATTGGAACACCTGAATTCAGTGATTTGGATGGGTGAGTGAATACTTTTGGCAGCATATTGTATATGTGATTATATGAGCGTGCAGAAAGACATTGGAGGAAGGAGAAGTTGAAGGTGAGATTGCCCAAGGTCCAAATAAATCCTAACCTCTGACTCAATACTTTGCTGCATTTGCTGAGACACACAGTGCAATAAAGTTGCCAATGCTGTGCTGACTCAGTGACTGCAGAGATTCAAATCTCCCCTGGCATCAACAAAAGCACAAAAACTGTGCTGATACCTGCAGATGGGTTTCCATGGCTGAGCAGCTCATGTACTTGTATTGTGTACATGGCCCAGTACTGTTCTCCATATAGTTTAGCTATCATATGCCTGTACATTTACAATGATCATTATTATACACAGTGGGTCTAACAAACTGTGTCAGTGTGCACACTCTTCTTGAGTGGCTTTCTTGACATTATTATGGCTGCCAAACACAGTTTTTAAGCAGTAGTAAGCCCCCTGTGTCTCTGATCTGTTTCTATAAAGAAAATAAAAAGAAAGCACGTCCTCTCAGGGTTCTAGCCACAAATGGCTAGAACGCAGAACTCTAAATCAGGCCTTCTTAGACAGATATTAGACGCCGGCTGTCATTTGGATTTCTGTAGCCCGCAAAATCAAGTGCAGGCACGACCTTAGTGAGATCAAATGTGCACATTGAAACCGCCTGTGCTTTGTGGTAGAGTGCAAATGCAAGTGGCAATAACAGCAGCAACCTAGCCGGGGGGGCGGAGCCCACGGGGGTGCGCTCTGGTTTGCTAAATGCAGTGACAGCAGAGCTCCCAAAGTGAAGCGCTGACATCCTCAGCCCTGCGCAAGGACGTCTCAGCACGGTGCAGTGCCTGCCATCAACCACTAGTTAGAACACTGGCCTCTTACAAGACAAGGTTTTACATAGTAGCACCAAATTTGAAAGAGTCATCTGGTCCTCAGCAGGTACTAGTACTGTGCCATTATTTCTGGAACAGAAACCATACCAAAATACAGAAGCTGTGCGTCAAACATTAAACACACCATGACTCAATAGCTTGTAGTACCACCCTTATCAACAATCATTTGAAATCATGCTTTTCTGAATGACTGCATCAGTTTGTCACATCATCGGTGAGGAATTCTGACCCACTCTTCTTCAGTTCATTGAGGTTTGTGGGCATTGGTTTATGCACAGCTTTCTTAAGTTCCTGCCACAGCATTTCAATGTGGATGTTGACCGAACCATTACAGCACCATTCTTTTCTTTTTCAGCCATTCTGCTGGACAAGGTAGGTCTGCACTGTGTCCCAGTAAGAAGCAAACTACCTTTGTAATACACTGAAACCCTCCATCAAACCAGCAGCTACCTTGTTGAGCCCCTAATCCTTCTTTGTAGGTGGGCCTCCAGAGCCATTTCAGGCAAGTGGCAGCCTCCTGGGCTTAAACATGAAGCTACTGTGGAAGTGCCAAAAACTGCACTTCCTTGAATGGCCACTTGTCTCCAATTGATGGTTAAAAGCCCATTACAATGATAAGAAAGAAAAATATTATTATAGCTACAGAAGATGAAAATAGCTGTTTCCATTAGCTGTCTGCTAGGCTTCACTTTAACTTATTAAAGCCATAAAACAGGAAATCTCTGCTCAGTTTGTCATGTCGAGGCCTTTTTGGAGCATTTTTAATGCAACTATGTGACAAATGATGTTTTGCCATATGATTAATTACACTAACTGCTGTCAAAGAAGCCAGTGTTTGTAGTAATTTAGCATTTAGCCCTAATTAGCAGGTATCAGACTGAAAAAACTTTCTTTTAATGGGTTTTCTCACATAGATTTTGCACCCACAGCAGAGTGAACTCTGCCCTGCTGACTGTGTGTTGGTGTGAGAGGCTCCATATTTCACACCATGTGTTATAAGTCACACTGTGTGCTAAAAAATTTTTTTGTATTGAACAAACTGCAGAGATTGAGGCAGACTCAGCAGCACCATCTGTCACACATTTAGTCTGACACAGTACACTGTGAATCAGAGGATCAGTGTTTGAAGGAAAAAATGATAGATTATCAATCACTGATAACAGTGTGATGATGAGAATAGTAATAACACCATTTCCAGCTCTTGAGTTAGAAATAAGGCAGAGAACAGTGAATGCATTTATGGAGGAAAAATGACTTTTCACATGTCAATACTCCATATTAATGAGTAGCAATGAAGTCAGAGTTCCTTTGCCAAGAGGTGTGAGTGGATGAAGAATTAAAGCTGAGGACTTTCTTATTTCTTCCTTGTCTCGTTGTTTATTTCTACTGGAAAATTACTGCGCGCTCAAAACAGGTTTTTTCCAGCAGCTTGTAAATGACCAACGGGGCACAGAGCTCAGAAAGTAGAAGGCTGTTTTTCTGCTGTATCCATATATAACATGAGATTTCAGTGCATGCTGTTCACAGCGCTTTGCCCTCTTCATTCAGCAGTGGTGTGTAGCACAAAAATCAAGAAGGGGGTAAAAGGAAAAACCAATAAACTGACAGAAGAACAGAACAAGAATCTAACGTGCACAGCTGCTTCAGCCATAGTCACTCTTTAGTTATATCCACGCTCTGTATAACAGCTATCATGACTTCTATAGGTTTCCTCTGTCAGTGACCAGAGTGGGTTAACAGAACATCTCTGTAACAGCTTTGTTTCCTTCTGGTAGGTTTCCACACTGACACGGGAAGAAACAGCTAAAAACCATCTTTAGTTTCACTGCTTTACACAAGATTCATACTTTTACATAAAGTGATATTTGGAGGGCCAGAGAAAATGATTGTGAGGAATATTGTATCAGGAAGTCATTGTCCTTCCATTTCTTCACTACACAACAGCTTCCTCATGGACCATTGAGCCTTTGTAAGAACCAGCCTGGAAGTCTCATCATCACTGTGGTCAGTCATAAACGGCTGCAGTTGACATTACAGTTTTTCATGGTTTTAACCAGCGTCCCACTATGAGTACCAGACTGTAGCTTCAAGGATCCAAATGTGACAAAGAAAGCATTCATTATTCATCAGGTACCACAATTCTCAACATTTACAATGCTTGCTGAGACAGTTCCTCTCACAGCAGGTCAGTAAAAACAAGGCTTCTGTCATGGATGGCCGCTGCACAGGCAGGGAGGAGGACCCCAAAAGGCAGACCCAGGACGGGTGTAGATAACTCACACACGTTTATTTACACAATAGTACACGATAACCCTGAGCTCTCCCCGGGAACACACCAGATGGGGGAGAGACGCTAAACAGACTAGACTTCACAACTCAAACAGACCAGCATACAGAACAGCGGATAACAATCATCACTAACAACAATGACGCGACAACAAGCATGGAAAACACAAGCCTTAAATACACAGAAGGTAATGAACAAATGGAAAACAGCTGGGAGGGAAGTACAAGACAAACTAAACCCAAAGCACACAGACCAGGAACCTACCAAAATAAAACAGGAAGTAACTTGACACCCAGACTAAACACCTAAGGACAGCACATCAGTATGGGGAGACAGACACCATAATAACATCAACTATACATGAACATAAACACTGGGCCACCGGCCCAGGACCATGACAGCTTCATGTAGAAGCATCCCTATGAAATATGTCATGATTAGAAAATTGATGGTGGTGACAGACAGTTACAAAGAAATGTAGCCTTTCCTGTCACTAAATGGTTAATGTAAAGCAACTGTAATGAATGACATTTCAATAAAAAACGAATAAAGTCTAAAGATGTCTAGAGCATCTAAAGCTATTCTCTTCCTTTGGCAGCCTCAATAAAGAGTTAAAGTTGTGATAGTCAGCAAATATAGAATGAAAGCAATAAATAAAAAGGATCTTGTAGGTTGCAGAAGTGAAGCTGCAGAATTGAACCTGTATGGTCCTAATCTGAACCCACATGCTTGTTAACTAACAGGCTGCTCATCATTAAACTCACTGCCACTGTGAATCAAGTCTGAGAAAAACAACAACATAAAAACATGACACATACAAACACTTTGGTCACTCAGTCTCAGTTTCCTGCAGCCAGAAATGCACAATGCCCCGATCCTCTCAACACACTGATTGATTTTTTTCAGCCAGATGAGAGAAACATAGTATTAATATAATAAGCAGCTCCAGGATGAAGAGCAGCTCGTTCCACCACAGGATTCATTACAGCACTTTGGCCTCCAGTTTGCATTGAGAGAAGGCCTGAAGCTCAGCCAATCACAGCAGAGAATGAGGACAGGAAGTGATCAGCGGACACAGCTGCAGTGATTGGAAGGTTCAGGTGAGGGTGTGAGGCTGCTTCATGCAGGTGTGAAACTATGAGGAACCTGAACGCCTCCTCTTCCCTCAGCAGGGATCTGTGGCAGTGAGAGCTCAGTGAGAGCTGCAGGAGGAACAAACTGATTCACTGAGAGGGTCAGCTCTGTTTGTGCTGCTCACACTCTTTAACACACTCAGCTTTAGTGTCAGTAACAGCAACAAATCATCATTCATCTACTGAGTGTACAAAGTTATTTGGAGCCCCTTTTGGGCCCCCTTCATACCACTTCATTGTCCCCTGAACTTAACTGTTATTAATTAATGCTGGAGGGTTAAAGTTGATTATTATTTTTTTTAGGATGCATTACTGTTTCAGTGTTTTCAATTCAATTTTATTTATACAGTCAGTGCCAACTCACAACAAACAGTTGCCTCAATGCACTTTATACTGTAAGGTCATCCTAATCTTAAAAATAGAGAGGGTGTCTGTCTCCTGAATCCAAGCTGGGAGCTGGTTCCACAGAAGAGGGGCCTGAAAGCTGAAGGCTCTGCCTCCCATTCTACTCTTAAGTATCCTAGGAACCACAAGTAAGCCAGCAGTCTGAGAGTGAAGTGCTCTGTTGGGGTGATATGGTACTATGAGGTCTTTGAGATAAGATGGGGCCTGATTATTCAAGACCTTGTAGGTGAGGAGAAGGATTTTAAATTCTATTCTAGATTTAACAGGGAGCCAATGAAGAGAAGCCAATATGGGAGAAATCTGCTCTCTCCAAGTTCCAAGTTTTAGAATTTGCCATTTCTACTGACCTTTGCAGCTAATATGACAATAATAAAATGATAATAAAAGAGCTGTGCAATATATTTTAGCCTCTTTAATTGTCTGTAACTTGGTTGTACAAAAGCACAATAATAAAAACAAATAAATGGAACACAAAACTTCTTGGAATTGAAGCTCCAAATTTAATATCATTACTGAAAAACACATTATTATGAATATGATGATGAGAAATGAGTATTATCATTACTATTATTATTATTAGCAGTAGTAGTATCATAGAATGGATGGATTATTATTATTATTAGTGGAGAGTGTTACTACTTTATGGACCACATGTACAATATCCACTGAAAGAAAGGACACACTACACAATGTGCTGCCAGGTTTTTAGCTAATACCTTTAGGAAGCAAATTTTGGAGAAAAATGGCCCTTCTATTAGTGTTCTATTAGCTTTTAGGACAGCCTGATAATAATGAATTACAATAGTCCAGCCTAGAAGTAATAAATGCATGCAGCTTTTCAGCATCACTCTGAGAAAGGATGTTTCTAATTTTAGAAATATTGCACAAATGCAAAAAAGCGGTCCTACATATTTGTTTAATATGTGCATTGAAGGACATATCCTGGTCAAAAATGACTCCAAGATTTCTCACAGTGTTACTGGAGGCCAAAGTAATGCCATCCAGAGTAAGTATCTGGTTAGACACCATGTTTCTAAGATTTGTGGGGCCGAGAACAAGAATTTCAGTTTTATCTGAATTTAGAAGCAGGAAATTAGAGGTCATCCAGGCCTTAATGTCTTTAAGACATTCCTGCAGTTTAACTAATTGATATGCGTCATCTGGCTTCATTGATAGGTAAAGCTGAGTATCATCTGCATAACAATGAAAATTGATGCAGTGCTTTCTAATAATACTGCCTAAGGGAAGCATGTATAATGTAAATAAAATTGGTCCTAGCACAGAACCCCGTGGAACTCCATAATTAACCTTAGTGTGTGAAGAAGACTCCCCATTTACATGAACAAATTGGAGTCTATGAGATAAATATGATTCAAACCACTGCAGTGCAGTACCTTTAATACCTATAGTATGCTCTAATCTCTGCAATAAAATGTTATGGTCAACAGTATCAAAGCTGCACTGAGGTCCAACAGGACAAGCACAGAGATGAGTCCACTGTCAGAGGCTGTAAGAAGATCATTTGTAACCTTCACTAATGCTGTTTCTGTACTGTGATGAATTCTGAAACCTGACTGAAACTCTTCAAATAAACCGTTCCTCTGCAGATGATCAGTGAGCTGTTTTACAACTACTCTTTCAAGAATCTTTGAGAGAAAAGGAAGGTTGGAGATTGGCCTATAATTAGCTAAGACAGCTGGGTCAGTGATGGCTTTTTAAGTAGAGGTTTAATTACAGCCACCTTGAAGGTCTGTGGTACACAGCCAACTAATAAAGACTGATTGATCATTTTTAAGATTGAAGCATCAATAATTGGAAAGACTTCTTTGAACAGTCTAGTAGGAATGGGATCTAATAAACATGTTGCTGGTTTGGAGGAAGTAACTATTGAAGTTAACTCTGAAAGATCAACTGGAGCGAAAGAGTCTAAACAAATACCAGCAGTGCTGAAAGCAGCCGAACATGAAGATGGTCTTTGAGATGGTTATGAATCATTTTTTCTCTAATGTCTAAAATTTTGTTGGTAAAGAAATCCATGAAGTCACTACTAGTTAACATGAAAGGAATACTCGGCTCTACAGAGCTCTGACTCTTTGTCAGCCTGGCTACAGTGCTGAAAACAAACCTGGGGTTGTTCTTATTTTCTTCAATTAATGATGAATAGTAAGATGTGCTAGCTTTACGGAGGGCTTTTTTTTATAGAGCAACAAACTCTTTTTCCAGGCTAAATGAGCATCTTCTAATTTAGCGAGACGCCATTCCCTCTCCAGCTTTCGGGTTATCTGCTTTAAGCTGTGCGTTTGTGAATTATACCACGGAGTCAGGCATCTCTGATTTGAAGCTTTCCTTTTCAGAGGAGCCACAGTATCCAAAGTCATACGCGGTGAGGATGTAAAACTATTGACGAGATAATCGACCTCACTGGGAGCAGAGTTTAGGTAGCTGCTCTGTACTGTGTTGGCACTGAAGAGCATAATAATGAAGGAATTAGATCCTTAAACTTAGTTACAGCACTTTCAGAAAGACTTCTACTGTAATAAAACTTATTCCCCACTGCTGTGTAATCCATTAAAGTAAATGTAAATGTTACTAAGAAATGATCAGACAGGAGGGGGCTTTCAGGGAATACTGTTAAGTCTTCAGTTTCTATGCCATATGTCAGGACAAGATCCAGAGTATGATTAAAGTGGTGGGTGGGCTCCTTTACATTTTGAGACAAGCCAATTGAATCTAATAATAGATTAAATGCAGTGTTGAGGCTGTCATTCTCAGCATCTACATGGGTGTTAAAATCACCCACTATAATTATTTTATCTGAACTGAGCACTAAATCAGATAAAAAGTCTGAGAAATCAGACAGAAACTCTGAGTAAGGACCAGGTGGACGATAGATAATAACAAATAAAACAGGTTTTTGAGTTTCCCAATTAGGACATGGAGGACATTTTAGAGTCTGTACCTGTTGATATGACCTGATGTGGTCACACAGCTGTATTGTTGGATTTAGACCTTTCCAACAAACTCTGTTTGGTGTTTCTGGGACAATCCAAGGAAAAACTGCTGAAAAGTATATGAGAACATTGATTATGGATTATCATATTTCTATTAACTGTGTTTGAAGAGCAGTATCAACATATTCACATTCTGTTTGTCAGATAAGGAGAGAAGCCCCTGCCCTCTGTTTTGGATGAGTCAGTCCTGCCTCCTCAGCACCAAAGCCAGAGAGGTTATTTCCAGAAAGAGAAACCAACTGACTCCAAGACCTCTATAACCATCACCCACACAGTAATCAAGGCAGTTCACATGAATGAGTGAACCACACAAAACCAAGTTAAGGTGTTTTTGTTTCTATTCTTGGTAGTGTTCCCATTGGTAGTAGACACTGTTACAAGACAGCCATGAGGCCATCACAAATAGCTGAAATGACAATAAAGGTTTTGACCAACAGGGGGGGTTTGTGTGCACATGAAGCCTCAGTAATTAACCTGTTCTTGAAGCAACTGGATGGAAAGCTTCAAAGCTTCATTTGCCCATCACTAATTACACTGAGTACCTTCTGACAATAACAGACTTGTGTGGCAGTCACTGGGCTGGCCTTGTTTTCTTGTTGCCTTTTTCTGCATTTCTAGTGGGTGGAGCTGACCCAATTTCAGATTAAGCACACCTGAGCAGGTCAAGCACAGGTGTGCTTTAAAGCAGCCCTGCCAGCTGCTCTTGGCTCTCCTCTTTTCTTCATGGAGGCTGCTTGGCTGATGAAGTGTTTGGGTCTTGGGTTTGGTACCATCTCACTCATATACTTTCTACACATTCAAACATGGCATATATGTTGATATGCTGGTAAGCATTTGAGCTGTATTGTTTACACCTGTGCAAATTAATTTGGTTAGTTGTGACTTTGGGCTTGCCTGTGAAGAAAGTTTGAGTTAATTAGTCTCAGGTTTGGTAACTTGTGATGAGCTGATATTTTGTGTGCCAAGTATTGGTGTTTGGAGGCTATATCATCTGAATGACTACACCACTTGTCTGTCTGGTTACTCTGCGAAGTTCTTTTCTGTTAAATGTTGTCAGCTGTTAATATTCTGGAGGTTGAGTTTTTGTGCTGTCTTGTATAAACTCAGTTTAGGACACTTGGAGCCATGTTGATTATTGGATGTGTGTAAGTTAAAATTGGTGCTTTCCCTGGTAGGCTGAAGGAACGATTCTCCTTTGGGATTCGTTCATTAAAGGTGTTAGTGTTGCAGTGAAAACAGTCAGAGCGGTTGTCTCGGGGGCACGTCCCTGGAGTCGAGGGGGTCGCTGTTTGTGCAGTTGCCTTTCTCGCTCTGGTGGTTTTGAGTGCATAAATACCCACTGTGAGTAATTGCATGAAGACTAGGCTTAAGCTTAGTAAGTTTTTTGGGGGGGTAGGTAGTTAGTGGGAAAGTACTAATTGCTGTTGCACATCAAGGACCAATACCTCATGGTGGTGGTTACAGTTGATGTATTTGGTCAGTCTCCATTGGAGGAACTTTTGAAACCTGTTGAACGTGTTGATATTGGAGATGAATGCTTTAAAGATGACTGCAAAGAACTGTTAAAAGCTGTTAGTAGATAAAGTGTTGCCAATTCAAATGCAGACTCTACTTGACAGTGTTGGTCAGTCGGTCACATCCAAGTTTGATGAAGACAGAGATGCCTGTTCATTTTATTTTGTGTGGCTGCCAGAAGCTGTCTGTGTGGTTATGCTGCAGTCTGTTCTGACTGGAAAAGGCCACAAAACGCTGCACTGACTGCAAATGATGGTCAAATATTGTAGTTAAAGCTGCAGTTCTGAAGGTATGAGTTGATCCTGGAAGCTTAAGGCAACATTTCAAATCATGGAGGGGTAGGGGTGAGCACCTTTCAGGACCTGTGTGATCTGATGGTGTTGGAGCATTTTAAATATTGCCTTCTACCTGCAGTTGTCACTCATATTGCTGAGCAGGAAGTAATGACTGTCTCTGAAGCTGCTAAATTGGTAGATGAATATATTTTGGCACATACAGGGCAGTTTGGTAGGAAGTGTTTCAGTCGGTGCTCCTGCTAAAGCTTTTGGTCAGCCTATGTTTTCTTCATCTGTCTGCAAAGGTCAGTCATGGTGTGATGCTGAATAGTTTTAGTCAAGCAAAGCAAGTTGACAGACTTGCTAGACCTGCTGCACTGAGCGTTCCTGCAGGAACAATACCAATGGACACTCTGTACACCATGTTGTGATGTGACTGTCAGCTACGTTATTTGGGAGTCTCCTTGTTACAGTAAAAATACTGTTCTGTTAAACTCTTCATAGATTCAACTAAAATGGGGAAACTCTGCATGAGATTTGAGTGTTGAAATAGTCATGGATTGTTCAACAACCCTGTCAAATATCTTAGACTAGAATGTGGCACTCAAACACAGAGGCAGTACTTCATTTTACCAGAGTGAACACTTGGATACCTTAATTATAAGCCACTAGCATGTGAAGCTACATGGACAGAAACACTAAATGTGCTGTCAGGTAAAATCACAGCTTGATGCTGTCAGCTCAGTCATCAGTTACTAGCTAGCATCAATGACAGGAACATTAGCTGTTGGTGAGGCTCTCTTTGCTTTTAAAGCTTGCACAGTGAAGCCCAGGGTTATTTATGATGGCAGCTTTCAAAACCCTGTAGTTGGATTCAAAATGGCTGCTGCTTGGTGGCACGGACCAGCTGGGGTGAGATGGGCATGGTCGACTGCGACTGGGCTTGGAGTCCAGGAGGGTAGCCAACAGGTAAAGCAGCATTGCCCCAAGGACCCAGATAGAGGGCCTGGTCCTGGAGAGCTGTGCTCCTTAAGTTTGTCTCCATCATGGGCTGGTTGTAGCACTCCGAGTGTTACCAACAGCTCCAGTTCTGTTTGATTATGGGAGCTACTTATGAGGGACAGGTGGGGGGATGTTGCTTAAAGGTCCATGAAGTGGACAGTCCTTTCTTTCTTTGTCTCTCCTCCTAAATCTAGCTCTTGTGTTCTGAAACCAAGTCTTCACCTATAAAAAGGAAAAACAGATTAATGAGCCAGACATGAACATGAATTAAATTTAATATACTTGCATTGTAGCAACCTTCAAAGAATAAAAACACTCACCTGTTTGTAGGTCAGTCCTGTCATCTCTGCCAGCTCTTCCATTTCATCTGGTTTGCGATGAGTCTGCAGACTGAAGCGAAGATTAAGAATATGTAGTTGCCTCTCTGAGAAAACCACCCGGTCCTTTCTCTTGGGTTTCTCTGCACTCTTCTCTGGAGCAGTGAAGGGAGCATGCAGAATCAAACCCGTGCTGCCATCCTCATTCTTTGGGACAGCAACAACCGGTTTCTCCTCTGTGGCAGGGCTGCTGTTGCTTGTATCATTATGGAGAGCATTTTCAGCCCATGAAATGATGTCTGCCAGGGGGAGACTCCCTTCAGGGCTGCTGCCAGAACTCCACCAATCTGAGAGGGTAAAGAGAGCGAGGCCAAGTAAGAACAAGTCTATACAGTCCACATGGGTCAGTATGGTTCATTATGGAGAGCATTCTCAGCCCATGTAATGTCTGCCAGGTGGTGACTCCCTTCAGGGCTGCTGCCAGAACTCCACGAATCTGAGAGGGTAAAAAGAGTGAGGCCAAGTAAGCACAAGTCTATATGGTCCACATGGGCCAGTATATTTAATGACATGTTGGCACAAGTGACTTTAGAACAGCAATGAGATTCAAAGGGATAAATTGAGCAGCATACAGAATAGGGTATTTTCTCAGAGGTTGGCCAACTCTGTTAAAATTGGCTCACTGGGCAACAATGCTGAGTACATACCTGGTGAGAAGCAGACCTCCATGGGAGAGCTGAAAGTCATCTGTCTTCCAGTCTTCCATCTTTGCAGCAGATTTGGTTCATGCAGACTAAGTGTCTTAAGTAGCTTTGCTCAAATGGTGTAGAACCTACCAGGATGGCACATGTGTATTATCTCATTCTATCATCTGGATCCTGATCTTCCTAGTGATGGTCCAGCAGGGATCATTCCTTTGGATCCAAATCCACTGGCTACTTCCAGCTGCTCCTGAAAGGGCTTTGACCTTCTGTAGAGCCTGTTTAAGATCCCTGGGTTTTCTTAGCAGCTTGATGGTAGAAGCTGCACTAAACCCTCTGCACCCTACCTCCACAGGGAAACTTTAGGTTTTGTCCTGGTCAAAAAACAATTGGCCACCACCACTTGGAGAAGGCATTCAACTGCATTCCTTGGGGTATCCTGTTGGGGCTCCTATGCTAATATGGGGTTTGATCCATTGTTATGGACCGTTCAGTCCATGTCAGCTATAGCAAGAGCTTGGTCAGCATTGCCAGCAATAAATTGGACTCATTTCCAATGGGTATTGGATTCCACCAGGGCTTCTCTTAGTCACCAAATCTAATTACTTTGTCTATATAAAAGATAAATAATTTCTAAGCATAACCAAGGGGCAGAAGGCTTGCACCTTGGTGGCCTCAGAATCTCATCTCTGCTTTTTGCACATGTGATCCTGTTGGCTTGATCAAATGTCTTCCATGTCACACTGGAGTGGTTTCCAGCAGAGTGAAGCTACAGGTTCTGCTATTCCAACCCATCGTGGTGGAGAGCTGAGTGTAAAAGGCAAAGCTGTTTCACCAGTCACCTGATCTCCCTACACTCACAAGCTTTCAGTAGTGGTAGAACCAGACTGCAGATACAAGCGGCAGAAATTAGCTTTGTCCAAACGATAGTGGGGCTCTCACTTAGAGGGTGGAGAGTGTAGTCATCCAAGAGGCTCAGTAGAGCTGCTGCTCTTTTACATGTAAAGGAACCAGTTGAGGTGGTTCAGAATCTGACTGCGGTGCTTCCCGGGCATCACTTGGAAGAGGTGTTCCAGGCATGTCCGTGGCAGACCCAGGACGTGCTGGATTGTCTTGGATGGCCTGGGAACACTTTTGTTGGCTGGGGAAAGGGAGGTCTGGGTTTTTGTGTAGCTGCTGCCCCTGCAACCTGGCCCGGATAAAGGGAAGAAAATGCATGCATGGATGGCTCTACATAGGGTCTGTTTGGAGAGTAACTCCAAAGACTTGACATTTGTTATTTAAAAACAAAACTATTTCCTTGTATGTAAACATTTGCTGTATAAATTCATATGTGCCAGGATTCTGGTGTCTGAGTGACACGTGTAGCAGCAGTCTCTCTCAAACATGTAAAGAATCACCTTTAATGCTTCAACAGGTTGGATGTGAGTTTATTTTCAGAGGTAAGAAATGTCCTGAATGCAGGCGGGCTGGGGTTGAAATTCAGCCCGGGAGCTTGGTTTGGAGAGGCCTTTTATCTGATCGTACAACGGAGCAGCAAAAAAAAGGGGGGGGGGGGGGGGGAGATCGTCAACCCCCCTTAGCTGGTGTCTCGCCCTTCACCTCTTCTAATGGTGTGCTGGCTGGGCTGCAGTGTTAATTTTGACAACAAATTTTGATTTAGTTTTAGTCATAATTTAGTCATCTGAATAGTTTGTCAAGTTTTAGTCGACGAAATTATCTTAAGAATATAGTCGACTAAATCTACAGTCGATTCAGTCGACTAAAATATAAAGGGTGTAAAATACAAATGCTTTTTCTTAAGTTCCCTTGAGTTAGTCATTATATACTTACACAAAATTAAACATTTATTAAAAGTTTGTCAAATGAGGTCAAGTGAAGATTGAGATCTTGGTTGCCTGCTAGCCTAAGCTTGGTGCTGCACGTACGATCATAATTCAAATTTATAGAACCGTTAGAGAATGAAGTATATGATTTATGATCAAATGATGTGTGTGAGTGTAACAGAAGTGATGGTTGAAGCAGTGAGCTGAGGAAGTTGTGCAACTGAGCCAAGGATAAAAAGAGGAACTGAAACTGTTGCCCGGAGACGAGCAGAGCAAAGTTAGAAAAATGTCCAGGCATGTTGTTCAGAATGGAAAAGTACCTAAAAAGAACCTAAAAGGCCCAATGAAGTAATGGTTAAGCCCAACCATCCCATAAATGGGTATGGACAGTGGGGTGATAACTAGAAATGAAGTAATGTCTAAGACAAACCCCCTACAAGGATATCAGGAACGGGGTGATAACTGTCATGATGATGTTTTGAAAATTAGGCTTGGTCTTAGAATTGAGACTATAAATTATGCTGCACAGAGGTATTATTTGAGAATCACAGGAGTTTTCTCCCCGGACAAGAACTGCTCCACGGAGAGGACTGCCCCAACCCTCTGTGGATACTAATTCGACGATAAACAGTTCTGCCGGTATTCTCCCTGCCAGTTCGAGTGATGCTGGACGTGCCTTCGCTGTGGAAATTCTGTCTTGTGGACTTTGTGTTGAGTCAGAGAAGATTTCTGGATTACAGCGCGAGGATTATAAAGGGACGGTTGACCAAGGAAAATATCTTTCTTTCGACTTCCCCTTTTCCCTTCTTCACCGAGGCAGTAAGGACTGGACTTTGGGTGTGGTCGCTTTGGCCGAGTGACTCACTTGAATGCAGTCTCTTCAAAAAGGATTTTTGGACAGATTTGGACATTATCAAGCCCCTCATCAACATCCCAGCTTAAGTATAACATCTTGAATCAGATTTAGCCATTCTGACAGTTATGCTCCATGAACTGATTACTTTTGATTCTGAAATTGATTTCTAGACAGAACGTTGATTTAGATGAATTGATTAAGAATTGATATTGAGCTATATGCAAACTGCTTGAGCTGAAACCTGCATAATAATAAAATTTGACCCTAAAAAGTCAGTATAATTCGTTGAGAGTTACTTCCCTTTTTACGGTACCCTTACGTTCATGCAATCAGTAAAATAATAGGCAAGATAAGCTATAACATCTGGTTCTATTTGGACACACTAGTCTTTAGTAATCCACTTCAACTTTACTTATGTCCCTTGGGCTCACTCCGAGCCGATAAAAGATTCTGGTCGGTTACAAGTGCACTGATCAAGGGGCTGGCTGCTATAACTATCTGTACTCTGTTTTGGGTCGTCTGTGTGAGCCTTCCTGAACGATAGCATCAGAACAAAGAGGTAGAGGGGCAGATGATAGGATTATTAGCAGTTAGAGCCAGACGAGCAGCCCCGCCACAGCTTAAGTAGTGTCACAACTATCAGAAGAGGGTAAGACCCCGCTGCAGGTGTGGCCATGACCCTATGAAACGGAGTAGCTGTCACAGAGGTAAAATACCTGTGGGATCAAACAAGTTACAGAATATTATTAATATTAGTGTTTCACCTGCTTCCACACACCTGATCATTAACACCACCTTACTGAGATAATCCGAGCGTTTTACAGCAGGACGCTCTGAAAGGTACAGGGCAGTGTTCAGGACTAAGATTAGGAAAGGCTAATCCACCGCGGTGTGGAGATTTTCTCTAAACACAAACTGGGAAAAACACTTTACCCTGCATGACATTAAAATGCTGACCTTTGCATGGAGATCTGGGTGACTGGTTTGCAGATGTTTAAGATTTGTCGTGTTTTTACCCAAGGTAAACATTAAATAAATGTTTAAATGATATTTTACATAACTCAGTTCTATTGGAAGTAAAGACAAATCACAGGCTAGTTTGTCCTTCCCGGGTTTAGAGCAAATTTGTGCAACTGTGCGTTTGATTGGATTTTTTTTCCCCTAACTTGTCCCGCCCTGTCACAAAATTAAATCAGTTCTGATTGGATTTCGTCCCTGCCAAGCATTTGTCTTGTTGTCATTCATTGACGAAAGTGTCAGTTAATTTCGTTATCGGTTTTTTTCCTTAGTTTTTATTCAGTTCTCGTTTCGTCATGGAAAAAAGGGCCGTTGACAAAAACTATGACAAATATATCAACAAAATTAACACTGCTGGGCTGTTGTGTTTGTAGCCCCTCCTGATGAAAAAAGAGCCAGCTCTTAGAGCAGAAACGTTCGTGATCGACCATCACTGCCTGCACCTGTGGCCGCGCGAGTGCTGCTGTGCTTAATTGGGTTAAAAAAATAAATAAATAAATAAAAAATTCTGATCACTGGCCGATCCGGCCTGGAAACGACCGGCCATTCGGGAAACCTCCCGAACCTCCTGATGGCCACCCCGCCCCTGCCTGAATGTGATTCCTCTGAGCTGAAAATGAGTGACTCAAGACTAATACATATTTTAATATTTTCCCCCTGTATAATGTAGTTATTGGTCTTCACTGAGTGTCACTGCAAAGACTCTGTAGTATTACTGAGTATTCAAACTCTAAAGGTACTATTGATGCTTCTGAGAGACTATGGCTGCCTTCCGCCTGGTCTTGGAGCTACAAAGGCAGACTTTGCTTGGGCCGAGTCCTGCTTTATGAGACCTTTTGGTCACTTCACTGTTGCACCTTATCTTGTTTGTGGTGTTGCCTCAGAGATCCAGCAGTATGTTCTGCAGTGCTGTTATATTCCAGTTCAAACAAGTGTCCTATGCTTGTTGTGTGAAATAGATATCCAGTTTGGTAACTCTGCACTGCAGAGACACCAAGAAGTAGGTTTTGCTTTACTGCTTTTAAAATGTAAATGTGGAATCTCCTAAAAATACATATTTAAGGGGTGAACCAAAAACAACTGTCCATGGGCCAGATTTACTAACACTCTGCTCCACAGCTAAACCCTTGTTTGGTGTTTAAAATCTGCTGTTGGGACTTAATGAAGACTTTTAGGACTGAAATTAGGGAACACAAATATTTTGGTGGCTGGCCTTATTGCATATGTATTTTTACAAGTTTCTCTTCCACAGCACAAAACCTTAGAACCTTAGTTCAGCCTGTCACAGGTTGATCTGTGCTTCTTCCTCACACTAATACAGTTGGTGGATTTCGTTCAGTAGGAAAAATGGTTCCGACAATGTTAGTGGTTTATTTTTAGTTTAGTTCTGAGACTTGTTAATCTTCCAAATTAGAAGCTGTAAAATATCAGTCCCTGCCTCCATATCTGCTGTCAGTCATTGAACATCCAAATATTTTAGTCTTCAAGAATCCATCTTTGTTTTGAGCTACATTTTTCTCTATTCATAGTCAAGAGTTCATCTCCAGAATCTGAAGGATCTGTCCTCTTCAAATGGCTCTTATAAATTATCCAAGAAAACCCTCTAAGAGCAGTCCTACCTTCATCCTTTCAGCTATTTCTGAGAAAACTAAAGATGGTGGGGACCTGAAACTTTGCATATTTTCATATTGATAAGAGAAAATCAAGTTTGTGTCTAAAGCAGCCATCCTCAGACTTCTGTGTCCTGGTTGGAGATATGAAAATCTTCTGCAGCCCAGCCAAATCACAGCTCCTCACCATAAAAGCAGAACAGTCAGGATTCCTTTTGTCTTCTTTCATTTTGTTCTTCTGATTTCTTGTTGGAATTAGTTTGACTTTCCAACATAAGTTCACTGCAAATAAAAGGATTGAAGTCATTTTAAACCTCATGGTTTTGTTTCATTAGTTCATGTTCGTTTTCCAACCTAACTTTCATTTTAAAGTTACAGCCAAACCTTTGAGATTCTTTGGTTGGGAACCAATTTCAAATGCTTTAATGTAACCATTTATGATGACGGGCAGCTTTTGAGATTTTTGTGAATAAATTGTAAATATCTCTAGGGATGACATCCCCATCCCCACCCCTATCCTTCATGGTTACAAGGGAAGCAAACCATAGATGGATTTTTATGGACTGGATTCACTGCTAAGTTGTGTTGAATTTCACTGTATTTGTGTAGTCATCGGTAATAAAGTCAGAGCTCTGTGAATTTGAGGCACCTCTTCAATTTTATTAATCTCCATGCACCTCAAGCTGTCCTGAAAACCCTTCATCATGTTAGCTGCTCATAAAAACATGGAGGCAGGATTTCATTCTACCAAAGTCCTCGCTTATTGGAAAACTCATTTCAGACACGACATGCAAACAGCCTCTGTTTTAATGAAGCAGCATCAACAGAAGGATATTGAAATGGCAGGAGGATCAGATTTACAGAAAAACCTCAGACAGTATAAAACATGGATGTAGCTTCCATGTTGGCAAAAACACAGCCAGTGTGGAAGTGCGGACCATGAAGCTGGTATCAGATGCTGCAGTCTGAACAAAATGCATTCACTCCTGTAGCAAATCCAACATTTTTCCCTGTTGGAAAGCATCCATCCCTGTTGTGCTAACATATCCCCTTTCATCATAACTGTGATCCCATCACCAAACTCATCTGTGGTTGTTTGAATTCTCAAAGCACCGCTCTTCTATTTTCCTAACTCCTCATCACTTTTCCTACCCACTTTTCCTTGACCTTGATGAAAATCCCATCGAAAAGAGGTTAGTAAAAGAAGCCGGGAGGTACTTTAGGAATGAATGCATTTCTGTTTTCTGAGCCACAGAAACATACTTCAACTGTTTTCTAAATTCAGTTCCATCATTTCTTCATTCTGGTGATTTTTATGGACAAATGAGTTTCTTTGCTACATCAAATTTATGATGGAAATCTTGTTTAAGCACACGTAACCAAAAGCTTTTCAAAAACATAGGAGGTAATGGTACAAAAAAAGCTTTAAAGCAGTAGGGATGGTTCAGACTAAACACCAAACAGTGTTTGGAAAGGTCTAAATCCAACAATACAGCCATGTGACCAAATCAACAGATACAGACTCTAAAATGTCCTCCATGTTGCGTGTGTGTGTGTGTGTGTGTGTGTGTGTGTGTGTGTGTGTGTGTATTCAGGAGAGTCCTCAGGGCGGCTTCTCTCGGTGGATGGAGTGCTTTCATTTAATGTGTAACTACTGTTGTGTTATTTGGATTAATGAACACTTACTTTGTACCTCTGAATACTCTCCTGAGTTGAAGGATCTTTGAGGGACATGTAGTTTTGGGTACTTGGATCCTTGTGGGACAGATTTACTAACACTCTGCACCACAGCTAAACCCTTGTTTGGTGTTAAAAATCTGCTTTTGGGATTTAATGAGGAATTTTAGGACAAACACGTGGACACAAATATTTTGGTAGCTGGCCTTATTGAACATGTATTTTTACAAGTTTCCCTTTCCCAGCACAAAACTTTAGCAGAATATTTCAATGAATCATCCAAATGTGATTTATGAAAGTTTAAGACCAAATATAAGTGAAAAAAGCACGTGTTACTTTGGGTGTGGGATCTGTGATAGTTGGAGTGTTCATTTATTTGGAATGAGAGGGGAAAATGTTATGAGTGTAATTGTCACCCGAGGATGGCTCAAAGCTGTGAGCTCAGTGCTGAAACTTTGACTCTGTCCTGTAACTCTTCGCTGAGTCTTCACGCTGAGGGTTCACAGGTTTGTGCTGCTGCAGACGTTAGTAAATCTGAACTGAATATCCAGATGACAGCCCTGAACACTCGTTTTGCCTTAAGTAACTTTATTAAATGAAACACTCTGAAAGTGACAATCTTTAACTACAATTTGGATTTTTTTTCCTTGTTGACCTGTGTCTGATTTCTTATCCTTCAGCTGGCATGATTGATGTGAACATGAATTTAATCCATGTATGAATGAAGATGTCTCAAAATAAAGCAAATTATACCAAAACTACATCCAAATACTGACTTTCAGCACTAATTTAGAACTAAAGTCAGAATATTTGTTGGTGCAGGTCATTTGGAGAAGGTTCATGAATATCAAGGCTAACTGCCCTCATCAACCCCCGCAGACACTTCGTCTGGCCCATTCAAAATCAGAAAAGACACCCAGTTCAGCCAGAGGCCACTAAACATACGCTAATGTGTCTGTTAGAGTCCCTGCCTCACATCCTGCTACCACTGATGGGATTAATTACCAAGTCAATGCAGACAGAAACCTGGGACCACAAATGGCACCAGGGCCATAAGGAACATAATGGGGGTAAAGGTGTTTGTATTAGGACGTGTTAGACTCAATAAAAAGAAAGTTGGTAGGGAAACATGTACTGGCCAACAGCATCCACCCAGCTGCTGCTGGAGGTCCCAAAAGCATTTGGGATTGTGGAGGTCTCCAACTTCTCTCTAAGCCTGTGTCAATGTGGCTTTAATAACACAGAAGTCAGTTCTGGGTTGAAATTAAAAATGGCTCAAAGTCAAAAATGTAAGCAGCAGAGAATCTGCTGCAACAATGATGGGCTTCAAAGTGGCTTTTGTTGAGATTTAAGCAGAGACTAAAATCCTGAGCCTTTGTGCTGTTTAGCAGAGAAACTAAAGTGTAAATAATGGATCAACTAAAGTAAGAAAAGCAAAGCTAATTCAACAAAACTACACAATCCCTTTAGTGTAGCTGTCCAGTTTGCCTTTATAATAATACAGCTAAATTTGCCTTGTGGCCGCCTCAGGTTTGTAATGTTAATCTTTGTCAAACCACACAGGTTTAACAAAGTCTTAGTCACAGGTTTATCAAAGTTTATCATTTATAAACAGACTCAGTATTGTTCTTAAGTCAGTCTTTGGCCACCTTTACAACTTATGCTTTAAATCTTCCAAACAATCATGACTCCATGAATCTGAGTCTGTGAAATTATACTTTGTCTTTTCTTGATGAATCAGTGAGTAAAATCATAAAGTCATTCTGGGCATTCAGAGTTTAATATTTTGGAAAGTGTAAGCTGGAAGGATTTGGTAAGACTCATTTATATGGCTGCTTTCTAACTGCAATTTATTTCCTTTCAAACCTGAGAAATCGTTTTAAATGAATGCAAATGATGTCAGCTGATGGCACCGGCACGACTGCTTCGTAAAGCGACTCACAAAGAACGGCTCAACACCCCCCACCCACCCCCACACACCTCCTTAAAAGCCCGCTCAGGAGCACTGCTCTTGAGTCAGTCTTCCGACACAGAGCGCCATCCTGCTTGGTTTGAAGTTTTTCTTGTGTTGATCTACAAACACCAAATCTGCTGCAAAGATGGAGGACTGGATGAATTTCCACTTTTCCATGGAGGACTGCTTCTCACCAGGTATGTACTCAGCATTGTTGCCCAATGAGCCAATATTAGCAGAGGTGGCTAAACTCTGTGTTTAAGGCCTGATACCAGAAGTCACCATTTCTCCCTCCACAGCTGAGCAGAGAGTCCTCTTCAGGTCCGTCTTGGTTTTGAAAGACTTTCCAAATATCCAAACAGTTTTTTAACCTTCTGTTTTTAAAGTGGTGCCATCTGGTGACAAAGTTTAAGAATGCAGCCAAACTAAAATGCAGAGAAAGTTTGTGGGAGTGTGAAACTGTTCTGTATAAACTTCATCAAATTATCTTTGTATCATTTCTGTTCTAAAGTATCTTATGCAAACACATCAGTAACCATACTGACTGATGTGGACTGTATAGACTTGTTCTTACTTGGCCTCGCTCTCTTTACCCTCTCAGATTGGTGGAGTTCTGGCAGCAGCCCTGAAGGGAGTCTCCCCCTGGCAGACATCATTTCATGGGCTGAAAATGCTCTCCATAATGATACAAGCAACAGCAGCCCTGCCACAGAGGAGGAACAGGTTCTTGCTGTCCCAAAGAATGAGGATGGCAGCAAGGGTTTGATTCTGCATGCTCCCTTCACTGCTCCAGACAAGAGTGCAGAGAAACCTAAGAGAAAGGACCGGGTGGTTTTCTCAGAGAGGCAACTACATATTCTTAATCTTCGCTTCAGTCTGCAGACTCATCTCAAACCAGATGAAATGGAAGAGCTGGCAGAGATGACAGGACTGACCTACAAACAGGTGAGTGTTTTTATTCTTTGAAGGTTGCTACAATACAAGTATATTAAATTTAATTCATGTTCATGTCTGGCTCATTAATCTGTCTTTTTCCTCTTTATAGGTGAAGACTTGGTTTCAGAACACAAGAGCTAGATTTAGGAGGAGAGACAAAGAAAGGACTGTCCACTTCATGGACCTTTAAGCAACACCCCCCCACATGTCCCTCATGTAAGTAGCTCCAATTATTAAACACACGTGATCTGTTTCTATTTCAGTCATTATCTGGGGAATTGATTGGATTTCATGAAATGTAGTGCCTTTAATTTGAGACAAGAGCTCTGTATTGTGGTTTTACTGACAGTCTGCCTCTCTGTGATTCAGCTTCAGGGCTATGGACAGACCCCCCCCCAGGGAGCAGTGCAACCAGCCTGGGATGGATACAAACTGTGTTCATAGCCAGGGCCTCTATCTGGCTTCTCTGGGCAATGGTGTTGTACCTGCTGGGCCCCCCTCCTGGACTCTGAGCACATCACAGTCAGCTGTTCCCAGCTTGCCACAGACGGTCGGCTCGTCCGTACCTCAAACGTTTCCACCATCTTGGTTGCGAAACCCCAAATGTGATGAGGAGGGCTGAATCTGCACACTGGCTTTCAGACAGAAAACAGACTTAGAGCACTTCCACATGGTTGCATTTTTCCATCGTGGAAGCTACATCAGTGTTTTATATTGTCCGAGGTTTTTCTGTAAATTTGATCTTCCTGATATTTAAATATCCTTCTGTTGGTGACGATGTTTGTTTTTAGCAGTGACGTGCGGTGAGGTTTGTGACGGTGAGGCACTGACTCATTTGGAATCGGATGTTCACATGCATGAACCCAAATTAGAAGCTTATATTTTTAATTATACTAATGATTAATTGTGCTTTAATCAACTGCATACAGTTCAAAATTGATGGCAAGAATAACATAATATTTAATGTAAGGTCAAACTCTGGCACATCAGCATGTGTAGCACATGTGTAATCAATCATGTATATTGGCGATATAAAGACAGACAGCAATGGGCATGCACCAAACGCCTGCTTCATTTATTGTATGTGACACAGCGCCCCCAGAGGTGAGCCAGGGCACTGCACTGGATCACCCCGCATTTCTTCCGTGTGTGTGAACAGGAAGTGCATAAATTCCACGATTTTGACCATTAAAGTGTTGAAATAATTCAGAAAACACTTTTAACTGTTTTATAAACTGTTTTATAGAATAGTCAAGTGGTCAAATTTATTTTCTCTTATTATTGTTAGTATTTTACTTGTCATGATGACAGGGTGACAGATGGAGAGTTTTCAGGACAGCAACAAGTCTTGAAGTGCATGAAGCTCAAACAAAGTTCAAGAGGTGGCTCAAATTCCCAGAGCTCTGACTTCCTTTATTACCGATGATTATAAAACACGACCTAGCAATGATTACAGTCCACAAAAATCCACCAAGAAAAATCTTTTATTTGCTTAGTTTGCTTCCCTTCTAACCATGTGGATCATTCTTAAAATTATTTACGATTTATTTGCAAAATCTCAAAAGCTGCCGAAATTAAACCCTCGAATGAATAACATAACAGTCGACCAATTCTGCCTCCTCCAGCAAAAGCACTCCACCCACCAAGAGAAGTCACCCTGAAGGCTCTCCTGAATCGACCCCCACACACACACACACACACACACACACACACAGTGCGCATCATGACATCCATTTGAGCTGTTTAGCTTCACAGCTAACAAAAACATGAATGTGAAGCTGAACACTGAACTGATGTACTTTCTCAAAAGGATGATCATCATAACATCAAAGATATCAACCTTCTAAAAACTACTATTAATCCACTGTGATTAACTACAGTGTGTGCACTGGAAAATAGTGATGGTGTTATTCTCAGCATGTGCTTTTTACTTCTTTAATTTGTGTGAAATGATTCTTCAAAGCACCCGTGGCCATGAATGGGGTCAGCGGCTAAGAGCATGGATGGAAGGATGGATGCAGACAGTGGAGTGAGCGCTCAGGACTGAAGCAGCAATACTAAAGTTTCACCACTGAAACTCCAGAGACCGCAGAGAGAAAAATAAAATCACATTTTATGGTTGGAACCAAAACTGCTTTTTTCACAAATAGTGTTTTCAAAACATCAACCAAATCTCTCTGAAATCATTTAAAGTATCCGCTGCTGTAGTCTAACAATAGCTAATAATGAAGGTTCTGCATAAGCTTTCATTAATGGAGCAGTAATGTGAAGAAGTACCAGTTAAGATCCTTTTTAACAGAAGGTTTGAAACAAGCCCTTATTTAAAGACTCTAACCCTTCTTTAAGGTTCCTTTTTACAAAGTGCTTAAAATGTCTTTATTCCATGTTGTGAACATCAGTTTCCAAGAAAAAGTCAACTGAAGTGATGCTGGACTGAATCACTCTCTGATTGGTCAGTGATTCTCAGAGGACCATCTTCTCCCCTTTTCAATGACCTGAACATGATCTGCATACTGAGAGTCTCCTCTGGTGTCCTCAGGCAGTGAAGGATTTTAGCCGTGTTGGCTGCATTCAGGACCGCAGAGCTTCGATTCAGAGTGATCTTTAAAACTGCTGCACTGAGATGCCTTTCTGCTGTGATCTGCAGGCTAAAGAAGGAAATCAAACTATTATAGAACACCAACTTCCTTCCTGTTCACAGCATTGATGTTCAAGATGGGCACATCTTCATTGTATACATGTGTACAATGATAATAAAGTTGAATCTAATCTAATCTAATCTAACATGGAAACAGTACAGAGTGTCCTCGGCTTGGAGCGGGCCACAACAGCAACCCTCAGACAGAATCAGGAAACCCAGGCTGCCCGCAGCCACTCATGAGTATTGAAGACCCGAGACCAGACATCCCGATGACAACCGTGTGTCCATCCCCAGAGCAGGAGGAGGGCGGTCCCAGCCAGGGCCCCCACAGCCAAAGGGCAAGAGCCCCAGAGATCCAGTGACAATGGGCAGCTGCCCCCACCACCGCACGAGCCAGGGGAGGGCCCCAGGAGCCCAAGAACCACCCGACGCCAAGCAGAGGCCCGCGCAGAAGTAGCCAGCACCCACCCAAACCACAACCCCCAAGGTAGCAGTCCAACAACCACGCCAAAGCACCCAGCCTCGTGCCCCAGAATCACTGAGTGCCCATCTCCCGGGCGGGTAGCAACGACCAGTGGGGAGCAAACATGTCTCACAGAAGCAACCCAGGACCAGCCATGCATGCACATATGCACACATGCATGCATGCTCACACAAGGATGTGCATGCATATTTTGTTATGTCATGCTCTCATGATTCTGCCATTATGCAACAGAATGTGTGCACACTTTTACCACACTTTTACCAGCTATAGTATTAAAGTAATGCTTACACAGTTAGGTAGTGTAAAATTGTGACACTTACATCCAGTCTAATTTGGTGTCTTTATGTTTTCAAAGCTCTTGTGGGTTCAAATGGTTATTCATGGAAGCAGCAGAGAAGATTTGCTCTTCATACACTCAGAAACTTTGGTCTGGGCAAGAAGACCCTGGAGTTATCCATCCAGCAGGAGTGCCAGTATATCTCAGAAGCTTTCACACAACACCAAGGCAAAACAATCTTTGCTGTTTTACTGTTGTATTTGGTTTTTTAAATATTTCACTGCTTATTACATGGACTTGTTTAGTTTTTCCTGCAAAATGTAAACAAATTAGTGCATGGGAAAGAAACCGAGTTAAAAGAAAATCACCATCCTCTATGATAGAGCTGAAGTTATGAGACTGATTTGCACAAGTCAATAGCATTTGCTTACTTTGATTTGATATGGGGTACATCTCATGTGTCATATCCAAATGTTCTGTTTTCATTTACAGGAAAGCCCTTTAATGCCCAGCCACTGATAAACAACACTGTGTCAAACATCATCTGCTGTTTGGTGTTTGGGAATCGATCTGAGTACACTGACAAGCAGTACCAGTCCATTACTCATAACTTCAGTGAAATGTTGCGCTTACAGGGAACCATGTCAACACAGGTAAACCTCTTTTGAACATGCCACATGATGCAATGATCATATTAAATCAGGATTTATACAAAATGCATGTCACATTCACTTATATCTACTGTGAATTGATTTCCTTCTTCGGTCTTTCTCAGTTTAAGTGGAGTGTGAATCCCAGTGATCCTGGGAGTTCTGTTTTTAGGAGCACAGTCTCCTGGTAGAGTAGAGAGTAGAGTATCTGATTACAAATATCCTAATTTTTACATCAGAATCCATCAGCTCATAAAGGGAAGTAAGTGCAGCCGTAGTGCTTCTTGAAGCAGTTCTTGACATTTTTAAGCCATGTTAAAACTCCTTATTTAGCTTATCTGGGCAGTTATTTTCAAGCCTTATATTGCTATAAATGAAGGACAACCTTTTATGCTTTAAAAGTAACAATTTATTATTTTTTTCTTTAGAACTTTGTACATTTGCAAATATTTACAGTTTTGATTCAATGCTGTGAAGTTGTTTCAACATGGTGAGGAGAGGAGGGTGAAGAGAGATGGAAGAGGCATGGTGTGAGAAGGGGTGAGTGTGAAAGAGATGGGGTAATAGACAGAAAAGGGAATGGGAGGGAGAAGGAAAGAGAGGGAGGAGGAACAGAGGAGGGAAAGAGAAAGAGGAAGTGGAGGGGTGAAGGTGGAGAAGATGATGAAAAAGTGAAGAGAAACTGCTGCTCAGTCTGAGAGAAACCATCACTCTCCTCAACCTTTGCATTGTTAGGACACACTTCACATCACATTGTCCTCTTCCAGGTTCTTTAAAAGGGGCTGCTCTTCCTCGTCCACTTTCAGTTTTAGTTTCTTCTTGGCCTTGTCCACTTTCAGGCTGAACTTCCTCTTTGCCTCGTCCACTTTCAGGTTGAGCTTCTTTTTTGCTTCTTTTATTCGCCTTTTCATACTGTTTTTCCCCTCTATGTCCGTCATTACGTTCTCTGCCATGTCCATCTTTATCAAACCTTCTATTTTTTGTTCAATTGCTTGCTGTACTGCCAGTAATTCCTTCTTCACGTTTTCTGCTTTCTTCTTTAGGTTTTCTTTGGCCAGCAGCTTTTCTTCTTCAGGATCCTCTTTCAGACAGGCATTTTCAGCCTTCATGGCTTTAAAGGACACAGTTTCAAAGACTGAGGTGCTCAAAAGTGTTGCTGTGAAGATTTTATTGTTCATCGTGGAAATTAAGCTACAGATAAGGACAGAATCACATAAAAACTCTGCATTAGGCCCACATTTTTGCAGTACTGCTTTGTAAGGGTTTGCTCCAAATACAAATAAATCTGATGCCTTTTGCACAGGTGAGTGTGAGTTATGAAAAAATGCTTTAACTGTTTGGAAAACTGAATTAAGAGTGGTGAAAATCACTTTTCTGCTGTGACAAATGTGCCAAATCAATTGAGAAAAACTTAAATCAGGGGAAGAAATTAGTAAGAGAGGAAATGAAGCTACCTGTCAAATGTTCAGAGCAGAGCTGATGCTGTGTCTGACCAAAGTCTTCTGCAGTACTTTGTATATGTGTTGCTGTAGCTTCTGATGCTGCTGATGTTGCCTAGCTTTTGTTTTCCTAATTTGAAAAATGCTGAAACTAAGCGATTGAACGTTCTGTCTCTTTTGAAATTTGGAGCATGCCCCACCCACATAGAACAGTACTCTCAGGTGCTACTGTTGCCTAGCAGCAACACCTGTTACTGACTGATGGACACCCCAGTAATAAAGAAATGTTATTGGTTTGTTTCATTCATCCATTTCCTTCTGCATATCTTTTTAAGGGTTGCAGGGGGCTGGAACTCATCCCAGCTGTCATAAGGCGAGAGGCAGGTTACACCCTGGTCGAGTCACCAGCCGGTCATAAGGCTAACACACAGAGACACACAACTATTCACACTCACACCTGTGGGCAATTTAGAATCAGCATTTAACTTAACTCCACAAAGTACATATCTTTGGACCATGGGACAAAACCAGAGTGCTCACAGGAGACCCACACAAACACGGGGAGAACATGCAAACTCCACACAGAAAAGGTGCCGGCCAAGGTGGACCCGAGCCCCGGACCTTCTTGCTGCGAGGCAACAGTGCTAACCACCACACGACTCACTTCTTTCAATCTTTTTTTTAAAGAAAACATGTCCATGTATTCTTGAGCTGGAATCATCATCACTACACTTATTTTTCCTTATGTAGCAGAGCCAGGGTCCTCCTAAGGAAAGTTGGAGGGTTTCGTGCATCCTGGTGAACTTTTTCACCAAATGTAGTTTAACATCTCAGATGTGTTTCAGCAGTATTTCTGCTCATGTTAAAGCATTTCTGTACTTTTACGTCCTTCTTCCTTCCTTCTAGCTTCTCCATCGCTCCGTCACACTGTGTGTATGAGTGTGTGTAATGGACACTGAGAAATATGAACTGCATTTAAACAATCACAAGTTAAATCTTATTGAAACAAACAAACAAAGCTTGGTGACTGTTCCCCCAAATATTTTCCCCTTTGGAAGTTATATTTCTACCACCACCTCTGCTGTTTTCTGTTAGATTTCAATTCTTTGACTACAATGTCTCTTTCTATGTGGTGCACACAGACGTGGATCTCTCTTTGAATGTTAGTGTTTATTTATTCATTAAAAGATGACTTCATCAGATTTAATAACTGTTCTCCTGTTTTGTAGATGTACAACGCAATGCCCTGGCTGATGAAGTGGCTGCCTGGACCTCATAAGAAGATGCTGACTGGTACAACAGATAAATGACTACATAGAAATCAGGATCAGAGAACACAAAGAAAACCTTAACCCAGCATTACTATATTGATGCCTTTGTGATAGAGATGGGAAAGGAGAGCTTTGGGCTTGAATTCTATTGTGTTTGTTCTGTTTGGTCTTGTAATGAAATATACCAACAGATTTTAATTTCTGCTGTTTGTGTCTCTGATAGGATGAGAACAATGATTCAAGTTTTACTCTCAGCAACTTACGTGCTTGCAGCATGGACCTTTTGCTGGAACTGAAACTACCACCACTACTTTACACTGGGGGCTGCTTTTCATGATCTATTACCCTGACATACAAGGTGTCTGCTAGGCCTCATCGCAACTAATTTTGTACTGAACTGACACCATGTGTGTGCCATCTTCCATATAGTAACTTCTGACTCCAAAGAACCAACATGGTGGCCAAAACCAAAGGATGACTTCACAGTGGCTGTGTCCATCTTTTAGTCTGTTTTTGTGCCCTCACTGTTTGGTTTTTCATTTCTGTGCTGCTGTAGGTACTTGTAGTGAGACAATATGGTGGGCCAGATAAAAATCAATTCCCCATAAATGAAAGGCTTCTTCTGCAATGATTCATAAATACACACAGTGAGATTCTTATGGCCCTTCAGTAGACTGATGACCTTTCAGGATGTACCCTGTCTTTTGTCCTATGACAGCTAGGATAGGCTCCAAATCCTAAAAAAAAAATCCAGCATTTTATCAAAACATCTGGCATCACCTGGTGAAGTCACACAATCTTCAAAACCAATTTAGATTTTTTTCTGTTTTAGTATTTCAGTTCTTACAATTATTGTTAATATTTTTTCAGGGCACCATGATCCTGGCTACCCTGGACTCAGTCCTACATGATGAGTCAGTGTGGGAAACTCCACACTCTTTCAACCCTCCACACTTTCTGGACAGGGATGGTAAATTTGGCAAGAGAGATGCCTTCCTTCCATTTTCTGCAGGTTGGTTGGATGTTAACACCCCTGTTTTAGACAAAATATCATGGTTCATTGGCTTGTTGCAGAAATGCAGTAAAATCTGTGATACAAGTGGATATCTTGTAAATTGCTTGAATAAAACTTGTGTTTTGTGAATTCTCAGGTAAGCGTGTGTGTCTTGGAGAACAGCTGGCCCGGATGGAGTTATTTTTGTTTTTCACCTCCATCCTTCAAAGGTTCTCTCTGTCACCACCTGCTGGAGAGCAGCCCAGTCTGGAGTTTAGGTTGGGAGGCACCCGTTGTCCCAAACCTTACCGCCTCTGTGCTGTAACACGTTGATACATCAGCTGCCTTAACCCGATTATGTCTTTTTCTCGGCACAATGAATTACTGTCTTCCATCACATTTGTCATATAATGCATTATATATATCTGCCATACTATTTTCATCCTATAGCATCAGTAACAAACAATTTGTAAATTTTCTTCATTTTACCCTGGAGACCAAAAACTAGTAAAATTAAGTGAGGGGAAAAGGAGAAATGACATTATTTCACCACATTCCAATCATGTCTGATCCATGTGCACAATTAAATCAAGTTCATTCAAAAGACTTTCTGTAAAGGCTGATTGGATTGAGGGTAACAAGTTTTGAAGGTGTTTTACTAAAAATGGAACTGTATGTTACTCTAAGAAAAATAAATGTGCTGCCATTTTGTGCCATTGCAGCTGTACTGTGTGAATCTATGTAGAAATCTTTTTATCATAGTCTGATATTTGCACTTTTTAGCTTCATTCACACTGGGCAGAGGACAGACTGAAGATTTTGCTGGTTTCCCTCAAAACAAAATATTATTTATTAAAAAGTAGGTAAATGACTATTTTTTTTAAAGGGAACCTCACCATTACCTGTGAATTTACTCAAATTTACCATAAGATCCAGATAAAGAAAAATGCTCTTTTAAAAGAAAAGTGTCCAGGCAGATTTAGAGGGTTTTGCATTTGGACTCTTCATGTTTCTACATTCATTTAAAAAAATCTACAACAAAAACGCCTTCTGAAAAGTAGATTGTGCATAGATAAACTCATTGCTCTCATGTAACATTTTATTGTTTCCTGTGCTCATCATATCTATAATGAAAACAACGGCACACAATTGCGGTGTCTCCATAACAACCGTCAAAGGAGAAGAACATGTAAGTGCAAGACTTGCACATCACATCAGTAAAACTTGTATAAATTTGAAAGGAAAACTGATATATCAGATATATTACTTAGGATAAAATTAGATCATTTTATTTTTTTATTCTTTTAATTTTATTTTAACTTTACAAGAGCATCTCGCCCTCACACTGTGTGCCAAGAAAGATTCTGGCCCTTGGATAAATGTAGTTGATGACCCCTGCTATAGAAGAACCCCTCTCAGCCCCTTGTAGGAAAGACTTCAAATTATTATACAAACTCAAAAACCAAAATGTTTCTCATGCCCACTATGTTTTGTGGCATCAGGTCTGACACAGAAAAAATGCAGATGCAGACTCACATTAGTATTGTACTTGTCACATCACAAGTATGCACGTGTCTGCTTGGGTCCAAGTACTGAAAAAGTGTTTTTCATTGGAGGAAGCCCCCATCCAAACATCGGTGTCCTTTCATTTTGTTGTGACTGCGAAGTTGTCCACACAAACACTACACTACAAGGGTCGTCATGAGCCACCCAGGAATTCATGGTGTAAAATGTGGAAAAATGGAAAATCTTGTGGATTTGTACACTGATGATTTGCTTATTAGCTCATCTGAAAAAACAGTGTCTGTCCCCAACCTCCTCCAGTTTTACAAATGCATTTGTGCTTTAGCCTTTTTGTTGCCAACATGATTTGTTTCGTCCACTTTTAATTAGTTTTGCTGTGATTTTTATTGCAGGTGTCACTGGATGCTACAGGCACGTTCAAGCTAATAAAGACGGAACTGGTGGAGCAGGGCATCAACCCAAATGAACATGGCTGCACATTTTAATGACAAGGTGTAAAAACATTTTTTTGTCTTTTCCTCCGGCAGATCCAGGCTCAGGGAGGGGCGGTCATCTGCGTGACCGGTTGGGGTTGTTGGTTTCTGTTCTCTGCAGTGGGTCCTGAAGAAGCTTCTTGATGGCAGAGTGAATGCTCTTCAGGAACAGTTCATTGCCTCTCTGGGTGAAATGGACTCCATCCCCCTGAAATATCTGATTGTCGTAATATTTCAGCTGAGAATGTTCAATGACGACACCTCCAAAGGAGTCGACAGCCTTTCTCACACTCGAATTGACAAGCTTCCTGTTGCTGTCGATCCACCGTGGACTTCCGTAACGCCATGCTTGGCGCTCATTGACGCTGGAAAAGGCAATTTTCATGGCGGGGAAGTCTGCATGCAGCTGCCTCAGTTGGGTCGTCATTACAGTTTCTGGGCGGATGTGAGTCCCAGATCGTTGCCTCCAGCATGGATCACCAAAACGTCAGGGGGCCTCTGTGAGGAGAGCTCGGCATAGAAACGGGGAAGGACGCCGTCCCAGCGCATCCCACCTTTTCCACACCACTTAACTTTGGCGTTGAGTCCAAAATTGTGCCCAAACTGCTGGTGTGCTGCCTCCTCTCCTCGTTTGATGTAGCTGGATCCAATGATCCAAACGTTAGCTACTCCCTGCTTTGGCTTCCTCTGCTTCTTTCTTTGGCTGCTTTTGGAGCTTCTGGCATTTTTCCAAATTTGCAGCCGCGTTGCAGCGGAGGAGCTAAACTGAGCAGGAAGCAGGAGTCTATGCGCTGACGTGCATAAACAGTATTTACAATGTTTTTTCTCGCCAACGGATTATCAGAATGCATCAAAAACAGACTACATTTATTCAGCGAAGTGACTAAATGACTCACGAGAGTGGATTATTTTGTATTAGAGGATTTTATTGCTGATTCGACCGGTTTTATCGCTGCAAACGAACACCTGTTATTCAGAAGGCGATTCATAGTAAGTAAGTTTTTATTCTCAGCTCGTCCTCAGATTATATGCCGTTCTGATGTAAATATGTATGTAATGGTGAGCTTGGCATGCACCATTACACAGAAAATATAACTGCGCCGCTGTGGCGCCACTTATATTGTGTGTCTGTGTGGGCGCGGCGTGATTTACAAATTGAAATTTGCAAGAGTCCAGGTGTTTGTAAAATAACAGGTCACTGTTCTGCAACTGTGTGCTGTAGTTACAATATAACAGATCATATCAATAAAAATAAAATAAATACAAAAGCCTGTGTGTGTGTGTGTGTGTGTGTGGATTTGGATGGGTGCAGGGGGGGTGCTAAAAATGTGTCTACATGCACCTCAGAAAGTATATAGCTGCGCTCCTGCATCTGGCTGCCTGGATGACTGAGACTCTTCATTAAACCAAGCCTCCAAAAAGCAAACTCATGCATAAGGAAATGAATAAGCTAAAGAAATGGATCATTGTGTGATGGCCCAAACTCTGCCTCATGGACGAGCTCCTGGATTTGAATTCTTATCCATGACTGCTTTGGTGGAGCAAACTCCTCGTGGCTGGAGCTAATCTGAGCAGGAAGTGTGTTGTGTCATCCCTCCGGGCTCCCTCCTTCTCTCTCTCTACCTCCCTGACTTCCTTCCTCTTCAAATCCTCCTCCATCATCTCGTCACTACTCTTCCTCTGTGCCTTGCCTCGTCTGGGGGTCGCTGCGGTCCCCTCTCCTGCGCTCTCTGCCTGATCAGATAGCTCCCCTGCTGCTTCTGCCTCTGTCTCCTCCTCATCCTGGCCATGTGGATTGCTCTGTGTGGCCAGGATGAGGAGGAGACATGATCTTTCTGTCTGTAGCGTGATGGACTGCAGAGCAGCCAAAACATCGACTTTCATCGGGCTGCTCACGACTTCTGGTGAGCAGTTGATCAAGTGTATTTGATTATCAGCTCCTGGCTGTCACTTTCCTGCTTAATTGCCATGTAAAAATGAAGGCTATACTTATTCTGACCCTGCATTTGAGCTTTGTTTACTGAATAATGACACAGTCTAATGTCATGCTGTTAATTTGAACTTGGATTTGAAGACGTTTACAACCTGAAAAAGACCAGAGGATTTTTTTAGAATAGCCTGACATGTAAAAGCTTTGAATTGAAAGAGGACGTTTTTCTTATTTCACACGAGTATCTGTGGCAGCATCAAGCTTCAGCACTGCATCCATCCAGCTTGGTTTGTCTTTGTTTTCTGGCTGCAGAAAGGATCGTGCCCGTCCACAGTGAACACCTGATGGTTAACGTGGGTCTGCAAGCTGAACCGGTGCCCACACTCGCTTTAAGTTCCAGCTCCATGAGCATCGTGTCCATGTGTGACTCCATCCCATCCTGAGTACGCTCTGCAGTCATCAGAATCAGAATCAGAATCAGAATCAGAAGGTTTTTATTGCCATATGGGTGAACAGGTTCACAGCATTAGGAAATTGCTGCGGTACTTCGTGCTTACAGAAAAAAACAAATAAGTATAAAAACTATAAGACAATATACAAGTATACAATTGCAAATATACAGAGATATTAGAGCTATAACTATAGCACAATATTACAAAATTACAAAATATACAGTGCAGAGACTAATTAAAAGATAAAAGAATGTAGACTATATTCCACTAATATGTACATCAGTGCAATCAGACAGGTGCATAGACATAGGGTCATCAGCGTTTGTGGAAGGTGGTAGTAACAGTCTTAGGGTAATTGTTCATGAGTCCAACAGCAGAGGGGAAGAAACTGTTCTTATGGCGGGAGGTTCTGGTCCTTATGGACCGTAGCCTCCTGCCTGAGGGGAGAGGGTCAAAAAGTCTGTGCCCAGGGTGAGAGTGGTCGGCTGTGATCCGACCTGCACGCCCCAGTGTCCTGGAGGTGTACAGGTCCTGGAGAGATGGGAGGTTACAGCCAATCACCTTCTCAGCAGAGTGCACAACGCGCTGTAGTCTCTGTTTGTCCCTAGTGGTGGCTCCAGCGTACCACACAGTGATGGAGGAGGTAAGGATGGACTCAATGATGGCAGTATAGAACTGCACCATGGTCCTTGCTGGCAAGTTGAATTTCTTCAACTGCCGCAGGAAGTACATCCTCTGCTGGGCCTTTTTGACAACAGAGGTGATGGTGGGCTCCCACTTGAGGTCCTGGGTGATGGTAGTTCCCAGGAAGCGAAAAGAGTCCACTGTGGTGATGGGGGTGTCAGTCAGGATGATGGAGGGTAGAGGGGCTGTGTGCTTCCTAAAGTCCACTATAATCTTCACTGTCTTCTGGGCGTTCAGTACCAGGTTATTGTGGCTGCACCAGGACACCAGACGTTTGACCTCCATCCTGTAGGCCGACTCGTCCCCGTCTGAGATGAGTCCGATGAGAGTCATGTCGTCTGCAAACTTAATAAGCTTGACAGACTGGTGGTCAGAGGTGCAGCAGTTGGTATACAGGGAGAAGAGCAGAGGAGAGAGGACACAGCCCTGAGGAGTGCCAGTGCTGATGGTCCGGGAGTCCGAGACATTCTTCCCCAGCCTCACGTGCTGCTTCCTGTTCATCAGGAAGTCAATGATCCACCTGCAGATGGGATCTGGCACGTTCATCTGGGACAGCTTGTCTTGGAGGAGATCAGGGATGATGACTCTGCAATAGTTGGATGTATCAGCAGGGGTGATGAGGATGAGTACAGGAGGACAGTGAAGGACTTTGTCACATGGTGCAAGCGGAACCATCTAGAGCTCAACGTGACAAAGACAAAGGAACTGGTGGTGGACTTGAGGAAAGACAAGGCACCGGTGGCCCCTATGTCCATCGGAGGGGTCAGTGTGGACACCGTTGAGGACTACAAATATCTGGGAGTACACATTGACAACAAACTGGACTGGGCTAAGAACACTGATGCCCTATACAGGAAGGGCCAAAGTCGCCTCTATTTTCTGAGACGCCTGAGGTCCTTCAACATCTGCCGGACTATGCTCAGGATCTTCTATGAGTCTGTGGTGGCGAGTGCCATCCTCTATGCTGTTGCATGCTGGGGCAGCAGACTGAGGGCGGCAGACGCCAACAGACTCAATAAACTGATCCACAAAGCCAGTGATGTGGTGGGAGTGGAGCTGGATTCGCTTATGGCAGTGTCGGAGAGGAGGATGCTGTCTAAGCTGCAGGCCATTATGAACAATGGCTCCCACCCACTCTACAACACAGTGATGGGACACAGGAGCACATTCAGTGCAAGACTCATCCCACCAAAATGCACCACAGAGCGCCACAGGAGGTCATTTCTACCTGTGGCCATCAGACTCTATAACTCCTCCCTTAATAGGTGACATTGTGGTTCATCAGTGTCATTCACTTATCAGTATTCAATTGTACATAAAATTGTTTAAATTTCCATATACATTGTACATACACTATATACATTGTACATTGTACATACACTTATACATTGTACAAAAAAGGACTGTGCATATATATATAATGACACCTATTTAAAAATTTTTGCACTCACAATTCTCATATGTGTATAGATTTAGATGTGTATATAGTCAAAATATCTCTTTAGTCTTTATACTTTTATGCCTTTAGTGTATGTTATTGTGTTTTAGGTTTACTCGTTTAAATGAAACGGTTGCAGCTGTAACAGTAGTAATTTCCCTTTGGGATCAATAAAGTATTCTGACTGACTGACTGACTGATGGTGTTGAAGGCAGAGCTGAAGTCCACAAACAGGATCCTGGCGTAGGTTCCCTGGGAGTCTAGATGCTGTAGGATGAAGTGCAGAGTCAGGTTGATGGCGTCGTCCACAGACCTGTTGGCTCTGTAGGCAAACTGCAGGGGGTCCAGAAGGGGGGCTGTGAGGGACTTGAGGTGGGACAGCACCAGACGCTCAAATGACTTCATGACCACAGAAGTCAGTGCCACAGGTCTGTAGTCATTTAGTCCAGTGATCCTTGGCTTCTTGGGGACAGGAAAAATGGTAGCGGTTTTAAAGCAGACAGGCACGTGGCAAGCCTCCAGTGAGGAGTTGAAGATGTTCGTGAACAATGGGGCAAGCTCGTTAGCACAGTGTCTCAGTGTGGCAGGTGAGACACCATCTGGACCTGGAGCTTTGCGAGCTTTGACACTCCTGAACTGCTTTAGCACCTGGTCCTCCTGAATACAAAAGACTGTGGGGGTGGGGGAGGAGGGGGACTCTGGGGTGGGAGTCCTTGATGATGTGGGCTTCTCTGAGGTGTGGGGAGTGGGGGAGGTTGGGGGGTGAATATTTGTGTTGGCTGTATTGTAGTTGGGACTGGTGGAGGTGTGAAGGCTGCTGAACTGACCATCAAAACGACAATAGAACTCGTTCAGTCTATTTGCAGTTTGTAGGTCGTCTGTGGAGTGGGGGGTTTTAGGCTTGTAGTTGGTAATCTGCCTAAAACTTTTCCATACAGAGGCCGCGTCGTTCTCTGAGATCTGCTGCTGTATATTCTCAGAGTGATGTGATCTAGCAGTGGCCACTTCCTTGCTAAACCTGTACTTGGCCTCTTTGTAGCAGTCTTTGTCCCCACTTTTAAAAGCCTCCCTCTTCTCTATCCACAGCTGCTTCAGTTTGGGAGTAAACCAGGGTTTGTCACTGTTATAACTCACCCTGGTGCGTGATGGCACAATGCTGTCCTCGCAGAAGTGGATATACGAGGTTACAGTGTCCGTGTAGTCATCCAGACTGTCACAGGCAGCCCTCATACCTCATACCTGGACTCTCACACTCTTCATCAGCCAGGCAATGCACCATGGATTTTATTGATATGTATGCAGACACACACTGTTTTACAGAAGATCTCAACACTGCCGTACCTTCATACTGGACGAGTGATTGGATCAGTTCAATCTGTTTCACCAAAAAGCTTTTGAAAGTTTAACCGTGTGTCTTTGTGTGCACTGGGCTTTACCTGTTATTTTCTTCTTAATGAACCACAAGCAGTTGTTGGTTGTAAAATGTCATTTCTCATGTGTTGTACCATATTTTTAATAGTGAAGTTCTGCCAACCACAGCTGCCAGTATTTTACCATAAAACAGTATATACAGTATATATGAAAACATTCACACAGATACTTTGATTTTTTTTCTTTTTTTTTATTAAATTTGGTCTCAGGGTCCTAAAAGTCATATTGATAAACAACCAAACGTGACTCAGCAAAGATGTTTTAAATGGATGATTCCTCACAATCATGACAGTCATGTCATGATTGTGAGGAGTCATCCGTTTACATATTTGCTGAGTCTGAAATGTAATGCCAGTGAACTGATCAGTGGTTGGTTTAAAGAGCCCCCCAACAATCAGAAGATCCCCTCCTCTGAGCGAGCCCTTGGCGACAGTGGGGAGGAAAAACTCCCTTTAACAGGAAGAAACCTCCGGCAGAACCAGGCTCAGGGAGGGGCAGCCATCTGCCGCGGCCGGTTGGGGGGGAAAACAAGGAATGATTTGTTACCGTACCTCTGACAAGTTCACTGACATATTATGTTGTGTATAAATGTGATTTTTAGGACCAAAAAAATCAGATTTTTAGGACTTGATTCTGCTGAATAGCCTAAGCAGCCAATTGCGCTTCTTCTTCTTCTTCTGCTTGGGTTGTTCCTCAAGCTTCTCCAGCTTGGTGGTGAGGATCTTCTCGTTTCCTTGTTGTGTTTTCAAAGACTCCTGCAAAGATCTCACAGTTTCCAGCAGTGAGTCTCCTTTTCCTGCCTTTGATTGATCTTCAGCAGGCTCCTGCAGAGACAAGGAAGTCTGCGGCACTTCCTTTTCTTGCTCCGTGCCTTGCTTTTCTTCAGCAGGCTCCTGCAGAGACAAGGAAGTCTGCGGCACCAAGTCCACTTTTCCTTCCTTTCCTTTTTCCATGTCTTGCTTTTTCTGCAGAGGCTCCACAGTCTGCGGCAGGAATTCCTTCTCTGCCTCTGCTTTTTCCAGTGGAGTTCCCATGCTGCTCTTTTCTTCCTTCTCCTCCTCCATGACTTTAGGGTAGAAAGCATGAAGGTTCTTGTAGTTAGTCAGCAGGGATTTTACCTCATTCATTTCAGACTGGAATTTCTCTCTCTCCTGTCTGTGTTGGATTGCCTGCTCCTCCAGTTGTCTCTGAGATTCCTGGAGCTGCAGCTGGAGCTGCTGCTGGAGCTGATGGATCTGTGCTTGCTGTTTGCCACACTTGAGTTCAAGGTCAGCCTCTTTGGCAGATCTGAAGTCAGCCTGTGAAGCCTTCGTGGCTCGGCGGGAAGGCTCTGCACTCAGTACTGCAGCAGTTTGTACTGCAGCAGTTCTTTGTTCCTTCAGGTTTCGTGGTGAACGAGCCTCTGCCAGCTGTTTCTTCAGCTCACTAATGGTGCGCTCTGAAACCACTTTGTTTTCATCAAATTGCTTGAGCTGCAGCTGGAGCTGCTGCTGGAGCTGTTGGATCTGCGCTTGCTGTTTGCCACACTTGAGCTCAAGGTCAGCCTCTTTGGCAGATCTGAAGTCAGCCTGTGAAGCCTTCGTGGCTCGGCGGGAAGGCTCTGCACTCAGTACTGCAGCAGTTTGGCTACTTTGTTCCTTCAGGTTTCGTGGTGAACGAGCCTCTGCCAGCTGTTTCTTCAGCTCATTAATGGTGCGCTCTGAAACCACGTTGTTGTCGGAAAATTGACTGGCAAGCATATGATGCTCTTCTGTCATATCCTTAATGGTTTTCTCTAAATGTGTGTTGTTGGCTTCAAGCTCCTTTACTTTGGTCTGAGATTCGAGCAGCTGGCTCATCAGAACGGTTGTGTCCTCTGAATTATCGGTGCCAAGGAAACAATTCTGAAGTTCATTTAGTTTACGCTCAGTTTCCTTCAGTTTCCGTGTCAGACTGGTAATTTGTGCCTTTGTGGCTTTTTGGTAGTTATGGTGAGTAATGCTCAGCTTATTGTACTGGTCTTGTACCATTGAATGATCTGAAGAAGAAGAAGAATTGACACTATAAAGGCAAAAGTTTGAGGCAGTGCATTCACTTTCCCAATCTTCTGCCTTTTCCTGGGATTCCAGCTGCTGCTTCGGAGCTGCGATCTGCTCCCTCGCATTATAGTTCACACCCGTCTGCATGTTGCCTTTCTTTGGTCTTCGTGGGTATGACATCTTTGCAGGTGCTTCAGAGTTTTGCCTTCTCAGGTTTGCTTCTGTGGTTTAAGCGTCTGATTGCTTTGGGTCTGACAGCCTTCTTGGTTTGTGCTTCACTAACTGTCTGAATGTTGAGCCTGTTTATAAGTTCTAAGATCAAAGGCTTTATGCCTTAGATGCACTCTGGAATGAATTCTGGAATTCCTTTCAAAATAAAACACCCACAGACCTACTGTAAGGAATAAAGAATCTCTTTGATGTGATTCTTTATTCCTTTCAAAATAAAACACCCACAGACCTACTGTAAGGAATAAAGAATCTCTTTGATGTGATTCTTTATCCCTTTCAGAATAAAACACCCACAGACCTACTGTAAGGAATAAAGAATCTCTTTGATGTGATTCTTTATCCCTTTCAGAATAAAATGCCCACAGACCTACTGTAAGGAATAAAGAATCTCTTTGATGTGATTCTTTATTCCTTTCAAAATAAAACACCCACAGACCTACTGTAAGGAAGCGCCTTTATTTTGTAGTATATGCTGTCTGTAGTATGTGCTCCTTCACCTCCCCTCTTCATGCCCCCCCCCCCCCCCCCCCCACACACACATACACACAAACACACACAAACACACAAAAGGCGCTCCAGCACGCGCTTTCGAGAATGCGCTCGATCACGACTATTTTATTAGAATCCTCTCTAGAGATGATTGAACAGGCAGAGAAGGAGAGGCACAAAGAAAGGGCACAAATCAGAAACTGAAGAAGGAGAGGGATCAAAACGTTGTTGGGATGGAAAAAGCTTTTCAAAGTGCTTTAAACACAGTCGGTGTGTTATGTCATTGTATCAAGAGGAGGCTTTGAAACAGTGGCGGCTCCACAAATAACTTTCTGCAGGAGCTGGGGGGGGCTAAGCATTTTACTGAGGGTGCTGTGACTTTTCCAGGGGGGGCTATAGCAGCCCTCACGCAAACACAGTGAGAACATGCAGACGTCGCTTGGAAAGGCCTCGGCCGAGGTGGATTCGAACCTGGGACCTCCTTGCTGTGAGGCAGCACAAGTTACCATAATGACACTGAACACTCAGACTTAGCAGCATAGCTGGCTAACCCATTACATTACATTTCATAGTACAACCCCTTTATGATGCTTCGTGTCTGCACCAACAAATCTTTTTGAAATTTCATCCCCTAACATGAAGCCAAGTCCTTCAGATCATTCCCACTATCTTTTTTGAACATTATTTTTGGCCTATTTTAGCCTTTATTCTGTTAGCACAGTGGAGAGAAGATATCAAAGCTGAGGAGAGAGAACAAGGGAAGACATGTACTAATGGCTCTGGGGTACATTTGAATCCAGGCCTCTGCAATAGCCTTGTGGCAGACACACAAGCCAGTGCGCTAAACTGGCTCCCCTGGAGGTCTTTTTATCACGATCCTTCAGGCTAATGCAACAGACAGTGAATGGAAATGTGTTCCACACTCGATCTGTAGAAGAGTCGAGCTGCTGGACACTTCACATAAAGATGAACTATTATAGTGAAAGATAAGGCTCAAGCTCTGCTAATTATGAAATGAGTGCGCATGAATGATCTAAAATGATCATAATCACCATCTATTTAGCATACTGTAACATTTCAGAGTTAATATTTCTGTTTTCTAATTTATTAGGATTTACTTTGTAGCCATTCAGGTAAAAAAGGAAAGAAAAGAGAGACAATACTGACTTAACATTAAAGTTGATTTTTAAATATATTATGTGCCTCTCAGCTCCCTGAACTATATTTGTTTTTTCATTTCCACTTTATTAAGGCACTGTGCCTGGACACTATAAAATATTGGCAGAGCTGGGGTTACTCTTTATTTTGAAGGTTAAAGGTTACATTCTGCCAGTTGACTAGCAGCTGTTATAACTTGAGATATACTAACAACTATGCCAAGATTTTATGGTGCTGCTTAAAATGTTTGAACAAAATGTCCCCAGAATCCCAGAAAAGGATAATGACTGTGTGTAGATCAGTTTTTAGATGACTTTCTACACATCATTTACACCCTGCCTTTACTTCATGAGTAAAAACAGAGTGTTGAACCTTCTGTTGTTACTGTAGATTTGAACCCATTTTAACTGAAGTGATCAGTGTCAGAAAGATCTCAACACTGGTTGTGCTTGTGACTGACATGAAATAATAATGTTAAAACAGAAACATATGTAATGTCAGCAGTACCAAAGAGACAGAGTAAATGCTACAACAATACACAACTTTGTACAAACCTTTTTAATTTCAATTTAACTGATCAACTTATGGAAAAGTAAAGTTGATCGGGGTGGCTGGAGCTCAGTAGGTAGAGCAGGTCACCTACTGAAGATACTTAACCCCAAGTTCCTCTCTGACGCACTTATTGGAGTATGAATGTGTGTGAGTGTTAGATAAATAAAGTGCTTAATTAATCATGGAAGTGCTTGTATGAATGGGTGTGTGTGGGTAAACGTGTTGTGTAAGTGCTTTGAGAGCTCATACTGAGTAGAAAAGCACTATATAAGAACTAGTCCATTACCATTTACTAAGTCTTCTATTGGGTTGAGGTCAGGACTCTGTGCAGGCCAGTCAAGTTCTTCCACACCAAACTGGCTCATCCATGTCTTTATGGAGCTGCTTTGTGCTCTGGTGTGCAGTCATGTTGGGGCCATCCCCAAACTGTCCCCACAGAGTTAGGAGCAGGAAATGGTCCAAAATGCCTTGGTATGTTGAAGTATTAAGAGTTCCTTTGACTGGATCTAAGGGGCCGAGCCCAACTCCTGAAAAACACCCCCACACTACAGTATACTCCCCCTCCACCAAACGTTACACTTGGCACAATGCAGGTACTGTTCTCCTGGCAACTGCCAAACCCAGACTTATCCATCTGACTGCCAGAGATTTGTCACTCCAGAGAACATCTCTCCTGCTTGACATCACCATATACAGAACTTTGCATTGTGCTTGGTAATGTAGGGCTTGGATGCAGCTGCTCAGCCATGCAAAGCCATGAAGCTCTACACACTGTTCTTAAGCTAATCTGAAGGCCACACAAGTCTGTAGTGATTGACAGAAAGTTGGTGACCCCTGCACACTATGTGCCTCAGCATCCGCTGACCCCACTCTGTCATTTTACGTGGCCTACCACTTTGTGGCTGGCTTGGTGTCATTTCCAATCACTTCCATTTTGTTATAATACCCCTAACAGGAAATTTCATGGTTGGACTTGTTGTACAGGTGGTACCACGCTAGAATTCACTGAGCTCCGAGGAGCAACCTGTTCTTTCTCAAATGTTTGCATGCATAGGTGCTTGATTTTATCCACTTATGGCCGTGGAAGTGATTGGAACACCTGAATTCAGTGATTTGGATGGGTGAGTGAATACTTTTGGCAGCATATTGTATATGTGATTATATGAGCGTGCAGAAAGACATTGGAGGAAGGAGAAGTTGAAGGTGAGATTGCCCAAGGTCCAAATAAATCCTAACCTCTGACTCAATACTTTGCTGCATTTGCTGAGACGCACAGTGCAATAAAGTTGCCAATGCTGTGCTGACTCAGTGACTGCAGAGATTCAAATCTCCCCTGGCATCAACAAAAGCACAAAAACTGTGCTGATACCTGCAGATGGGTTTCCATGGCTGAGCAGCTCATGTACTTGTATTGTGTACATGGCCCAGTACTGTTCTCCATATAGTTTAGCTATCATATGCCTGTACATTTACAATGATCATTATTATACACAGTGGGTCTAACAAACTGTGTCAGTGTGCACACTCTTCTTGAGTGGCTTTCTTGACATTATTATGGCTGCCAAACACAGTTTTTAAGCAGTAGTAAGCCCCCTGTGTCTCTGATCTGTTTCTATAAAGAAAATAAAAAGAAAGCACGTCCTCTCAGGGTTCTAGCCACAAATGGCTAATGCTAACCCCTTGTTAACTGAGTGACGGGGCCTAACTGGAAAGCACCTCTGAAGGCTAGGCGGTAATCACAGTTTTTGTGGACATGTGGTTACATTTCTCAAGGTGCGTGTCAGGTTAGGTTCAGAGAGGATTTTCAGTTATGTACGTAGGACCGACGCAGAACTCTAAATCAGGCCTTCTTAGACAGATATTAGACGCCGGTTGTCATTTGGATTTCTGTAGCCCGCAAAATCAAGTGCAGGCACGACCTTAGCGAGATCAAATGTGCACATTGTCAATGAAACTGCCTGTGCTCTGTGGTAGAGTGCAAATGCAAGTGGCAATAACAGCAGCAACCTAGCCGGGGGGGCGGAGCCCACGGGGGTGCGCTCTGGTTTGCTAAATGCAGTGACAGCAGAGCTCCCAAAGTGAAGCGCTGACATCCTCAGCCCTGCGCAAGGACGTCTCAGCACGGTGCAGTGCCTGCCATCAACCACTAGTTAGAACACTGGCCTCTTACAAGACAAGGTTTTACATAGTAGCACCAAATTTGAAAGAGTCATCTGGTCCTCAGCAGGTACTAGTACTGTGCCATTATTTCTGGAACAGAAACCATACCAAAATACAGAAGCTGTGCGTCAAACATTAAACACACCATGACTCAATAGCTTGTAGTACCACCCTTATCAACAATCATTTGAAATCATGCTTTTCTGAATGACTGCATCAGTTTGTCACATCATCGGTGAGGAATTCTGACCCACTCTTCTTCAGTTCATTGAGGTTTGTGGGCATTGGTTTATGCACAGCTTTCTTAAGTTCCTGCCACAGCATTTCAATGTGGATGTTGACCGAACCATTACAGCACCATTCTTTTCTTTTTCAGCCATTCTGCTGGACAAGGTAGGTCTGCACTGTGTCCCAGTAAGAAGCAAACTACCTTTGTAATACACTGAAACCCTCCATCAAACCAGCAGCTACCTTGTTGAGCCCCTAATCCTTCTTTGTAGGTGGGCCTCCAGAGCCATTTCAGGCAAGTGGCAGCCTCCTGGGCTTAAACATGAAACTACTGTGGAAGTGCCAAAAACTGCACTTCCTTGAATGGCCACTTGTCTCCAATTGATAGTTAAAAGCCCATTACAATGATAAGAAAGAAGAATATTATTATAGCTACAGAAGATGAAAATAGCTGTTTCCATTAGCTGTCTGCTAGGCTTCACTTTAACTTATTAAAGCCATAAAACAGGAAATCTCTGCTCAGTTTGTCATGTCGAGGCCTTTTTGGAGCATTTTTAATGCAACTATGTGACAAATGATGTTTTGCCATATGATTAATTACACTAATTACACTTCCTGTGCAGACAGAGGAAACAGTGAATTCTCTCTGCTAGGCCTCATCTCAACTAATTTTGTACTAAACTGACACCATGTGTGTGCCATCTTCCATATAGTAACTTCTGACTCCAAAGAACCAACATGGTGGCCAAAACCAAAGGATGACTTCACAGTGGCTGTGTCCATCTTTTAGTCTGTTTTTGTGCCCTCACTGTTTGGTTTTTCATTTCTGTGCTGCTGTAGGTACTTGTAGTGAGACAATATGGTGGGCCAGATAAAAATCAATTCCCCATAAATGAAAGGCTTCTTCTGCAATGATTCATAAATACACACAGTGAGACTCTTATGGCCCTTCAGTAGACTGATGACCTTTCAGGATGTACCCTGTCTTTTGTCCTATGACAGCTAGGATAGGCTCCAAATCCTAAAAAAAAAAATCCAGCATTTTATCAAAACATCTGGCATCACCTGGTGAAGTCACACAATCTTCAAAACCAATTTAGATTTTTTTCTGTTTTAGTATTTCAGTTCTTACAATTATTGTTAATATTTTTTCAGGGCACCATGATCCTGGCTACCCTGGACTCAGTCCTACATGATGAGTCAGTGTGGGAAACTCCACACTCTTTCAACCCTCCACACTTTCTGGACAGGGATGGTAAATTTGGCAAGAGAGATGCCTTCCTTCCATTTTCTGCAGGTTGGTTGGATGTTAACACCCCTGTTTAAGACAAAATATCATGGTTCATTGGCTTGTTGCAGAAATGCAGTAAAATCTGTGATACAAGTGGATATCTTGTAAATTGCTTGAATAAAACTTGTGTTTTGTGAATTCTCAGGTAAGCGTGTGTGTCTTGGAGAACAGCTGGCCCGGATGGAGTTATTTTTGTTTTTCACCTCCATCCTTCAAAGGTTCTCTCTGTCACCACCTGCTGGAGAGCAGCCCAGTCTGGAGTTTAGGTTGGGAGGCACCCGTTGTCCCAAACCTTACCGCCTCTGTGCTGTAACACGTTGATACATCAGCTGCCTTAACCCGATTATGTCTTTTTCTCGGCACAATGAATTACTGTCTTCCATCACATTTGTCATATAATGCATTATATATATCTGCCATACTATTTTCATCCTATAGCATCAGTAACAAACAATTTGTAAATTTTCTTCATTTTACCCTGGAGACCAAAAACTAGTAAAATTAAGTGAGGGGAAAAGGAGAAATGACATTATTTCACCACATTCCAATCATGTCTGATCCATGTGCACAATTAAATCAAGTTCATTCAAAAGACTTTCTGTAAAGGCTGATTGGATTGAGGGTAACAAGTTTTGAAGGTGTTTTACTAAAAATGGAACTGTATGTTACTCTAAGAAAAATAAATGTGCTGCCATTTTGTGCCATTGCAGCTGTACTGTGTGAATCTATGTAGAAATCTTTTTATCATAGTCTGATATTTGCACTTTTTAGCTTCATTCACACTGGGCAGAGGACAGACTGAAGATTTTGCTGGTTTCCCTCAAAACAAAATATTATTTATTAAAAAGTAGGTAAATGACTATTTTTTTTAAAGGGAACCTCACCATTACCTGGGAATTTACTCAAATTTACCATAAGATCCAGATAAAGAAAAATGCTCTTTTAAAAGAAAAGTGTCCAGGCAGATTTAGAGGGTTTTGCATTTGGACTCTTCATGTTTCTACATTCATTTAAAAAATCTACAACAAAAACGCCTTCTGAAAAGTAGATTGTGCATAGATAAACTCATTGCTCTCATGTAACATTTTATTGTTTCCTGTGCTCATCATATCTATAATGAAAACAACGGCACACAATTGCGGTGTCTCCATAACAACCGTCAAAGGAGAAGAACATGTAAGTGCAAGACTTGCACATCACATCAGTAAAACTTGTATAAATTTGAAAGGAAAACTGATATATCAGATATATTACTTAGGATAAAATTAGATCATTTTATTTTTTTATTCTTTTAATTTTATTTTAACTTTACAAGAGCATCTCGCCCTCACACTGTGTGCCAAGAAAGATTCTGGCCCTTGGATAAATGTAGTTGATGACCCCTGCTATAGAAGAACCCCTCTCAGCCCCTTGTAGGAAAGACTTCAAATTATTATACAAACTCAAAAACCAAAATGTTTCTCATGCCCACTATGTTTTGTGGCATCAGGTCTGACACAGAAAAAATGCAGATGCAGACTCACATTAGTATTGTACTTGTCACATCACAAGTATGCACGTGTCTGCTTGGGTCCAAGTACTGAAAAAGTGTTTTTCATTGGAGGAAGCCCCCATCCAAACATCGGTGTCCTTTCATTTTGTTGTGACTGCGAAGTTGTCCACACAAACACTACACTACAAGGGTCGTCATGAGCCACCCAGGAATTCATGGTGTAAAATGTGGAAAAATGGAAAATCTTGTGGATTTGTACACTGATGATTTGCTTATTAGCTCATCTGAAAAAACAGTGTCTGTCCCCAACCTCCTCCAGTTTTACAAATGCATTTGTGCTTTAGCCTTTTTGTTGCCAACATGATTTGTTTCGTCCACTTTTAATTAGTTTTGCTGTGATTTTTATTGCAGGTGTCACTGGATGCTACAGGCACGTTCAAGCTAATAAAGACGGAACTGGTGGAGCAGGGCATCAACCCAAATGAACATGGCTGCACATTTTAATGACAAGGTGTAAAAACATTTTTTTGTCTTTTCCTCCGGCAGATCCAGGCTCAGGGAGGGGCGGTCATCTGCGTGACCGGTTGGGGTTGTTGGTTTCTGTTCTCTGCAGTGGGTCCTGAAGAAGCTTCTTGATGGCAGAGTGAATGCTCTTCAGGAACAGTTCATTGCCTCTCTGGGTGAAATGGACTCCATCCCCCTGAAATATCTGATTGTCGTAATATTTCAGCTGAGAATGTTCAATGACGACACCTCCAAAGGAGTCGACAGCCTTTCTCACACTCGAATTGACAAGCTTCCTGTTGCTGTCGATCCACCGTGGATTTCCGTAACGCCATGCTTGGCGCTCATTGACGCTGGAAAAGGCAATTTTCATGGCGGGGAAGTCTGCATGCAGCTGCCTCAGTTGGGTCGTCATTACAGACGCAAGTTTCTGGGCGGATGTGAGTCCCAGATCGTTGCCTCCAGCATGTATCACCAAAACATCAGGGGGCCTCTGTGAGGAGAGCTCGGCATAGAAACGGGGAAGGACGCCGTCCCAGCGCATCCCACCTTTTCCACACCACTTAACTTTGGCGTTGAGTCCAGCACAAACTGCTGGTGTGCTGCCTCCTCTCCTCGTTTGATGTAGCTGGATCCAATGATCCAAACGTTACTCCCTGCTTTGGCTTCCTCTGCTTCTTTCTTTGGCTGGTTTTGGAGCTTCTGGCATTTTTCCAAATTTGCAGCCGCGTTGCAGCGGAGGAGGGGGCCTCCGTGTCCCTGCTGAGTCATCGGCACTCGTTTTTATCGGCTTTCTATTGCTACTATGCTTAACACTAACCCCGAATCAGACCTTTCTTCTCTGGAGACGAGTGGATTCTTGGTTAGTGGAGACCGACTCCTGGGTGGAATCTTCATTAAGATGTAAAGCCTGCTGCTTTATCACCAGGGCCTCCATTTCCTCTGAGAAACTCATCATCTTGTTGATTTTTTCAGGGATGTTTCTCATAGGTTTAAGGCAATAGAAGACGTTTGGAAATCCAAACTTCGAGCTCTGACTTTCGCTGTGCACTCACAATAGAAAGACAGTGAAATGACTTGTGCTTTGGAAGTGTCAGCTTTATAATCAGAAAAGTCCTGTGATCTTTAGAATGTTCTTTCCTTTCATACATTATCATTCTATGGAACTCTCAGCATGCAGATTGATGAGGTCATAATGAAACACAGTTTGGTTTCTTTTGCTTTTCTTACTATTGTTACAAAATACTCGTGTATTGTATTAAACTTGGAGCACCAAGACTGAAAGGGACAATTCCAGGGCTTTTTCCTATTACAAAAAATGTTGCCACAATACAAAAGAATAAATATAGTCAAGCAGTATTTACTGTGAATGCTTTGCAGCATTCACAGTATTGTTCTTGTACTCCAAAAACCTTCGGTCGCTAAAAACTCAAGCAGCGTTTGGGCTACAGACACCGTTCTGTATCAAAACATTCAGCCTGTTCTGGAGATTTGTGCTATTACTAACCTTTATACTTTTTAAGATATTGAACTTTTTATAATCTTCCTTTTTGCCATTCAAAATGAATGGGGAAGTTTCAAATCCTTTTCAAATCCTTTCAGGCTTTAAAAGCTAATAACTTCAGCATACTGTCAGCTAGAAAAACCATTTAAGCTTTAAAATGAAGCCAAGCCTTTCAGCTATTTAGCTTTTACTTGGTGTTTCAAAATCTTTTACGGTTTAAGCACAGTGAGCGTTTAAGTTGAAGGAGTTTTTTCAGCCGTTTCAGAGTTTATAATGGTTGTGTATTGCGTTTGCTAGAGTGGGAGCCTGATTAGTAGAGTGGGAGACTTCAAAACTTTCAGGTGGAAAATGTATTTTTAAACTGCCACTGTGTCCACTCTCTTCGTGCTACAGCCATTATTGTATGCTCAAAATGTAGAGCTGCTTCTCTACTTTCAAACAATGTGTCTCTAAACCCTGTCAAATGTACACTTTTTAAACTGTAAGCATTCAAACTTCATTAACCTCCATAGTAATTTCAGAGAGCTGATTTTCTCCAAAGCAGAAATGAGCACCTTTTTTAAACTGCTCCCATGGCCACACTTTTGAGCCCAGAAAAATAAAAATTACACCACTGTTTAGAACAGGTCCTTGTGACGCTCACAGTTCAAAAATGACTTTGATAGGAGCTACAGTTTTTGACTTAGAAGCAGTTATTTGACAGGTGCACTGAGGCAAATTTGACAGAGTGCATGCATCTCAGCAGGTAAGCAGTGCACCTGGCAGGTGTTTTCAATTGGCGCATTTACAAGCACTCAGCTTGGCAGAGCTCTCCAATATGTATGCTTGCAAACCTCACTGCTTGTGTGACACTACTGTTGGCTCAGTGGTAGAAAAGGGGACCATGAATGCACAAGAAGCAGACAGAGCAGGTTCAAGTCCCACTTTACTCTAAACTTTAAAAATTTTCCATTGAGCATTCATTCACCAGCTTAAACTCTTTGAGCCAGATTTAAGCTCTTTGGAGCATTTACTGGCATTTCAGCTAGAGACACCATTTAGGCTTTAAAATAAAGCCAACCCTTTCACAGAACCGCGCTGGTACCACGGAGAGCGCCAAATGCTCAGCCCACGGAGACATGCTGGTACCACGGACAGGGCCAAATTTTCAGCCCACAGAACCGCGCTGGTACCACGGAGGTACAACGGAGAGCGCCAAATTCTCAGCCCATGGAGCCGCGCTGGTTCCACGGAGAGCGCCAAATGTTCAGCCCACAGAACCGCGCCTGTACCACGGACAGCACCAAATACTCAGCCCACATAGCCGCGCTGGTACCACGGAGGTACCACGGACAGCGCCAAATGTTCAGCCCACAGAGCCGACTGGTACCACGGACAGCGCCAAATGCGCAGCCCACAGAACCACGCTGGTACCACGGAGGTACCACGGAGAGTGCCAAATGCTCAGCCCACAGAACTGCGCCGGTACCACAGACAGCACCAAATGTTCAGCCCACATAACCACGCTGGTACCACGGAGAGCGCCAAATGCTCAGCCCACAGAGACGCGCCGGTACCACGGACAGCGCCAATGCTCAGCCCACAGAACCACGCCGGTACCACGGACAGCGCCGAATGTTCAGCCCACAGAGCCGCGCCGGTACCACGGAGAGCGCCAAATGCTCAGCCCACAGAACCGCGCTGGTACCACGGAGAGCACCAATTGCGCTCTCCATGGTACCAGCCCACAGAGCCGCGCTGGTGCCACGGAGAGCGCCAAATGTTCAGCCCACAGAACTGCAGTGGTACCACGGAGAGCGCCAAATGCTCAGCCCACAGAACCGCGCTGGTACCACGGAGAGCGCCAAATATCAATCCTCTGGACGCCAGGACCCATGTACCATCTCTCTGTGACTGCTGAGGCCAGAGGGGCCCGGTCCCTGAAGCCCTCGTGTCCACTGTGGACTGAGATGATGACCACCATGGGGGTGCACACATTCTGCTTCCTTAACCTGAACAGTAATGACATGAGAGAATGAACAAAGAACAGCCCACACAGTTAGTCATGGAGTTCCACAGGGTTCTGTACTGGGACCAGTCCCATTTACATTAATCATGCTTCCCTAAGGTAATATTAGAAGACACGGCATACATTTGCAGATACCCACCTCCTGTGGATCTCCATGACTAACTTTTGCATGCGAGGAAGACGCCCCGTTAATAAAAGCAAATCAGAATCTATCAGTGATCATGGAGAGAGAATATTTCTTCTGTATTAGTCTCTCATTACTGGCTAAGTGTCAGATTTCTGTCTGTATCTGTAACACAGACTAGCAGCCTTTGCTGTCTGCCATTTATGCAGACTGATGACATCTTGATCCAATAATTAAAACTAATTTATAGCGCCATGCCACGAGCTCGCCTAGAAGACTGAACACTCATTACCTGAGGCCAGGGCGGCTGCCCGGGACGGGCCGCATGCTCCACAGTAAACCCATGGGTTCTTTTCCCGTGTACGTGCCTCCAAAACTCAAATCCTCTGATACTACAAGAGAAAAAAACCCAAAAGTTTAGTCAGTTTTATTTTGCTTTATTGAATCTGAGCCATAAGTGAAGTAATTCAGATATTCCAAGTTAAATAATAGAATGTGTGCAATAGAAACACATGACAAGCACTGAATTTAAATCTCTGAAATGTAACAAATATTTTCCGATATTCCAGTCCAGAATTCCTGGACATCCTGGCCTAGCACAGTGGTTTTCACATGGTGTCAAACATTATTCTTACTAATTATTGGATTAGCACAAAAAGTAATGAATTAAAAGAAAAGAGAAAAGGTGTGACAGGTGAGTAACAGACAGGTTGTCCTGTCAGTGATTTATAGGTTGAAGTTACTGTGGCCACAGTCTAAACATCTGCCCACAGAGGAGGGAATCCATGTTTGTTTGCACTCTTTGTTTTCATCATTAATAATCTACATCACACATGCCGAGTGTACTGCAGAAGGGAGAAATTTCAGGAAGAAACAAAGACCAACTGTAATTGGAAGCAAATACTCCTCCCTTCTCATGTCAACCCTCTGCATCTCCTCCACCCCATCCATGAACCTTCAGAGGTCTTCCTCTTTTCCTCCTGCCTGGCAGCTCCACCCTTTGTCCAGTAGAGCCACCATCTCTCCTCTGCACATGTCCAAACCATCTCAGCCTCGCCTTTATGAGCAGACCTGTCCCTCTGATGGACTCCTTTCTAATCCTGTCCATCCCCCAGTGAAGATCCGAACATCTTGAGCTTTGCCACCTCCAAGTTGTCCTCATGTCTTTATGTCAGCGCCACCGTCTCCAAACCATCCATCATAGCAGGTTTCACTGCCATCTTGCAAACGTTCCCTTTCACTCTTGCTGCCATCCTGTCACAAATCACCCCTGACACTCGTCTCCACCCACTCTCTTCTTCACTGTCAGTTGATTTGGATGGTTGACCCCAGGTATTTAAACTCAAGCAGCTTCACAACCTACTGGAAACACACAGCTGCTGGAAGCCAGAGCTGTCACTGAAATTAGAGGGTGAATATTTGCACATTCCTAGTTCCACTGCACTGGAGAGAAAAAAAATCATGGAAAATCAGCCTGCTGGTAAGGCCTGGTCACACGCCTCAGAGCCGCTCTGCTAAAAACATCTCTTTGCACCCAAAGACACAGATAAGCAGCCGCACTGAGCAGACGGCCTGTTGCTGTGACACGTCAGTGCGTCCACCATATTGAATGTGGCAGATCTGTGATATAAACTAATCGAAGTGAATGGACTGAACTTCATAAAGCGCCTTTCTACAAAGTTATTTAGTTAGTGCATTTCATTCACACATTCAAATATGCACTAATAAACACTGGGAAACTGCCAGGCACAAAATACTTCCTTAACTCCCTCTGATAATTAAAAATGTTAAATCCACGTATGTTATAGGGTGCAGCATATTTGTATTTCTAATATTTTTATGAGTCTTTACAGCTACTGATGTTTGTAACACTGTTACTGTGATGATAAACGTCTACAATAACCAGATCCTGACATGTAGATATAACATCTGCAGGTTTATGAATTCAAAAAGGCATTTTTTATTCACCGATTTTTATCAATTTAAGTATTAATGATGATCTTTAAGGAAAAAAAATGAACAAAGTTTACAAATTAAATAAGAAACTGCAATACAAACTGATCTACTTCATTTTCTTTTAACAGTAAAACTGTATACTAAAATTATAATCCATGTTATTGCATACAATAAAAAATTATAGTTAAAGGTAAAACAACAACAAAAAAAGCGCTGTATCCAATTTTTGTAAAGTGCTTCAGAAATTAAATGCTCCTATTATTACTACTACACAAAAACAAGGGCCAAGAAGCACAAATGCAAAAATACTCAGCAGCAAACAGGTCTGATTTGACCTTAATCAGTCTGTATTTGTATCAGAGTAGTTAGTTCGGCCCAATGTAGATTGACTTCATTGTTTGGAGGTGCACCGCAGGACTCCATAGTGTCACTGCAGCGTCTGAAAATCCTGTTTTCAAAATGCTAGAATGGCCAAATACGATCAAATCAATTCTTCAGTCTTACCTGTGAAAGGTAAAACCATGTGAGCGCAGCATCTCTGTCATGTTATGTTTGCCGATTTTGCCACATCCAATATGGCGGCGGTCTAAGTGTGTATGTCTATGGCTGCACGCACTCGAAACCTTTCACTCAAACTGCAGCTTAAAGTTCACTTTGACTATTTTGCTTATCTCTGAGTCTCCGTCACATGCTTTCCCACGTCACCTCCACCCTGACAGCAGTTTGATCCCAGCCCAGATGAAGTACCCAGCTTATCTGAAAGTCACCCACAGTTTAACGAAAGCGTGCTTCATTCACACCCCACGTGTAAAAATCACCGCTGCGCTCCGTTAGTTCCTAATCACACACAAACGATATTCTCTTGAATTACAAAGAACTGCGTCTTAAGGCAAAGGCCCACCTGTGCACTTTGTGGAGAAACTTCTTCTTCTTCCCTCTCTTTCTTCCTCTGTTTCTCTTCTAGAGACACATTTAGGCTTTAAAATAAAGCCAAGCCTTTCAGTATCAGCTGTTCAGCAGTTCAGCTGTTGAAGCTCATTCAGCAAATAAAGTTTAGCTCTTTGAAGCATTTCTTAGCATTTCAGCTACAATCTTTTAGCATGCAGCATTCACAGTGCATTTTCTTCAGGAAATGCTTTTTGTAGTTAGGTATTGTGATTCTACATGCCATAGGTGTGAATGTGAGTGTAAATGGTTCTCTCTCTCTCTGTGTGTTAGCCATTCTTTTTGCCACACATCCAGGAATGTATAAAAACACATTAGTATGCTGTATAGGCCTAGGCTTGCTGGTGGGGGGGGGGGGGGGGGGGGTTGGGGGTGGTTCTTTGTATTGCACTGTTTCTTTTCATTGACCTTATTTACTTTGTTATACTCCACTCTGCATTTAATCATAAATTATTTTAATCTCTGGCTCTCTTGCACAGCATGTCTTTTTTCTCTCCCCTCAGCCCAACCCGTCGCGGCAGATGACCCCCCTCCCTGAGCCTGGTTCTGCTGGAGGTTTCTTCCTGTTAAAGGGAGTTTTTCCTTCCCACTGTCACCAAGTGCTGCTCATAGGGGGTCGTTTTGACTGTTGGATTTTCTCTGTTTCTCTATTGTAGGGTCTTTACCAACAATTAAAAAGCACCTTGACGCGACTGTGATTCGGCGATATATAAATAAAACTGAATTGAATTAAATATGAGACAAGCTTAAATTTGTCAAAGGCTCTTTTTTTTTTTTTTTACATCTTTTTTTGTAGCCTTGATTATGTATACAGCCAGGTTGCCTCTCTTTGTGGCCAGTTTGCAACATATTCGGATCATTTGAGGTCTCATATTTGGATTGACATCTCGTTATCAAGCACGTCACAGGGACCACGTGATAGCATTGCTTACTGTAGTCTAACAGGGAACTGGAATATTGTCTTGTCTGGTCAGGCACTTAATAAACTGTCTATATTTGGGCACTTCCAGGCTGAGGTTTCCTCTGTTACAGTCACCAAGTACAATAACTAAGGAGTGCCACTTTATCTGCTCCACATTTATTTGATGGGCGAGTGAACGCTGTGCCTCCTGCATGTTGGTTTGCGGTGGAATGGTGACCCTCACCAGCAGTGTTGGTTGTAATGCATGAATGTAATTACATGACATTTTTCAGTAACAAAATAACATAACTCATTACTGTGCTAAATTCACTAATGACATTACAGTTGCAATTATGTTAATGCAACTGTAATGTCATTAGTGAATTTAGCACAGTAATGAGTTATGTTATTACTGTGCTAAATTCACTAATGACATTACAGTTGCAATTATGTTAATGCTTGGGTCCTCCAGTTATCTGCACATCGGGCAGGCAAAAAGGGAAAATAAAAATAAAACTACATGCTTTTTCTTCCTGCTACAATCAGCTGACTTGAGCTCCTGTGCAGGAGGATGAAAACGGTGGAGCCGTCTACAGCTTTTCATCAGAAGAGTATGTGGACAATACTTTTTTTTTATTCTGCAAAAGGACAAAAGCTCCATGTAAACTGAAAACTGCCTCCAGGACAGAAACAGGTGTGTTACACTGCTAACACAACTTCAGCTCTTTGCATGTATCTGCACTAGGGCTGCATAAAACGATTATTTTAGTAATCGAGTATTCTATCGATTATTCCATCGATTAATCGAGTAATCGGATAAGAAATACTTTTTTTTTTATTAACAGTTTATCTGCATATTTTAACTTCCGTACTGCAGTTTTTCGCCGTGTGAACAAACAGCGGTGAATGGAGCAGCTACAAAGTTCTCTTTTCTTCACCTTAACACTTGCTGATCAGGTGCTTGATGAAGGACCTCCAGCTGTTTCACAGATTTAATGGTGGTTACTAAAAGAAAAAGCTGCTGTTTTGGACGCTGGAAAAACGTTTCCTTTTTCACTACTTGAGCTCACCGTCACAGCTTCGCCTCTTTGCGCTTGCGCAGTTAAAACCGCTGCCTGCTATGAGTGTTTTGAAAAACTAGTGGGAGCGGGAGCCATGGCGCATGTGTGAGTAATGGTGTAATGCTTTGTATTCACAAGCATTCTCGAAAATACGTTTCTACTGCAGGTCTATATTTAGTCACTAATAAGGGATTAAAGTATAAAAATATTTTGAAGGAGCCCCTCGGTCCTGGGGGGCGGGCCTTCCGGTACCGAACCATGGCTAGTGCTAATGGCCCGCGCTCGCTAGCAAACCAGTTCTGGTAGCTACAGCTGAAGTAAAGACAAAATAGCAGCTGAAATTCTCAGCGAGCACAACACACACAGACACACAGAGAGCAGTGGAGGCGTGGAAATGCATGTCAGCGACAGTTGCCCCCCGTCCCGTAAAGTACGGAACACGGCATGTTACGGAGCCGTATTCCACGGAGTCCCGTAACATACGGGGTTCTGTATTTTATGAGACAGGTGGCAACTCTAGTGATGATCCACTCTGTGTTAAAGGAAATCCATCGCAGCGACGGAGAGCTTTTTAGAATGTGTGCTTGTGTATACGTGAGTGATTCACACTCCAGTCCAGTAGGTGGCGGTAATGCAGTTCTATGTTGGTTTGCCAGCCCCCAATAAACCCACAAAAAAACGTCAGCACTAATGCTGCTAATGCTAGTGAGGAGCGCCGCTTACACCGAGACAGCTGAGCGCTGCAGAGTTTAAACGAAGCATCGACACAGTAAATTTGTGTCGATAAATTTTTAGAATCGATTTAATCGAGTTAATCGATGAATCGTTGCAGCCCTAATCTGCACAGACAACATGCTAACACAGAGTCAGCCAAGAACCCAGAGCGGTGATGAAGCTGAGCACATGCTGACCCCCAGCCCAGCAGCCAGAGCCTCATCTTCAACAGGTAACAGAGGCAGTGATGAGCAGCCAGCCTTGCAGCACTGCAGCCTTCGACTCCACCTGTGCATGTTTCTGCAGCAGAATCCCTGTAAAGATTACAGCTTCACAAAACATGTACAGATTTTGGTCCACAGTATATTTTGATGTCTTAGTCTGAACTGCTGATCTGAACCTCAAGCTTTCAAATAGGACTAAAAGATTGAAAACACCAATGAAGTTATTGATTTGAATGATTTCTGATCATCAGGAACAACAAGAATATTTCTCAGACGGTTTGATTGAGTGTGAAAGTGTTAATGATCTTTGTGTAGGCCAGGTCTACTGTAATATGAGCCCAGACACAATGCAGTCTCTAAAGAAAGAGATCATCTGACTGTTTTGTCTTGAAATATGAAATGACAGTCAATCAAATAGGAACATTCTGATTATCAGTTTAAAATATTTCAAATTTGGCTCTTTTTTTCATGGGTATTGAAGTTTGCAAGCACTTACCTGTGGGTGAGTGTGTCAAGTAAAGATGGTTGCAGCCATGGTCATAGGAGCCGTATTGACCGTATGCATATTCAGCATAATTTGGTGAAATTGGATGCTTTTTGATCCCTGATAGCTACCACCTGCTGCTCACTGTTGACGGGCAAAGTGTCGTTCCTGCTGTTCTCAAGAACTTCATCAAAGGTGACTGGACTTTATTTAAACCCTAGTGGGGGTTGTCCCCTTTGGAGGTAGTTGTTGACCCATTGTCTGTGTAGCTACTCAGTCATCCAGGTCATAGTACTTTCTGGACTTTTGTGGGTCATTACCACAAAGGGTTTCCTGTGAAAGCACTGTGAGATTTGTGAGACCTTGTCACTTCAGGTGACCTCAACAGGTGAGTGGGGTTTGAGGCACCTGGAAGGGATCTTTAAATTATCAAAATAAAGTGTGTACAGAAACGTCTATATAAACAAACAGTAGTAGCTACACGAGGTGTGAGGTCACTCTAAATGCCAGCGTCTGACAGCTCTGCACTAATATATCAGACACTAGTTTCAATCAGGGCCTCTTTGGTGACGTCATAGGCTGAGCTGCTCAGTCTGTCGTCTCTTGACCTTTAGTCAAACATGCTGCTCTGAAAACTCCACTGAAATAAAATCTTAGACCCTTGTGTTCTGTCCAAGCTACCATTTCTGTCAAACTCCTGGAAAAAATGACCTACACCCAACTGAAGTCCCTCCTGGAGGGACATGCAGTTCTGGAAGTGTTCCAGTCTGGGTTAAAAACCCATCACGGCACCAGCTCTGCTGTTTTTAATGAGCAACTCAGTCTGGTTACTCACGCTGTTGGACTTAACAGCTGCCTTTGACACTGTGGACCGTGAGATCCTTTATCTCCAGGTTGGAGCAGCGGATGGGCATCACTGGCTCAGCACTCCAATGGTTTAGGTCCTACCTCTGACAGAAATTTCTATGGCAACATTGATGATTTTACCTGCACCTCTGCTGCCCTCTCCTGGGGGGTACCACAAGGCTCCGTTCTTTGACTTTCCTTTTCTCGTACCTGCTGCCACTTTGGGCTGTTTTCCAGAAATATTTTTATGATGATGTGATGATCTTCTCCTTGACTGCCTTATTGAATTCAGGGGATAGATTGCCCCAAATTTTCAGAATTTTAATGACAAGACAGAAGTCGTTTAGACCCAGTGGCACTAGCAGTACCTCCTGTAGGTCAACCTTCCCTCTCTGGTCCCATATGAGAAATCAGTTATCACAAATTTGTGTAAAAACTAAAACTACTTAAATGGTTGTGTCCCATTTTGTGTCTGAACTTCCACATCCATATGTCCTGTTTCGTTCTCAGGTCAGCAGACCGGAGGTGACAGAGCTCCAGCTGCAGCTCCAGATATGTGGAATGATTTGCCACTGCATGTTAGCCAGGCTGCCTCACTCTTCTTCGGCCCCAGTCTGAGATGTTTTTTGGTTGCGAGTTCAGTGGGTTTATGTACTCCCTTTTTGTGAACTTCTACAGCTCTTATGTGCGCCTGTATGTTTCACTCAGTGGGCAGTGTTTGTGTTTGGTTTAATTGTACAGCACAAAAGTGTTTTATAAAGAGTCTGCTGCAGTATAATTATTGCACATCTTTCCCTGTGGCAGTGGAGCTGAATCAGTGTGCTGGAGGTGTGGTTGGGATTCAGTGACCTCGCTACCTCAGCTGCCTCTGTGATTGACAGGCAGCCTTTCTAAGCAGGTTATTCGATCTGTTGGTGTCACAGCTCTGATGCTGTTCCCCCAGCACACCACAGCAAAATATATTACGCTTGCCGTAATTGACTAGAAAATCTCCAACTCTTTGCTGCATATGTTAAAGGATCTCAGCTTCCTGCTCATCAAAAATAAAAAGATTTCCATTTTCTGCTCATCCCCTTTTTGACATTTCAGTTTTAATTCCAAAATATAAAAAGGTTTGAATGTTTTAGTTTCCCTAGAATGGGGAAATTATAGAATCAGATCCATCTTTTACACACTTGATGTTTAAGACCTGGTGTATCCTGAGGACCTGAAAACATTCATTCATAACCATACGCATGCTACATTGTACTGAACAAACTTGGGTAGCCTACCATTATGGTTACTAATGTACTTCTGTTAATGGAACCTACTAATATGATCAAATCATAATTTAGTGTGCAACAAATGATGGCTATGACATGTAAATACTAGCTTTATGGTACAACCACCTGAACAGGTTTGTCTTCTGCAAACATCTCAATTAACAGATAAAACCTTCAGTTATTTCTAATAAACTAAATGATCTCAGTCAGACATTTTTACCCCTGACTGTCCTGTTCATGCTTTCTCTAAGACGAGTCCATCAGTGAGAACACAACCTCTTTGGTTTGTATGAAGCTGCTGTAGTCTGGTGGTAGTGGTAGGGTGGTTAGCACATTGCCTCATAGCAAGAGTTCTGCTTTAAACCTCAGCTGGGACCCTTCTCTCCATTTCTGCATGGGCTTCCTGCCACAGGCCCAACACATGCATGTTAGGTGAGTCCAGATGGGCCGTGTATGTGAGGCAGATAAAGCCACAGATGAAGGTATCGTTAAATGTCTACAATGCTTTGAGTTGGCAGTAAGACCAGGAAAGAAAGAAATGCCAGTCCATTCCATTTGCACACAGTGTATTTTGTCCATTTCATAGAAGGCAACAAAATGCAACCAAAGAATGAAAAGAAATAAAGCTCTAAGGAGTAGTAAGAATGATAGATGTACACAGGGAAAAACAACAGAAACTGAATGTCCACTAAATCCTCTTCCTCAGACGCAGAGGAGACTGCACGTTCCACAGCCTCGGTCCAGGAGCTCTGAAAAACAACAGGTTTAAACTGAAGCTCCACAGCAGACTGCGACACGTGACATCACAGATTACAGCACAGGTACAATAATGTGACAAAGTGAGCAGGCTGGTCTCAGTGAGCTGGCTCTGTATTGTAAACAAATGCCACAAAAAAACAGCCAGAACAACAATGTGTCCCATTCTCAGTTCTTCCAGATTATTCCACTGATTCTGGGACTCCTGGTTCCGACTGAAGATACACTTCAGTTGGGTTTTATTTAATTATTACCAAAAAGTAAAACATGTCAGACTTTTCCAAGGTAATAATTATAAACCTCTGGCCTTCCTATCATCACCATTCCATTCATAGTTGTAATTTGGGACTGTTTGTGTCTCTAAGTGTTCATGGTAATGAAGTGTCCCAGTCTGTCACATCTGTGTGTAAATATGTGGACAGCAGTGTCAGGCACAGAGAACATAAAACACTGTTTTAGATCACTCAAACAACGCTTCTAACAGAACCACAACTGTACTTACTGCTGCTCACTGGATCGCACATGAAGAACGCTGCTCTCTCCACCTGTCAGCGCACAGGAAACAAGTGCAAATGAGTAACCTGTGACTCTCACTGATGTTTGTCTGAAGCTGTAAAGGGCAGAAACGTACTTGTGCCTTGGTCACTGAGGATTGCACTGACACCTTCATCAAAAGTTAAGTTGATGTTGAAACCTAGAGCACAACGAGGAATAAAGATGGGTCAGTCAAGGGCTTTGGGGGTTATATCATAATGTGATCCATTCTGCTCGGACATCAGAAATATAACAGATTATAACCATGTATTACAGGAACTACGGTACAATGTCAGGAGACTGAAGCCAGCCTGCATCACACCCTCTAAAAACTGGTCACTGAGCTGAATATGGTAACTGCTAATGATGGCACACTCTGTTCCACAGGAGGGGTTACATGGGCAGCAGTGTGGACTGAAAATCAGGTGTGTGATGAGGCGCCGTCAGGCACCGTGGGCTCCTACCTTTTGGTGTGCTGATGGCTCTGTCCTTCACAGCTCCTTTTACCATCACTGAGAACAGTCACAGAAACACACAGTGAGACTGGATAGATTGCTGTCAGTCCGTTTCCCTTCCACTTCAGTGGCAGATCAATTTTACGAGTGAAAAGGTATTTTTCTTCTGTCCTAGTAACTGCAATTCCAGCAGTGTAAAATATTTAGGAGCAGACTGAATCCAGTGTAACATTTAAACATTCACAAATTGGAGCAGAACTTCATGACCAGGTTATGTGCTCAGTATAATTGCAGCTGTGTCCATTCACAAAGGTACAGAGAGGGGTTCTCAGCCATCACAATCGTGCTCCAGTGCAGACCAAAATAAAAAAAAACAAAACTCCATGATGCACAGTTCCAGATCATCCTTATTTATCTTATACTGGGACCGTGCTGTCCCTCTGTTGTTGTGGAAGAGCACGCTCAAGTCTTCATGCAATCTCAGTGTGACAGAAGTCAAAGTCCTTTCAGGAAAGATCAGCAGCTCCACTGCATTTATAACAACACACCAGGGATAAAACAGTAATACTGTGACATTCTGTGGACATGTGAGACGTGTTAAATTAAATCTTTACCTTTTTTGAATCCGACCCCCCCCCACACACACACACACACTGTGCCATATCGTATAGTCTGTGATAATACTGGTAGAGGTTTTATGTGATATAAAAATGTCACATCACGGCACCGTTTCTCTAGTGCATGCAACAACAAGACGAGCGCGTGTGAGCGCAGCCACCAATGACAGTTTAGTTCCTAAAAAGGAGCCATTTCAACAACCTCCAATAAAACACAATACTTTGCAAAATATGGAAGAAAATGGAAACAACAAATGTGTTTCACCACTTGAGGCAAAGACACACCATCAAGTACAACCAGGCTGAGTAGGAGGAGATGCCAGCAGCTGCTGATGTGCAACTGTAAATGCAAACACTTGCTAGCCGCACTCCACATGACAGGAAGCACAAACGGCAGGTGGAAATTACTGATACAGTCACATGGCAGGAAAGCAGAGCTTTAAGCACCTGGTTAATACGTTCAAGCCAAGATCCAACATCCCAGGCAGGAAATATTTTTCAGTTTTATTATTTGTCAATATTGTGCAGGGAAAACTGCAGTGACTCGTACCTGTTCCTTCTAGAGTGATCGATTTAGACTGGACATCTTCCTCCCTCCTGGATCTGTGCACACTGACAAAGAAAGACATCTTATTTACAGAGGTTTAGGCATATCTTCACACTGTACTGAATTTAATGGAAAACAACAGAATTCTGCAAAGTAGAAAATTACAGATGTTCCTGCAGTAAATATGAACTAGTAGATGTGGATGAATCATTCCTTTGACTCTCTATGCTCAGTGCTAACGTCTAAGGCTAAGTTTGAACAACAACAAAAAAAGCTTCAGGTGATTTCTGGTGATGTGATGGACCCCCAAAATAATGTGCAGTCATCAGTCAGTACTCCACACTGACGTCCCTCATGCTGCTGGAAACCTACCGATCAGTGAGTGACAGTCTAGCAGCCTGGAAGTTCAGACGAGGTGGTTGCGGTGTGGCAAAGTTAAATGGCAGCAGGGGCCTGGATCTGACAGGAGAGCCCTGGACTGAACCCTGAGGAGACACCAGGAGCATGTGACTGTGTGCAACTCAGAGATACCTGTTACTGATATAAATAAGTAAATATATAAATAAGCAAGCTTTGTGTAGCAGAACCGTCCAAAGATATTCTGTTTACTGTGACATAAACCAGGGAAATGCAGGAAGTCATGAGTTTATAGTTAATAGCTTGGTTAATGATGAACTTTCAGATCTAATCATTTTGTTTTAGGACAGCTTACTGAACTAAAATGTGCCATTACTGGAGACGTTACAGTGCGATCGCTGGGCTTTCTAGAAGCTTGCATATATTAGCACATGCACAGATGGAGACTGGGATCAAACCAGATTAGTAGAGCTCCACACCTGACCCACAGTTCCTCAAGTTCCTCATCATATTGGGCTATATGGAACACAGATGAAACCATTGATGGTGGTTTATCAATCAACACTAACTGTAAATAATAAAACCTTAATGAGAATGATGTTTACATTGTAAGAGTCTCTTATGGCTACATTTCTGTGCCTATTAGCAGCTTCTTCTGGCTTAAGGAGATCATCTGCCACCATCTCATCCTATTCCTAGCATAGGAATGCATGTCCTTCGTCACTATATCCATGAACTTTCTCCGTGGTCTTCCTCTATTCCTCCTGCCCGGCTCCTCCATATTGAGCATTCTTTGTCCAGTGTATCGACTCTCTTCTCTGCACATGTCCAAACCATTTCAACCTTGCCTCTAATTTTGCCTCCAAAGCGCTCGACCTGAACTGTCCCTCTGAGACACTCATTTCTAATCCTGTCCATTCTGGTCATCTTCAACTCTGCCACCTCCAGCTCTGATTGTTACTGCCTCAATCTCCCAACCATATATCAGAGCAGGTCTCACTACTGTCTCGTAAACCCACCCTTTCACTCTCACTGATATCCTCCTGTCATAAATCACCCCTGATAGTTGTCTCCACCCACTCCACCCTGCCTGCACTCTCCATTGCTTTGAATGGTTGACCCCAGGTATTTAAACTCTCTCTACTCATGTCATGCTCACCTTTCTACCTGCCTCCCCCCCATTCACACGCACATATTCTGTCTCACTTCAACTTCTCTCCAGTGCATACCTCCACCTCTCCAGGTTCTCTGACATCCGGTCCCTACTCTCAGTATAGATCACAGACATCTGCCTGACCTCATCTGTCAATCACTCCATCACCAAATATGGTCTCTGCAGCCATAGCATGGCTGATGAGCCCTCTGTAGTACAGCTTTGGCACCAATGCACTTCTCTATTCCTCAGGTATCCTCTCATTCTCCAAGACTGTGTCAAACACTCTGGTCACAAAGTCCACTGCCCTCTCCAAAGTCCACAGGTATGTCATTTGGACCGACTGGCTTTCCAGTCTTCATCCTCTTCATATCTGCCCTCACTTCCTCTTTACTAATCCTTTGCACTTCCTGACTGTCCTCCTCTCTCATGCTTTTATTTAACAGCTCTTCAGAGTACTTCTTTCACCTTCTTATAACAGTCCCTTTACTCGTCCCCCCCAAACTGCTGCATGTCATTTTCAGTTTGATCTCTCTTCTCAGCCAATCAGTACAAGGCCTTCCTCCCTTAGTGTCCGGCCTCACACACAGCTGACTGTAAGCCTTTTACCAACTCTCTCTTTGCTCAACACTTAGCCTTCAATTACTCCTGTCTGCTTTCTTCATCTCCTGACTCCTACACTGTTTCTTTGAGAGATCAGTGCTGCAACCACCAAGGACAAACAGCAGATAGAAGGAAACAAGAAGCCCTCAGAGTACAAACCTCCACCAAGGCAGCTCACCTTCTGGGCAATACTTAGTTTTAAGGGAATAGTTTTGTATATATTAATTTTGTTTTCTTTGTTCTTTTTAAAAGTATTTTAAGAATTTTGTAGTGCAGTAAAAACATGCCAGCTTTTGTTATTTGCCCTGTTAAAACCCATTTTAATACACTTGATGTTTGAGTATCGCACATGTGAATCCATCCATCCATCCATCTTCTTCTGCTTATTCATTTCATTGTTTAGTTTAATTCCTTTAAATGTTCAGTAATAAATATGAAGTGAAAAAAGTTTGACCACATTTATTTTGTTTTCCCAAAAATAATACTTACTCAGGAACATTGTACATGTATTTAAATTGTTCTCTGTTTCATTCACCCAATCAGATCATTGAACAGGTGTTCCAATCACTTCCACAGGTGTATCAACCAAGCACCGAGGCATGGGTCACTCTCAGGAGCTCAGTGAATTCCAGCATTGTACTGTGATGGGATACCACGTGTGCAACAATTCAAGTTGTGGAATTTCCTCACTACTGTCATGTCCTGGGCCGTTTGCCCAGCGTTTTGTGTTTATAGTTTATTTCCTGTGCTTGTCCTCCCAGTGTGTTGTCTTGTTCCCAGTGTTGTGACTCGTCTGCGTGTTCCTTGGTTTATCACTTCCTGTATTATTTTGCCAGTGTGTTTTCCCTGTGCTTTGTGTCTAGCTTTGCTTTCCCTGTGTAATTAGTTTCATTTGCCTCACCTGTTGTTCCCTGCTGTTTCCTTTTGCCCTGATTACCCTTTGTGTATTTTAGCCCTCAGTTTTCATTTGTTCTCTGTCGCGTTGTTGATGTTTTGTGCCCGCATGTTCCAGTGTTCCTTGTGTTTTCCCTTCGTCACCCCTCTGTAGGATTTTGGTGTTCATTCTCCTCCGAGCCTTAATAAACCTCCTTTAAGTTATGTTTACCTCTGGAGTCCTTCGTTTTTGCCCTTCCTCACCCGTTTCCTCCCCGGCCATGACAGAACGACGCGACCATTACAAAACCCCTCCGGCTCCAATTTTTTTCGACGGCACTCGTCTAGCGCTGGGGGGCCCGGCGTCTTTGAACAGTCCCCGTCATCGTCACTCACCTGCCTCCCCTTTCGCTGATCCCTCCCTTCCTCGGCAGCCGCGGAGGAGAGGGAGTTCCTGGCAGAAACGGCGGAAGGCACCCCTAGACCCGAGCGGTATAACGCCGCGGACCGCTTCACCACTTCACACCCAATCCTCCGTTTCCGTGAGTAACACTGGCTTCAACGCTACAATGCTTGCAGACAATTATTCCTGTCACCCCCCTGCCTTTCCCCTCCCTGAGGTGGCAAAGCAGACCATTATCCGTAGGGTGGATTCACTGGTTATGGACCTTCTGGCTGACCCATGTGAGCAGGAACAGCAACAGCTCACGGCCCAGCTGCAAGGGCTAGTCGACGATTACCCTTGGCTATTTGGCTCTCTGCATGGGTTAGTGCAGGATTTCTTAACCTCCACCCTTCACCTACAGCAGTCCCCAGTGTCAGCTCATTCTCAGTGCCCAGTGTCAGCCCAGTCTCCCCAGTCAGCTGTGGCTCCTGCAGCTTTCCCTTGTCCGGCCTCTGCGGAGCTCCCTGCACCCGCTCCTGTTCCGCGGGGGGGGGGCAGCCCCGGACGGGCGGGCCTCTGCACCCGTTCCTGTTCCGCGGGTGGGAGCGCCAGCGCCTCAGTCACCTACGCCGCCTGCAATAGTCACGCCTCAGCCACCTCAGTCAGCTCGCACTCAGTCTGCTCCAGCCCCTGTAGCTCTCCCTCGGTCCCCAGTGTCAGCTGTTTCAGTGCCCTCTCAGTCAGCTCCAGTAGCTCTTCCTCGGTCCCCAGTGTCAGCTAGCTCCCGGCCTGCTTCCACGCAGTCAGCTCTCCCTAGCTCCCGGCCTGCTTCCACGCAGCCAGCTCTCCCTAGCTCCCGGCCTGCTTCCACGCAGCCAGCTCTCCCTAGCTCCCGGCCTGCTTCCACGCAGCCAGCTCTCCCTAGCTCCCGGCCTGCTTCCACGCAGCCAGCTCTCCCTAGCTCCCGGCCTGCTTCCACGCAGCCAGCTCTCCCTAGCTCCCGGCCTGCTTCCACGCAGCCAGCTCTCCCTAGCTGCCGGCCTGCTTCCACGCAGCCAGCTCTCCCTAGCTGCCGGCCTGCTTCCACGCAGCCAGCTCTCCCTAGCTGCCGGCCTGCTTCCACGCAGCCAGCTCTCCCTAGCTGCCGGCCTGCTTCCACGCAGCCAGCTCTCCCTAGCTGCCGGCCTGCTTCCACGCAGCCAGCTCTCCCTAGCTGCCGGCCTGCTTCCACGCAGCCAGCTCTCCCTAGCTGCCGGCCTGCTTCCACGCAGCCAGCTCTCCCTAGCTGCCGGCCTGCTTCCACGCAGCCAGCTCTCCCTAGCTGCCGGCCTGCTTCCACGCAGCCAGCTCTCCCTAGCTGCCGGCCTGCTTCCACGCAGCCAGCTCTCCCTAGCTGCCGGCCTGCTTCCACGCAGCCAGCTGTCCCTAGCTGCCGGCCTGCTTCCACGCAGCCAGCTGTCCCTAGCTGCCGGCCTGCTTCCACGCAGCCAGCTGTCCCTAGCTGCCGGCCTGCTTCCACGCAGCCAGCTCTCCCTAGCTGCCGGCCTGCTTCCACGCAGCCAGCTCTCCCTAGCTGCCGGCCTGCTTCCACGCAGCCAGCTCTCCCTAGCTCCCGGCCTGCTTCCACGCAGCCATCTTCTGACATACCCAAACTGTTCCCTGAGCAGCCCCTGCTGCCCAGGATGACGCCCACTCAGCCGGCACCATGGCCCTCTACAGTCCGCTCAGCTCCTGCTCCCTCTGTAATTTTGGTTTCCTTAGCTTCCCCAGTGTCAGCTTCCCCGATTCCAGTCAGGTACCCAGTCAGTCTCAGCAGCGTCTCTGTCTCAGCCCCAGTCTCTCCTGTCGACTGCTGTAGAGTCCCTGGTCTCTGAGTCAGAGTCCCAGTCAGCTCCCCTGTCGCCATCAGACTCACCTAACCTATGCCCTGCAAAGCAGCCCCAGCCTGCGCATCCAGTGTTCGAGCATCCGGAGGATCCCACTCAGTCCGAGCGGCCCGAGCCAGAGGGTCCCGCACCGGAGCCAGGGGGTTCCACTCAGTCCGAGCCGTTGGGGGTCTCCGCTCAGTCCGAGCCGTTGGGGGGGTCTCCGCTCAGCCCGAGCGTCCCGAGGGTCCTGCGCCAGAGCCCGAGGGTCCCACGCCAGAGCCCGAGGTCGCCCGTGTCCGCCGCCGCTGGGAGTGCGGCCGGCCTCCAGTGACTCCTCCTCGTCGCCGCCGCCGCTGGGAGCGCGGTCGGCCCCTAGTCCTGTCTCCTCCACGTCGTCGCCGCCGCCGCTGGGAGCGCGGGCGGCCTCCCTCGTTGGGACTCTGCCTTGTGGCTCTTGGCCTATACGGCCCCTGAACTGTGGACTGCTTTCCCCCTTGCCGATTGCTGTTTTGTTTTGGTTCCTGAGTTGTTGTGTTTTGGGTTTCGTTTCTGGTTTTGTTGCTCCCTGCCTGGTTTTGTTTGTTCTGGGCCCTCCTTCCTGGTCCCCCGCCTCCCGCCCTGGTTTGTTTTTGTTTCTTGTTTGGCCGTCGGGAGCCGGCCTTTGAGGGGGGGGTACTGTCATGTCCTGGGCCGTTTGCCCAGCGTTTTGTGTTTATAGTTTATTTCCTGTGCTTGTCCTCCCAGTGTGTTGTCTTGTTCCCAGTGTTGTGACTCGTCTGCGTGTTCCTTGGTTTATCACTTCCTGGCAAAATAGCCAGTGTGTTTTCCCTGTGCTTTGTGTCTAGCTTTGCTTTCCCTGTGTAATTAGTTTCATTTGCCTCACCTGTTGTTCCCTGCTGTTTCCTCTTGCCCTGATTACCCTTTGTGTATTTTAGCCCTCAGTTTTCATTTGTTCTGTCGCGTTGTTGATGTTTTGTGCCCGCATGTTCCAGTGTTCCTTGTGTTTTCCCTTCGTCACCCCTCTGTAGGATTTTGGTGTTCATTCTCCTCCGAGCCTTAATAAACCTCCTTTAAGTTATGTTTACCTCTGGAGTCCTTCGTTTTTGCCCTTCCTCACCCGTTTCCTCCCCGGCCATGACAACTACTAAATATTCCACAGGTAACTGTGGTATAATAACACAGTGGAAGTGATTGTGAACAGCAGCAGCTCAGCCACGAAGTGGTGGGCCACGTAAAAAAATAAATCACAGAGCAAAGCAGCTCCATAAAGACATGGATGAGCCAGTTTGGTGTGGAAGAACTTGACTGGCCTGCACAGAGTCCTGACCTCAGCCTGATAGAACATCTTTGAGATGGATTAGAGCAGAGACTGTGAGCCAGGCCTTCTCTCCAACATCAGTGTCTGACCTCACAGATGTGCTTCTGGAAGAATGGTCAGAAATTCCCATAAACACTCCTAAACCTGTGGAAAGCCTTCCCAGAAGAGCTGAAGCTGTCATAGCTGCAAAGGGTGGATCAACATCATATTAAAGCCTCTGGATTAAGAATGGATGTTACTCAGGTTCAGTGACGTGCGGTGAGGGTCGTGACTGGTGAGGCACTGACGTCATCACATCAGATTTACAAACATATAGCTTATTCACCATTTAATTGGCAACAGTTGTTTTGTTTAACATTAACATAGTCTGAAGCAAACCTTTTAGCTCCGGTGTTGGTCTTCCTTTAATTATTATCTTCTGCTTCGATTGAAAGTCCAGTTTAGAAAATTCTTTCAGTTGAGTTATGTAATCTTCCATGTTGAACATAAGGCCAAGCAACAGGAAAAACTAACTGGCCTTGCTAACTGTTTATGGTAGCTTGCCACCGAGGAGTCGTAGAGTCCCTGGGATCACCAGCGCCCCCTACCATGAGGCACGAGAACTGCGTGCCTCACCTAGTGTCTCTTCGCAGCAGTTTCATGATCGCTCAACACAAGAATGCATTACACACACATACAGTTGTTAATGAAAAAAACAAAAAAAAAAACTGTGCATTATATACACCAGCTAAAATATAGAAATTTAGTTCATATAGTAAAAGTGTTAGAACATTTTAATAGCCACATGCAAAGGGAAAGTAATCCGGTCTCACTGCATAGCATGCCAGCACAGTTAGTAGTCATTGGCAATGACTATACTGAGCCGCACCACGGATTGCGCAATCCGTGGTGCGGCTCGCCGGGCTGGTGCCTCACCGTTCGTCTCTTAGTATTTGACCGGCAAATGCGAAAATTCAGCGATTTTGAAAAAACTAATCTAAAAATGGTGTAGTTAAATGGAAAAGAACTTTAAAATACAAATCACTGAATGAATATAACCATTTAATTTATTTTTTAATTTTATATTTCCACGATGACAGGTGAGGCCGTGCCTCACCTGCCTCCCCTGCCTCCCCTGACTGCACGTCACTGCTCAGGTTCATGTGTGTGAGGGCAGGTGGGCGAATGCCTTTATGCCCACATGTTAATACAAACACTGGCAGTAAGAAACAGCTCTTACAACATTATCGTTTTGACTTTCAGATCAATCTATCGACTTTGAAGGGGGGGGTCAGAGGTGGCATTTTAAATCTTTATACGGTACTTTCTATATGCTGACAACACACATCACAGAATCAGAGTTTCTAAGGCTTTTTGTCAGTTTCCTACCAATAACTCATTAGGCTGAGCTTGAAGAGTGGATGTGAGCCAAATGTACATTAATATGAGATTGATACTCCCAGAACGCTTTTCCAGAATTCACTGAAAATCTTTGGAGCTACTGAGTTTGCCGAGAGAAAGACACAAAAACATGCTGTCCATGGCAGAGGAAACAAAAATCAAATGACTGCAGGTCTTTCAGCAATCATACTAAATACTGAAGTCAAACCCATTTTAAAAAAGTAGAATACATGCAGTGGGTAACTGATGGAGATTGTGATTATTACCGTTTTTAAGCTACAGTGAGAAGTGTACCTCAGGTGTGCTCGTACCTGTGCCTTTGGTGTTTTGGCATCTCCTGCCAGGCTGCAGGTGTTCATCTGCTCCAGCATCTCTCGCTCCTTTTCTGCTGTCTTCAGAACAAACTCAATTTCAGAAGCCAGCTGCTCGTCTCCAGAGAAAAACTCCTTCACCTCGTTACGGTAGTCCTGCATGGTCACCTGGTGTCCAGACACACAACGGCTGGGTAAAGTTGTGTGTGCCTTTGCTAAAATATTCTCTCTCTCAGTTACAGTGAGTCTGCTTTCCTCTACTGACCACATCTAATCCTTTAAAAATGTTATTTGTTTAAAGCTGTGGAAAAGTAGAAATCTAAGCACAAGCTGTTGTGTTGATGCTTTGCAGCTAATGCAGTACAGTAGGTTTGTGGATCTTTTTCCTATTTCATGCAGATCACTGCTCAATGGGATCAAATGAATGCACACAGAACACCCACATGTCCATGCTGGTCTCACCTGGAGGTAGGACATGAGGTTTCCAAGAACAGGAGAGTGCTTCTGCTCCAGCAGGTTCTTCAGGCTGATGATGAGAGGAACTGTGTTCTCGATGAAGGTCTTCTTCTGAACCTGTGGATTAAAGCTGCTGAGTGTAGCTCATCTTCAGTGAATCGATATGACGCCACCAAAGGGTGGTGCTCACCAGCTGTCATTTTGTGCTCATCTTTCACCTCAATTTTTGTAAAGAATAGCTTAGTGTCATCTGACACTATGCAGCTGAGAACCATGAGAAGATCCACTATAACCAAACAACTGGTGACAGGGAACACTATGTGGCAGAACCAGGCTCAGGGAGGAGCCTCGACCAGATGAAGTGAAGAGAGAAAAGGAATCAAATAACTTTGAGTTTAGTTGAATTTTAAACAGCAGAGAATTGGTCACCTGTGACACCACTTTCTTCTGCGCAGCCTGCAAGACAGCTTTGGCCATGGCAGCCATGTTCTCCTCCTCCGCTTCCTCCCCTGCAGCAACTCCTGCTGAGCTAGATATGGCGTGCAGCTTCATCTCCTTAAGGCTCAAGATGCTGAAAGTCTCTGACAAAATGCCAGAACCATCTGCATCCAGGGGCAGCTCTTCATCAGCAAAGCATGCTGATACAGGAAGTGATACAAAAAGGCAAACGATTGTCTTTGGGTTAATGCTGAGCAAAAGGCCGTGATCTAAGAAGAAAACACCAAGATGTTTGCTGTTCTTACAGGTCCACGGGGGAGTTTACCTAAAATGGTCTGGTTGATCTTGTTGGTGATGTTGAAGCGCTGCGCATCTGTAAAGTGTTCCAACAGGAAGCGGTAGATTCGAAAGCGTTTCTCGCGGTGCTGCTCCCCTTTCAGGGAGAACTGAACTTTTTCTCTGCATGAATGTTAAAACAAAAAGGAATAAACCAGAGAAAACTAAGTTAAAAATACATGATCTGGATCAGAAATGAGGCAGCTTCATACCTCTCACTCTGAGGGAACTTGTTGTAGGACTTGTGTTTGCTGTAGGAGTTGAAATGGAAAATGCACTCAATGAAGTGCTGGCTGAACATTTCTGGGTTCTTCTTCAGCAGCAGGTGGAGCAGGCAGTATTCAGTGAGACTGGCAAAGCAAGCAAGAAGCATGTCAGCTGATAATGTGACTACTTAATATTTGTTATTGAGCATTCACTACAGTGTTAGGCTTCCCTTTGCTGCCCACTGGCTGAAACACGAGTGGCTCTGCACTACAGTTAAAGGTAAAAAGGGTTACTCTGATTGTACAGGTGCTGAGGGGGGGCACTGAAAACATTTTTGTGAAAGCACCTTTAGAAGATGGCAAATAAAGTGATGATGGACAGCAACAATAATGAGCTGTGGGATTCAAACCTTTAAAGATTCGCTATTAAATCGAAGAAACAAACCATTCCTAACACCATCACACACCAGCAGCCTGGAGCGTCGGCAAAACCTGCTCCTTTGGCACGAATCAACTGCAGTTCCTACTAAAGTGCTTCCTGAGTCTATATGTCTTAATTCTCAATTAGGCGTTCAAAAAATGTATCTGTACAATACCACTTTGTGGTTGAACATACCAATTTCTATATGTGTCTGTATGCACAGTATGATGTACCTGGCGATGGCAGGGACCGGGTCAACCAGAGCCACCATGAAGCGGAAGAAGAGGGAGCCCTTCCACTTCACGAATTCCTCCTGAAAAAGTAGCCATGAGAAAGAGAGTGAGCTAAAGGAGTGCTGCTTTAGGGATGAGATTAGAGAAAACTTTATTAATCCCTTTAGGAAGATTCCATCAGGGAAATTAAAGTTCCAGGAGCAGCTTTTACAGGTAACGTAGGCACACAAACACAGCAGAAATAACAACAAACATATGGATAAATACATAAATAATAAAACAGACAGGTATTTCTTTATGTTGTGTTGTGGTTGTTATTGTGCCCTCCCAATGATTTGTTAAGTCATTAATCTCCATATGAGTTAAACTTTTATACAAAATTCTCTGGATAAGTGCTTATAATAAACATATTTGTAGACTTATGAACAACCAACACAGACTTCTTCTCTTTTCAGTTCTCCAGCAGCTGAAAAGGTAACACTTGATAATATCCATCCATCCTCTCCTGCTTCTAGGCTCGTGGGGTGGGGGTGGGTGGAGCCTATCCCAGCTGCCACAGGGCGAGAGGCAGGGTACACCTGTACAGGTCACCAGCCTGTCGCAGGGCTAACACAGAGAGACAGACAACATCCTCACTCACATTCACACGTATGGGCAATTTAGAGTGACCAATTAACCTAACCCCAGTAAGTGCAGGTCTTTGGACTGTGGGAGGAAACCCACGCAGACACGGGGAGAACATGCAAACTCCACACAGAGAGGCCCGGGCCAAGGTGGAATCAAACCCAGGACCTAAACTTGCAGGGTAAATGTGGCACATTTAAACTGAAACCCAGAGTTTTGTGGGGACCTAAACCACATCCAACAGTGACTAAAAGTAAACAGAACCTAATCTGTGGTTTCAAGTTTTAATTGCTTGAGATTTATGTCATCACCAAACCACCTGGTAAATGGACTATTTCTTATATAGCGCTTTTCTGCTCTGTTTTGAGCACTCAAGGCGCTTATACAACACGTTTACCCCATTCAAACCCATTCATACAAGCACTTCCATGATTAACTGAGCTAAGTGCTTTTATTATCTAACATTCACACTCCAATGCTTGCGTCGGAGAGCAACTTGGGGTTGAGTATCTTGCCCAAGGATACATTGGCATGCAGCCTGGAGCAGCCAGGAATTGAACTGCCGACCTTCTGATCAGTGTTCTGCCTCCTGAGCTACAGCCACCCCCTAAATGCCTACTTATATGTGCTGTAGAACAAACATCAGTGGCAACAGTTTAACTTTATGAATGAATTTTAATTACTCAGTGTTTAACAAGTAAATATTGTTATTACCAGTGAAGATAGGTTAATATATAAGTTACTTAATATTTCATTGTCATTGCTTTGCCTGTTTTGAGATGCTCTGTCAGGCCTTTACTGCAGCTTGCTTGTGGGACACAAATTTTAATAACTGAAAACAATGCTTTATTGGGCTGAGATCAGGTGACTGATCGACCATCAAAGAATACCTCATTTCTTTGCCTTGAAACATTCTTGGGTTGCCTCAGCAATATGGTTTTGGCCATTATCCATTTACACTGAAGCACCATCTGACCAGCATTTGAATCTGAATCTGAGCAGAAAATCCTGCACATGTCAGAATTCATCCTGCTGCCATCAGTCATCAGTAAACACTACTGACCTGCTCGTGCCGTAACACCGGCTCTACCAGCTGTGAAAGATGATGTGGTCTGCTTTGATCACGAGCTGTTTGGACCTCTTACTGAAAGTTTAACACTTGGAATAAACTCCAGATCTCATATCTGCTTAATCTGCCATGACATAATCAGGAAACAAGTCTCACCTCGAACCTGCTCGTCATTCGACTGTCCGATTACTTTTGAGCATTTCCAAACAGGCCTGTGTGTAAAAACTGTCTTCTTTTGTTTGTTTCTACACTGATAGTTTTGCTAAACCCCTTAAATTAAAGTTGAAAGTCTGCTCTACAATCACATCTTGATTGCTTAATTTAAATTCATGAGGCAAAATTAAAAAACATGTGTCATTGTCCAAAAACCTCTGGACCTACCTGTTTGTCCTTCTCTTTGCATAATGTGTAAATTATGACAATAACAGAGAGGAACCCACCTGCAGCAGATTGGTCAGCATGATGAGAGTCTGCTGCCTGATAACAGGTTCACTGTCTCGCAGACAGGCAGAGATGTTGGGGATATAGTGATCCACTATGTTGGTGTACCGAACACACAGATCACACATGATCACAATAATGTTGTTGCGTACAGAAACCTCTGTGCCGAGCTCCAACTCCCTGGCAAACACAGGCAGGTACTTTTGGACTAGTTCTTCATGCAGCAGAGACAATTTACCTGAAACACAGTCAAACACTTAAAGTGAGGAGTTGGAGTGAAGAGTCAGAGACAAACTGAGAGGACACACACAGTTTACCTAAGGTGATGACTCCATGGGCCCTCACCCTTGTAGGCAGAGAGTTTGCTTTGAACTGAGACAGAGGCAGCGACCCTGGCAGCTCCTTCTGGCACTCTGTTAAGAACCAACAGGAACAACAAGTCAGCAGAGCCCTGCTGCGTAAAGCTGGCTCTGCGCTACACTGATGTCATAACCAACACAGCCCCTGCTCCTGTTTAAACTCCTGTGTTTAAAACTTGCGTAGACAACAAACTGGGACATATGAAAAATTAAACAGGCTCATATTAAAGATTTCATGGGGCTTTTGCTCACTGTGCACTTGCCCTTACAAACACAGGTGGCAATGGGAGAAGTACACCTGACGACACCACCACCTCTGTTTCCTCTAACCTTCATGTCTCTTAATAACACACATAACAGACTGTGTGAAAAACACAGCACGTTTCCTAATGTCGATCATCTCTACCTGCCAGTTTGTCAGAATGTGTCGTCAGGACGGATTCCACCAGCAGCACCGTCCTCTTGCTAACTTTGGCAGGACACTGAAGTGATGCCACACCCAAAGTGTGGAGGTGTTTCACCTGAAAGAGAAAACATTTTCACTTCTATTAGGACCCCCAGCCCCGCATGCTTTAATCACACTTTCATTTTCAAGTGTACATTTTTATTTGAGTTTTGTTAATGCATCGTTTTTTTCTCTTCCTAAACGAAGCTTTATCAAAACACTCATCACTCTGTAAACCTTAAAGAACAGGATCTGTCTCTATCACAGGGCCTTGCAGTTCTTGTCTCAGTTTTTCTTCAGCATCACTGAGCAGCTCCTGCCCTCTGCAGTTCATCAGGATCTTTTTAACAGCCTGAGAAATTATGCAGTGGTTGGAGTTACTCTCAGAGCTGAGGGTGAAATTAAAGGCAAGAGTCTGTAGATGTTTTCTATATTGTCAGTCAAACACTCCTCCTGGCCAAAGTCAGTGATGGCTGAACTCTAGAAAAATCTCACTTTAGAAATAACGGAGATAAACTGTCGAGCTCTCATTTCAGAGCACCACTGAGAATTATATGTGCTCCTGAACAGAAACACCTGAAAACTGGAAGCTGACCTTTCACCTGCATAGTAAGGAAGCAAGGAAATGTCTGCCAAAAGTTTGTTCTCACCATCAGCTCCTCATCGAGGTCCTGAGCTCTGTTTTCAGTCAGGATGATGCTGGCTAAATATGACTCGCACATCAACACCAGCTCACCGCAGTGCTGGTTCAGAAAAGCCTGACAAAACAAAACAAATCACACAGAACATGAGAGAAACTCTGAGGACCGGATTTCAGTCAGATCGCATTAAATCCATGAGTTTTTGGCTCTGACTGCCCCCTGGTGGAATTTACAAGCTTACATTTCCCAGAAAATCCAACCCTTGTTCAATTCAATATTAAATACAAATATATATATATATATATATATATATATATATATATATATATATATATATATATATATATATATATATATATATATATATTCTGTTTAGATGAAGCTCAAAATATCTTTTCTATTGTTGAAACTGCTGAAAAAGTATTCATGTAACTGCTGTCATAAAGTACATCAGCAGGTAAATCTAACCTGAGTCTGCTTCATGTCTTCACTGCAGCCAAGCTGATAAAGAGTCTCAACAGCAGAACTGATCATCTCCAGAGGCAAAGTGAAAGTCTTCAACCAGGACATCAGATCACCTACAGAGAGAGGGGGAGAGACTGTGATCCAGATTATTCCTGTCAACATTCCCACTATCCCCTTCCATAACTACTTACCAACTACCCTGTCCTTGGTTTCTTCATTCAAATGTCTGGCAATGTCTCCCATCACACACAGGATATGACAGCACGTTGTTACATTTACATCCTTTGAACTAAGAATAAAACCAGAACAATTAAAATCATTTCAATAATGTCAGGGAAAACAAAAAAAAAAAAAAAGCTATATATATTTATAAAGATCCCCCACTCACTCACCTTTGTCCAGATTTAATCTTAATATATTTTACCCATTTTTCCCCCTTCATATTTATGAGGTGTAACAATGGAAGTATGCTGGGAGCTGGCCGTGTTCAAGCAGCGGTGGGAAAACATCCCTATTTCACCGACTTTAGAAATCCATCATCAGTAAAGAGCGGTGATGATGTGTGGGCAGGGAGAGGATCGCACACCTTCAGTTTAACTAAGCTGACAAAGTTGGATGATCTTGTATTTTTGCTCATTTCTGTAGATTTGTGAGTATTTTGTGTGATGATACTGGCCATACTGAGAGCCGCATGGAGCAGCAGTGCAGAGTGCTAACTATGCTAACTGTTAATCACCTGCTCTTATTTTGCTTCAGCTTCTCTTAGAAGGCAGAGAGCTGTGCAGACGCTCATGCTGTCACTGGATCTAACTGTTCGTTACTTTGTTTCAGCTATTTTTGTGTGTAATATTAACAGGACCAGGGCTTAAAAATGATTTTAAACAGTTAGATACATTCACATAGCTCTTAAATCCACGATGTTTAACCCATTCCTTTATACTGTGCTCATTTTTTATTTCATTTTATTTTATTTATGAGTAGACTAGTCTGTTATTTTTTTATTTAAATGACGAGTAACTGCCAAAAACATCCTGAATGTGCACATTCCTGACAGACTGTTATATATAAACACAAAAGACTGAAAAAAACTTTGATTACGATTTCAAATATTGTTTTTTTGATAACGTTATTAGTTTTATTATTAGTCATCTCCTTGATAATTAACACCTGAATATTGATGATTGTAGATCAAGTTAAATTTATGCAGTGAAATTCTGAGTGAACAGTTTTTATCTTGTCCCGTCACTGTTTCCAGTTCTGTTTGGTTTCAGTTTAATCGTTTAGGTTCAAATGTTTGTGCTGTGTTTTGGTTTGGTTATTTTTTTAAAGGTTAATGAACAGAGCTGTCATGGCTCCATTAATATAAGATCATGGCTTATGCCATGTAATATCTGATAATGTATATTTTTCTTGCAAGCAGGAAAATGATCAAATTTCGAGCACTAGCAAACGGTTGTCCAACACCCAGGGGGACCCCCACCAACCCCCAGTCATCCGGTCCTTTGATACCGCCGGGCTGTGAATGTTTTCTAGCTAGAACCCTGCAGAATACAATCCCTGCCCCTAAAAATAAGGCATGTTTACAGTGTAAAATATGGAAATATTCTGTTTTTCTGCTAAATAATACTGACTCCCTAAAATTACTGACAGCATAATTTGTTTGATCTTTACTGTAAAAACTTAAGATGTTGCTCCTTTATTGTAGTATTCAGAAACTAAGAAAGTAAAATCAGAAAGTATTTTAGGTAATTATGGGCCATATTATAAAGTGCTACCAAAAAAGATTAATTTCATGCGTCTTGCCCACCTGATCATGGTGTCCCAGGCGTCCAGGATCTTGCCACAAGGCAGTTTGGGGGACGAAGCAGCGACCTTGGAGAGGAGCAGCCAGGCCCCAGCAGCATGATCAGCCTCAGTGTGAGAGATCAGGCTGGTGATAAATACTGGTGTGAACTTCTTCTGTTTGGACCAGATGGTGAAGGCTCTGCTAAAATAGCGACTGGAGACCCGGAACAAACATATTCAATATTTAATAGAATCTGTATGTTATTTTGTATGAAACGAAAGCCGGACTGGGTTAACCTGAGGTTCTGGCACTCGTGACACAGCAGGCTCAGCAGGTTCCAGGTCAGCCTCTGACTGGCATCCAGGTGGCAGTTAACAGAGTATGGCTTGATCTGATTGAGCAACACCAGGTCCAGAGCCTCCAGGGCCTTGTCTTGCACTGAGTTCTCAGGGTCCACCACAGCAGGCACCACACCCTGCAGCCACGCCTTTTGCACCACACTGCACTCTGGTTTAGCCTGGTAGAGAGAAATTACAAAACAACTGTGTAATATGTGCCACAGCTTTTTCTTGTCACAGACTACTGAGCAATCACCTTTTAGTACTGATATTTTTAAAAAAACATTCATGTTTAGTGACAGCTCTGCCTGTGAGCTGCTGGTTCAGACTTACACTGAGCAGCTCTCCCACACACTGCAGGGCCTTCTTCTTCACAGACACAGCTGGGTCTCTGCAGCGCTCTGACAAAGTCTCAAGGTTCTCCCAAGTCATGGGGATTACATCATGTTTCAGGAGACCCACCATGGCCTGTGGAGGAGCACAGAAGTCAGCCATATCCCTTTGCTCCAAAGAAGCACAATGCACAGAACGCTACTACAGGTTGACACGCACGCACGCACACACACACACACACGCACACACACACACCAGTCTTTAAGCTCTGGGGTACCTGCAGTGCTGCCTTCCTCACATTAGTCTTTGAGTCTTTCACGTGCCGCAGGAGGAGGGCCACGTTCTCTCTTGCTGCATTGAATATATAAAATAACTATTCGAATCAAACTCAGATATCCAGTCCATAAATATCTATACAAAAACAAACATGCAAATGATGCTTGCATATCTGCACATATACTACACATAACAAAAATAATTTGAATAAGATGTGGCTGTCATTGTAAATGGTGGTCTGTCTCTCTGCGTGTTAGCTCTGTGACAGTCTGATGAATGGATGGAAGGAAGACGTTTCTCACTGTAACAACCAGAGCTGTCAGTGCTGCTGAGCTCCACAGTCCTGAATGGCAGAGTGGGGTAGGTCTTCTGAGTGTGCTGGGTACTGAGAGTTCCTGAAACATAGTCCCATTTATTAATAACACAAAGTCAAGTCATGGTCAAAAAAGTACACCCTCTGTCAACTCTAAGATTTATGTGATGACAAAAAAAAATATTCAGTCCTAACCAGATCTTTAAATGATCTAAATACAACCTGAGATGAACACATGACATATCACACTGTCCATATTCATATGAATGGGTGGCTGTAGCTCAGTAGGTAGAGCAGGTCACCTACTGATCGGAAGGTCAGCGGTTCGAATCCTGGCTACTCCGGGCTACGTGCCAATGTATCCTTGGGCAAGATACTTAACCCCAAGTTGCTCTCCGACCGTTCTGTCGGAGTATGAATGCGTGTGAATGTTAGCTAATTAAAAAAGCACTTAGCTTAGTAAAAATTGAAGTGCTTGTATGAATGGGAGTGCATGGGTGAATGCAAAACAGGTTGTATAAGCGCTTTGAGTGCTCATACTGAGTAGAAAAGCGCTATATAAGAACTGGTCCATTTACCATGAACGGGTAAGTGTGTCCAAACTGTATTTATATAGAGGCAGTGTGTGAAGAGCAGCACTGAGCATATACAGACGTCACACAGTATTAACCCTGTTTCTTATCACCCAGTTATGGAGTGGACACCGTTTTTCTATTTTAAGTAACAGTGACCTTGATCTTGACCCCAGTGACCCAATATGCAATCCCAACTTTACTTTAGTCCCAAGCTGTCTACCCATGAAGTTTGGTAACTGTAGACCACATCTGTCAGACTCAAGGCCCGTGGCCCACATTTAATTACATCCAGCCCAGGAGATGATTTCATTTGGCTATTATTAATAGCCTGCTGGTAAATTGCACTCCCACCACTTATACTACAAATCCCACAATGCACCGCAACAACTGCAGCACAGGCCAAGACCAATCACTAACCTGTTTTTGGTGTTGGCAATGACACATTGATCAGTGGATAAAAACATCGATCAGAACTTTTAACATTTAAGCTGTCGGGCCCCCAAAAATAACTCTGTATGAACTGAATCATCTGTAAACTTTTCAGCTGTTTTGCACAGAAAAATCTTTTTGATTTAATTTGAAGCCTTATTTGAACTTTGGGACAGAGGCCATTTTTATTTATCTGCACATATTTTTATTTAAAAATAAAAATTGCATTCACTTTAATATGCATTGTTTATTTGATATTCATTGTGATGTCACATTAATGTTAAAATACTTTTGATCAGTTTCAAACTCGTATTTTTACGGGTCATTATTTTAATTGTGAGAAGAGTGAATAAAATAATTGACAGATTATTCGACTACCAAAATAATCTTTAGTTGCAGCCCTAATACAGAGCCATTTGCTCAATGCTTCCAGCCTTGATGTATTGGCTGATTGATCCTTATCAGAACAGCAAATTAAAATCTTTTGAGGACTTCGCACAAGAATCTTGTATCCCAGGTCTGAATTCTTCAGGTCTGTGCAGATAAGCCATCTGTGCCAATATAACTGAAAGGTTGGGTAACAGGATCCGAGCCTGAAGGTCACTTAATTGATGTTTTAAATTAAAGGAACACATTAAGTCAATTAAACCTCTGGGACATTGATCGGGTCAGCTAAGTAGCAGAGGGGGCTGTTAATCAGTTTCAGCTGCTTTGGTGTGTTAATGACATTAACAGGTGCATGGAGGGGCAATGGGGCTACCTGGACCCTACAGAGGTTGCAGGTTCACCCTGAGCACATGTGACAGACGTGAAAGGGTCTGGAGAAGCTGTGGAGAACGTTATGCTGCCTGTAACATCGTTTAATCGTTTGGTGGTGGGCCAGGGATGGCCTGGGGAGGGACACACAGACCTCTACAGGTTAGGCAACGGCACCCTGACTACCACTGGGTATTGGGATTAAATCCTTAGACCCACTGTCACACCTTATGCTGGTGCAGGGGTCCCTGGGTTACTCCTGCTGCTCAACAATGCCCGGCCAAATGTGGTGAGAGTATACAAGCAGTTCAAACTTGGAGGCCAAACTACGAAGCACCATTTAGAGTTGCTGCAATGAGATTTTGAAAAAAATGACAAGCCTGTGCATCATTTTTTCACTTTGATTTTCAGGCTGTCTTTGAATTCAGCCCTTGGTGGGTTGATAACTTTCATTTCCATTAAACAATATGGCATCTTTTCATTCCTAACACATTACCCCGTCCACATCAGTACAGATATCCAGCGTGACCCCCCCCCCCCCCCCCCCACCCCCTCACACTCAGCTGAGATCTGACTTGTTTTCAAAGCGGTTCTTTACATTTTTACAGCCAGATTCTGTTCATAGCTGTTTGTCAACAACAGCCCAGGATTCCTACTAACATAAAAAACTTAGACGTAAGATTTGTGAAATTCTCTTTCCAAAGTATGCAGTGAGAGTACTTATAGAGAGTACTTATTTTGATGTTAAAAAGGTGTTTTTACACTATAAAAAACCCCATCAAACTGGGACAAGGGGACGCTCCATCAGCAGCGCTGGCATGATCTGCAAACGTGAAGCCAACCCCATTCTCACCAAGTTTCAGTGACCCCTCCCCAGCGGTCCCCTGGTCACCCATGTACAAAGAGCCTAATGCTTCTAGGAGCGAGGATAATTGTTTGGACCAGTTGGAAGGTGGAAAACTTGGCTGCTCGTGTGAGACGAGGAGGCCAGTCGATGCAGCCAAGCCTCAACAAATTCCTTCGGACAAATGAAAGAAGTGAGTTGTCAGAGTTTGATGACATGGTTAGATGGCTGACGAGTTGCCTTTTACCGGGTGTGTCTTTAGTGGCAGGCATGTGCTCTATTCTACATGAAGATCTGCAGCGCTGAAATGAACCAGCTGGAGAGAAGAAAATCAAGCAAATTTAATCTTGTGAATCCAAACTTCCCAGGCAACAGCAAACACTTTAAAAATCAGAAATTAATAGCTGAATTAGTAACTGGATTGAAATGATCGGCAGTATTGATTTGACATTGGCCCTTCATGCTATATGAATGAACTCACTGTGATTTGTGTTGTAATTTTTGTAAATGGGGAGAAACCGGAGGTGAAGGGAGCCATCAAGCTGAAGAAAGAGTCCTATCGGGCTTGGTTAGCCTGTGGGACTCCGGACGCAGCTGACAGGTATCGACAGGCCAAGCGGAATGCAGCTCGGGTAGTGGCCAAAGCAAAAACTCGGGTGTGGGAGGAGTTCGGTGAGGCTATGGAAAAAGACTTTCGGACGGCATCGAAGCGATTCTGGCAAACCGTCAGGCGACTCAGGAGGGGAAAGCAGTGCTTCACTCACACTGTTTATAGTGCGGGGGGGGTGCTGCTGACTTCAACTGAGGCTATAGTCAGACGGTGGAAGGAATACTTCGAGGACCTTCTGAATCCCACTGACACGCCTTCTGTAGTGGAAGCAGAGTCTGGGGATGAGGGGGATGACTTGACCATCACTGGGGGTGAGGTCACTGAGGTAGTTAAACAACTCCTTGGTGGCAGAGCCCCTGGGGTGGACGAGATTCGCCCTGAGTTCCTGAAGGCTCTGGATGTTGTAGGGCTGTCTTGGTTGACACGCCTCTGCAACATCGCGTGGAGATCTGGGGCAGTGCCATTGGATTGGCAGACCGGGGTGGTGGTCCCCATCTTTAAGAAGGGAGACCGGAGGGTGTGCTCCCACTTTCGGGGGATCACACTCCTCAGCCTCCCCGGTAAGGTCTATGCCAGGGTGCTGGAAAGGAGGGTGCGTCCGTTAGTCGAACCTCGGATTCAGGAGGAACAATGCGGTTTTCGTCCTGGTCGTGGAACGCTGGACCAGCTCTTTATCCTCTCAAGGATATTCGAGTGTGCGTGGGAGTTTGCCCAACCAGTCTACATGTGCTTTGTGGACTTGGAGAAGGCATTCGACCGTGTTCCTCGGGGTGTTCTTTGGGAGGTTCTGCGGGAGTATGGGGTGTCTGGCCCATTGTTGCGGGCCATTCAGTCCTTGTACAACCACAGTGAGAGCTTGGTCCGTATAGCCGGTAATAAGTCGGATTTGTTGCGGTTCTGTTGGCTTCATCACGGGGGGGCCTCCAGCTCGCAGTGGAACGGTTCGCAGCCGAGTGTGAAGCGGCTGGCATGAGAATCAGCACCTCTAAGTCTGAGGCCATGGTCCTCAGCCGGAAAAGGGTGGAGTGCCATCTCCGGCTCAGGAACGAGTTCTTGCCTCAAGTGGAGGAGTTTAAGTATCTCGGGGTCTTGTTCACGAGTGATGGGAGAAGGGAACGGGAGATCGACAGGCGGATCGGGGCTGCTTCTGCAGTGATGCGGACGCTGCACCGGTCCGTCGTGGTGAAGAGGGAGCTTAGCGTAAAAGCGAGGCTCTCGATTTACCGGTCGATCTACGTTCCTACCCTCACCTATGGTCACGAGCTTTGGGTAGTGACCGAAAGAATAAGATCGCGAATACAAGCGGCAGAAATGAGTTTCCTTCGAAGGGTGGCTGGCCTCTCCCTTAGAGATAAGGTGAGGAGTGCGGCCATCCGGGAGGGGCTCAGAGTAGAGCCGCTGCTCCTCCACATCGAAAGGAGCCAGTTGAGGTGGCTCGGGCATCTGATTAGGATGCCTCCTGGCCGCCTCCTGGGTGAGGTGTTCCGGGCATGTCCCACCGGGAGGAGGCCCCGTGGTAGACCCAGGACACGCTGGAGAGATTGTGTATCTCGGCTGGCCTGGGAACGCCTTGGGGTCCCTCCGGATGAGCTGGAGGAGGTGGCGGGGGAGAGGGAAGCTTGGGCTTCTCTGCTTAGGCTTCTGCCCCCGCGACCCGGCCCCGGATAAGCGGAAGAAAATGGATGGATGGATGGATGGGAGAAACCAGGGGTAAACAAACAAAAAAGCTTTCCATAGAAGGTGCTTCACTGATAGGATATCATATCACATGATCAATCAGTAAATCACACCTGTCAGCACTCATTCCTGATTGGTTTTCACCTTCACACCAGGCCTTACTGTGGTCAACCTGAAATAAAGTAAAGGATGGAGGGCTGCCCTCACTATTTTGAGAGCCACTCCCCAAGTTTGTCTGTCACGGTCTGCACACGCCTGCTGTATGCCTCAGCTATAGGAGTCCATCAAAACCAAATGAGGACTGTTAACACCAAAGGCAAGAGGACAGTCTCTATGGATGGATGGTAGGTAACAGGGTGCAGATCACTACCAGTGCAGGGAGGTGTAGAGCATGCAAGTGCTGTGAAGTCTACAGCATCTAAACCCAGTGAGAAGCAGGCTGGCTTACAGCCTGATGAAAATCAGAAGCTGGCTTTAATAAAACCTTTCTTGAAATTAACAAGCACGCTTATCAAGAAACACACTTCACACTTTTCTTGGAGTCAGTTCTAATTGTAGCCACTTAAACTGACTTTAAAAAAATTAGAGGTAAAAATGTAAGAAATTGAAATTAATTTACTTTTAAGAAAGTTTGATTTTACATGGTGGGAATCCTGAACAGCCTCTGCAGTCAGGCAAAAAAAATAATCTGTATGAAAAGAAAACAGACTTTACCTTCTGTGATTTCACCTTCCAGCACCGTCTGGGTACCAGCTAAAACAGAGTAGAAAGCAAACAGCTTTAATAGGTTAAAGACTTCTGTTTACCCTTCAGATTCTACCCAGGTCCTGTGTGTGTGTGTGTGTGTGTGTGTGTGTGTGTGTGTGTGTGTTTTCTCACAGGCAGAGAAGAGGTTGTGGATAGCTTTGGTAGCATTGAGAGAAGGCAGCTCAAGGCACTGAGCCAGGCAGTTCAGGGCATGGCCTTGGACAGTGGGAGATTCGTCCATCCGCCGAGCAAACAGCAGGTTCTGGATGAGGAACTTGTGTGTCAGGAAACAGACAAGATCCGGATCCTGACACTCCTCCGGTCTTCTTTCTGGCTGCTCCAGCAAAACCATCACCACATCCACAGAGAAAAGCCGGTGCACCATCTGCAGAGGCCATCATAACCCTTATTACTGACAGAAGGCAGCAAAGGCTCACTGACATTTAGACTGTAGCCAGTTCCTACATCTTAATCTGCAGTCCTAAACCTCAGGTTCTCAAAGTTAGCCAGGATATATGGTGGTGATTCTTCCTGATCAGAATTTTCCTGATAAGGACTAAATGCATGAAGCGCACTTTAGCTTGCATTAGTTGACAGCTGTGGTGGAGACTCACTACAGTGAGGAACCTTAGACTCATTCCTGAATAGTAATAAACTTCCACATGGAAAAATCTTTAGGACTGCTTTCTTTCATCAAAATAATACTCATAAAATAGGAAACTCTGGTCTCAAGGTGACGGTGAATATTAGCCTGTGCATTTTTTTCCTTCTAAGCCAAACTATTATAATTCCTTATATAGAAAAATACAAACAGGAACCAGAAAGAAAGATCAAATTTCTCCCATATTATCTTCTCTTCATTGGTTCCCTGTAAAAACTAGAGTTTAATGTAAAAGTCTTGAGTGATCATCATATCTTAAAGACCTCATAATATCATATTCTCCCAATAGAGCACTGTGCTCTCAGATTGCAGGCTTACTCACACATCCAAAAGTAGAATGAGAGGCGGAGCCTCCAGTTATCAGGGCCCTCTGCTGTGCCACCAGCTCCTAGTTTCGACTCAGGCGAAACCCTCTACACTTCACTTAGGCTTCAAACTTTCTATTTTATTAAAAACGTAGTTACAGCTCAGTCGGGTGACCCTGAACTATCCTTCAGTTATGCTGCTACGGGCTCAGGTTGCTGGGAGACTCCCATGATGCAGGGAGCATTCCTTTGTCTTTATATGCCACCGTTGGATCTTATTAGCTTTTTTCTACTCTCTCCCATAGTTTGTGTTTTGTTCTGTTTGTTATTCTCCCCAGAAAAATGGTCAAAGGTCAAACGACGGAGCAGAAACAGAAGCTGCTGTTTTTACCCACAGCTGCAATTGTGTGTGTGCAGGGGTTTGTCCTAAACTCCAGTGGACACAAGGCGAGGGAAGAGAAAGAGATCGCACCTGTTAGTCACCTGTTAATTGTTGAAATTTTATTGTGAAACTAGACATTTGTGACACTTGAACAGCTGCTTGATTTAAGAGTACCGTTAGCTACTAATGGTTGATCATACAGAAATGTGCAATCATGTATCTGGCTCTAAATCATGACACATGCACGCCAGCTGTCAGCACGTGGAACTGGAACTATTTCTCAAATCGTTAAAGTAACGAGTTACCTTTGAGTGTCTGGAGAAGTTAGACAGCCACTTAATGAAGTAAGCGTAGTCTGTGCTCGCCATCTGAGACGTCAGCATGCCCACAGCCTGAGCTCCATGGCTTCGAAACTCGCTCTTCTCCACCATCTATACATCACCACAACACAAACAGCATTAATGATAACAATGTTACAACCTTTCACTCAACACAGCTGTCACAATGTAAACTTGTCTGAACTTCACACAAACTGAAATTTTATGTTTGCTGGAGAGTTCACCTGGAAGCAGATATGCTGCAGGAGGATCTGCAGGAAAGGCAGTGCCAGCTCCTTCAGCTCATCCACAAGATGACTGTAAATACAGTTTACAGTCAGAAGTTCAGGAGCCTCTTTGAACGCCACCAACACAACTAAAGGAAAATTCTGTGAAATCATCACTGTTCTTGTTGTATGAATTTACATTTTATTCACTATTTCATTGTTTCTATTTTATTGTTGTAATGTTATTATGCTTGTTTGAAACAGGTCAAGTCTCACTGCTAAATGAGTTTCAATGGGACGACCTGTTTAAATAAAGGTTAAATAAAAATTAATTGCTCCATTTTAACATTATGCTACATATGCAGGCAACATAATGACATGCTGCAATTGTGATTCTTTAACAATAAAGATGTGGCCGAAGTGCAGACTGTCATCTTTAATTTGAGGGGTTTAATTAAAGTATTAACCGTTTATGATTTACTCTGATTTTTATACATAGTGAACATTTTCAAAAGTAATCAGACAATCGACTGACAAGCAGTTTCACAGCCAGCTAAGGCCTGTTCCCTTGTTATTCCATAACAAATGAAGCAAATATCAGGAGCTGAAAAAAACAATTTTATGCACACTGTACATCAAGGGTTTCCTGGCTGCTCCAGTCTGCATGCCCAAGTATCCTGGGGCAAGATACTGAACCCAGAGTTACTCCTGATGCGTTCACTGGAGTGTGAATGTTAGATAGTAACCATGTAGCTGTAGAAGGAAGTGCTCATATGAATGAATAAATGCCAGCATGTTGTATGAAGCACTCTGAGTGCTCAGCTAGAGCAGAAAAGCGCTCTATAAGAACTGGTCCATTTACCATTTGTTGCTCCCACTAAGGTTGGGTCAGCAGTACAGTGGTTAGCATGTTTGCCTCACTGCAAAAAGGTCCTGGGTTTGAATCCAGTCTGCATGTTCTCCCTGTGTTTGTGTGGATCCCCTCTGAGTACTCTGGCTTCCTCCCACAGTCCAAAGACTGTAGTTCAGTTAATAATAATAAAAACAGTAATAATAAATTGGCCATAGGTGTGAATTTGAGTGAATGATTGTCTTTCTGTGTTTGCTTTGAGTTAGACTGGTGACCTGACCACATGTACCACACCTCTCGCCCTGTGACACCAGGATAGGCTGCAGCCCCCTGAGACCCTGAACTGGATTAGTGGCAGAAGCTGGAAGGATGGAGTTCCCTTTAAAGACAAGCCTTCACTAACTGCAGTCTGGGTTCATCATTTCATAAACTGTGAAACTAATTATAAATTTAAACTCTTTCAAATTTCCACCATGTTGAGATTTAGACACGTAATTTATCCCATCAACACTGAAACACAGCTGTTTACCACACAAACTGGACGGCCTGGTTCCGAGTCGTGAGGATGGTCTGGCTGGGAACAAGCAGGGAGGGCTTCCCACGGTTGCCTTTTTTCATCATCAGAATCACGTAGAGCAGCTGGTGGAACACCCGCCTCAAGGACTGGATGACACATCAGATGACATTTATTAAAGCCCCTTTAGAAGACACGTTTACATGAATCTGACTAACTTAGCATATGGGTCTCATGCCTGAGAAACACTGGAGACACTTCATCTCTAATACTGCAGGTTTTTACATTATAAAGCACCTTGAGATGACTGCTGTTATGAACTAAAGCTAGTGTGGGTGATGACCTCAGTTTGGAGGTATGTCATCCACAGTTCTTTCGAGCACTAAAAACAAATAAACAAAACTGTAATATAAATCTGAACTAACCAGATTAAATGTATAGAACAAGAACAGAGCCTACACAGCAAGATGCATCTCTTTCATAACTCTCTTTAGAGTAACTACAAGGAATCCAAGCAGCCATCTTCCCTCCAATGTGGAGAAAGACACATGAATTCTACAGTTTTAACTCCTGTCTCGTTAATCTCCATTTATCTTGTGCCTTTTCTCCCCACGTTATACTCAACTTGTGAACCACTGCTTATATGACCAAGTCTGGAGGATCTTACTTCTTTCTGGTCTCCGTGTTTTGGCAAGCAGAGCAGCTGCAGGCCATGGAAAGCCATCTCTGGAATGCTCCTCAGCTTTGTAATGTCTCTGCGCAGAAATTACAGGTCAAAGTCATGTCCTGGATACATTCTTTAGCATAAAACTAAAAGAAGAAAAGGAACTCACTGTTCAGCAGCAAATATGAGCCCGCCAATGGTGGGTTCAAAGTAAAGCAGCTTACTCAAGACCTGGAGAGAGAAGAGGAACAGATTACCTGCTCACAGCTGATGGCACTGTGGTGAACTGAAGCAGGTGTGCAGAGGCAGTGATGTGGTACCTGTACGCAGTGGATCATGCTCTGAGGCCTGTCTTTGAGTGGAAAAATCTGTATCAGCCTCAGAAGGCTTTGAACCAGCAGAGCCACAGCATCTCTGATCCTCATCAGGTCCCGTCCGCTGAAATGAAGCTCCTCTTCTTCCTCCTCTTCCTCATCCACTTCCATCTAACGATAAACGAGTCTGATCATAAACTTATTCCACCAGAGAAAACATATTTACTCGCATCTTCACGTTCACACAGTGTCAAACATGTCTGTGATTTTCTTTTCCTTCTGAAAGTTCCAAGAAAACGACTATTTTGAACATCCGGAGTTTTTCAGGCAGACAAAATCTGAACAAAACTAATTCAACATGTTAGATGAAAGTAGTTATTAAATCACAGTCACCATTCTGCCATCACATTACAGGGTCCAGTGGGCAGGACTGTACCTCTGCAGTGTCTTTTCTTTGTGGTTTGGAGCGTTTTCCCTCTGACTGGGAACTCTTCAGGATGTCCTTCTTGCGTTTCTTTCCAGAGTCCTGAGGCCAGCAGTGAGAAGTCAGGTCCAAACACGTGTCCAACAAAACCTCATGAAAAACCTTGTTGCCAATGCTCCCTGAAAGCAGTAATAGAGAGGAACACACACACACACACATTTAAACTGTAGCCTCAGTTTCCTGTTCTTGGCTGAGTGATCTTCTGCTGCTCTGGCTCATCATCTTCAAAGTTTGACAAGTTGTGCCTTCAGAGCTGCTTTTCTGCGTACCTTAACAAGCAGTTATATTTACCTTCCTATCAGTTCAAAGCAGGCTGACCATGCTCCTCTGACCTCTGACCTTTTCACCAGAGAACTGCCACTTACTGGATATTTTCTCTTTTTTGAACCGATTGCTGTAAAGCCTAAAAATGATTGTGCTGGAAATGTCAACAGATCAGCAGTTTCAGAAACACTCTCCCTCTGGTCCTAACAACTGTGCCACATTCAAAGTGATTTAAATCACCTTTATTGTCTGTTCTGATGCTCACTTTGAACTGCAGCAGGACATCCTGACCATGTCCACATTCCTGGAGGCATTTCTAATTGGTCGGGTGATTGTTGGGGCGTTCTCTGTATTTACCTTACAATATAAGCACCTTGAGGCGGTGATTTGGCACAATGTAAATAAAATTGAACTGAGTGTCTGCCATGTGATTGATTAGATATTGGTGTTAACAAATAGATGAACAGCCTGGGGGAAATATTAATGTCTAAATATTAAGTACTGCTGATGTGGAGTGGGAAGGATGGTGTAGATGGTGGCATTGTAACTTCTCTGTAATAGATGTTATATGCAGTTTAGTCTTGCTGCAAAACAATCCCTGAAAAGACGCCTTTTGGACATGTTGATCTAAATCCTGCGTATACTTTCCAGCATTGATCGGGCCTTTCCAGATGTGCAAGCTGCCAATTCCACAGGCACTAATGCACCCCTACACCATCACAGATGTAGGCCTTTGAACTGAATGCTGATAATAAACCAGATACATCAGGATAGACATTCATTGAAAATAAAGGTTTTACTAAACACCTGCAAATATAATACGTTATAATTCAGTCAGCAAGCAGTAAAAATGATTTAGTCAAAGTTTTCATAGTTCAAAAAATAAATATATATTTTTTGTGTCATACAGAAAGTAATCATAGACCTTCCATTTCAGCTTTCCTCACCTGGAATTCTCAGCAGCAGCAGGTACAGTGAGGCTGCAGACAGGCTGTTCACCCTCTGATGGACGTTGGCTCCTTTGGACTTTGCTGCCAGGATAAAGGAGGACAGCACAGCCACCAGAGACTTAACTGATGTGCCGCTCTCCCCCAGAACCACCCAGATGCTCTGCAATGCAACATGGGAGACAGTCAGTGCTGACTGCTTCTTCAGATGGTGAAGCAGACACTTCAGAAAGACTTTAGACTTTACCAGCATTTCAAAGAGCCACAAAAACAAATGAGTTTACCTGTGAAGCACCATCGCTGCCTACAGACTGATGGTCATCAGCATGGGCCAGTAAACACTGGTACAGGGCTCTGAAAGACTTCTCATCACTGGCTGTGAGTTCTTCTTCTATAGCGTCATCAAGTGGTTTTCTTTCAGTGAACTCTAAGTCCCACACTGTGTCCACCCAGGCTGGAAATCACAAAAACAAAAGGAGCACTATAGAAGCATTTTCTGTGAGATAGTTTAGCCAGCTTTGATTATTGGACTCTACTAGACTATCTGTGCATGCTCCAAAATAAAATATAATCCCTGTTAATCATATACCAGGCCTTGGTGCAGGCCCTCAGTTTGTCCTGTCTGAAGCTGCTTTAGCCCTCTGGTAGATCAGAGGAGCGCTGCACAAAGGGTGTGATGGACCAGGAGAAAACATGGAGTAAAATAATGTAGAATAAACATGATGTTTTTTAATGGAGGAAAACAAACAAAAGATGTTGCTGATGCGATCTTGCTGACCTTTATTTCACAAAAAATCAGCTTGGCCCATTTTAGAAAAAAAAACGATTAACTGTGGGATGAGATGGGATAACTTCTTTGAGGACCTCTGACTAAAAACCAACATCGTGAGCAAATATTCTCACTTTTAAACTATTTCAGGAAAGCTATCATATAAAAATGTTTTTATTATTTACTCTAAATTGTTGTTTGTTTTCTCTTTAAAAAGTCAGAAGAGCTGATGTACATGATGAACATGTCTCCAACACCTTTAAGCATAGCTAAAAATCAACTCTGCAGAAAACAGTGCTTATAATTGCATCTTTTTTTCAGCTTGTAAAGCACACCCTGAGGCTGAGGCAGTTCAGTCTCAGTGAAATAACTGCTGGCTTTCAACCATTCACCTATAAAGTCTTTGTGTTTCCTTTTGGGTGTCTGGGTTTCAGAGCCGTTCTCCCACAAACAGAGGGTTATACCAGGAACACAGCCAGACCTTCTTTGCATTAGCTGGCTTAACAAAACCTAAAACCCCAGTTGGAGATAACTGGTATCATAACAGTGGGCTAAAATAATGCTGGGCTGTCAGCCTCAGTCTCTGCGCGTTCACGTAAAATGGGACGTTTCACGTGTCACATCACTTTTCCACGCAAAATGATCCCTTTGAGTACAGCCTACTCCAATCAGAGACGTTATCAGATGATAACTGTAAAATAGTGATAAAATATATAAATAAAATAAAAAACAATAAAATGGGAACACTGTTGCAAATAAAAGCTTAAGGCTGCAATTTCTTAGACGGCGGCTGCACACTGAAGCTCTGAAACTTTAAACTGGATACATTAAAACTAAGTGCCCCATAGCTTACCAAAGCACACTTTCAAATATCTGAAGTTTGTCTGCAGAGCAAAGTGAAATAAATTTTCTATGTTATATTCTCGTGTGTGTGTTCTGTAGCTGCAACTCCAGAAATGTAAGAGGTTTGGTATCAGATTTTTATCAAGTACAAAAAACACATTTTCTACATCACCAAACGAATGCATGCAACTTCCAGCGACAATACAGCAGTTGCACTATTGTGACTACAGCTGAGCTTCATTTGTGACGTAAGGAAGGTCCGACTTAACAAACTGTACATATAAAATGTATCACCCCAGCAGAGAATCTACACTGCACCTAAAACATACGCTAAATAAAAGACTCAGTGAAAACGAGGCGCTTCCACCCGACTTTAAACCGAAACTCTGAACATGACCTGATACCGCCCAGATCATGTGTTAAGCACAAGCTACCACGGCGATTTTGCCAGGTTAAAAAAGCCACTTTGTGACACAGAAACCCCTGGCATTAAGATCGATACAGCTCGCTCATCCATTATTCTCGCCTCGTCATGTACCCTCAGGTCAGATAACCCAGGGAATAGCTCCATTAGCAGCCAATTTTGACAGCCAGCCAAGGCGCCGTAAATCCAGCTTTGATCAATATAAGCAGATGATCAATATATGCATATCTACATATCCATGCATAATCCATGGTAATATAAAACAGGCAAAACAGTTTTACCTTCCGTTACATCATTTAATCGAAGAAACTGCAGCGCAGATATCAACTCCATCTTATTGATGTTTTGAATCCGCCCGCCCGAAAATAAAACCTTCACACATGCGCAGTAAACGCCTTTGTCTTCTTTTCTTTTCCCAGATAAGTCTGTCAGCGTTCAGTACTGCCATCTTCTGGTCTGGAATAGTCGAAGAAGAAGAAGAAGAAGAAACAGCCTTTATTGTCCCACAGAGGGGAAATTTGGGTGTAACAGCAGCCGCAGTTATTATAAATATAAATAAAAATATAATAATTCACACTATTAAGAAAAGAATATATATATATATATATAAAATCAACAAACAAGATTAACCTTAATACTACTAATAATAACACTATATACAATGTACATGATGTGCCTGTGTGTTGAACCTTAACAGGCCGGACTATTTACAGTATACTGACTAGTCAGTCAGTTAATTAATTAGTTCATCTCAGCTAACCTTTTTACTGAAGTTAAAACTAGCATTTGTGGTGCTACACCATAACAATTTTAGTATGACTAATACTAAATTCAAATAGTCTCAAGTGAGAAATAATGATGTGCACATATAATATATATATATATATATATATATATATATATATATATATATATATATATATATATATATATATATATATATATATATTAGGGCTGCAACGATTCATCGATTAACTCGATTAAATCGATTCTAAAAATTTATCGACACAAATTTACTGTGTCGATGCTTCGTTTAAACTCTGCAGCGCTCAGCTGTCTCGGTGTAAGCGGCGCTCCTCACTAGCATTAGCAGCATTAGTGCTGACGTTTTTTTGTGGGTTTATTGGGGGCTGGCAAACCAACATAGAACTGCATTACCGCCACCTACTGGACTGGAGTGTGAATCACTCACGTATACACAAGCACACATTCTAAAAAGCTCTCCGTCGCTGCGATGGATTTCATTTAACACAGAGTGGATCATCACTAGAGTTGCCACCTGTCTCGTAAAATACAGAACCCCGTATGTTACGGGACTCCGTGGAATACGGCTCCGTAACATGCCGTGTTCCGTACTTTACGGGACGGGTGGCAACTGTCGCTGACATGCATTTCCACGCCTCCACTGCTCTCTGTGTGTCTGTGTGTGTTGTGCTCGCTGAGAATTTCAGCTGCTATTTTTGTCTTTACTTCAGCTGTAGCTACCAGAACTGGTTTGCTAGCGAGCGCGGGCCATTAGCACTAGCGATGGTTCGGTACCGGAAGGCCCGCCCCCCAGGACCGAGGGGCTCCTTCAAAATATTTTTTATACTTTAATCCCTTATTAGTGACTAAATATAGACCTGCAGTAGAAACGTATTGTAACGTTGTAAACACACTTCCAAAGTCGGCGATATTCACAACAAAGGTCGTCTTTATTACCAGAAAAACGGCTGCTGTAGGCCACAGCCACGCCAACCACAACTACAACAGCGGAACAGCAACAACACACACAGGCAAGCTCTCGGTCTTTTTCTCTCTCTCCATGCTGCCTTCACGAACCTCCCGAACAGTCCGAAATCCCACAACATCAACACGCTCTCTAACTAAGAGAATCGCTACATTGCCCCCCCTCACTAAATCCCTCGCCCCGAGGGATCCCGTACAAAGTCTCTGAGGTGACCTGGGGGTCTTCTCTGCCTCTGCAGCCCCCTTGTAGACGACACTTGGGGCTGTGTCTGCTGTCCTGCAGCACCCTGCTTTTGATCTAGGATGGGGTGCAAAAGTGGAGGAAGCTGTGGGGCAGTAGAAGGGGGCACAGTCAGTGAGTCTGGGGCTGTGGCTGTTTCATTTCTCAGGGGGGTTGACTGGACTGGGCGCCCATCACCCTTATATGGAGCCAGCCTGTCTCTATGAAGGGCCACTCGTCTCCCCCTAGTCGGCAGCTGAACCCTGTACACCACTTCCCCCAGCTTCTCTACCACTACACAAGGCCCCACCCAGTGGCAGTCCAGCTTAGGGCACCGGCCTTTCTTCCTCCTCGGGCTGTACACCCACACAAAGTCACCGGCCCTGAAGTCTTTCCCTTTTACCCTCAAGTCATAATTCCTTTTCTGTCTCATTCCCGCTTTCTCCAGCTGATCACGGCAAAAGCATGGGCCGACTCCAGCCGGTCCTGCAGTCTCCTGGCGTATTCCGGACCCGGTACGACTACCGGAGCGTCCGGAGGCCTCCCCAGTGCCATCTCCGCTGGCGTCCGTAGCTCTCGCCCCAGCATGAGCAGGGCAGGCGTACACAAGGTGGAATCCTGCACAGCGGACCTATACGCCAACAAAACAAGGGGGAGATGCATGTCCCAATCACGCTGGTGCTCTGCAGTGAGGATGGCCAGCTGTTTCGCCAGGGTCCTGTTGAAGCGCTCGACGAGCCCATCACTCTGCGGGTGTAATGGTGTCTTCCGGGTCTTTCGCATCCCTAAGCGCTCACACATGACAGAGAAAACAGCCGACTCAAAGTTCCTTCCCTGGTCACTGTGAATGGTTTCTGCCATCCTGAACCTGGCAAACATGCCCTCCACCAGCCTGTCGACCACCGTCTCCGCCTCCTGGTCGGGTATGGCATATGCCTCCGGCCATTTTGTGAAGTAGTCCATGGCAACTAAGACATAACGGTTTCCTCTGTCTGTGCGTGGAAAAGGCCCCATCACGTCCACTGCTACTCTCTCCATCGGGGCTCCCACTGCTAACTGCTGTAGCTGGGCCCGGGACTGGTCTGAGGGACCCTTGTGCGCTGCACAGAGGTCACACCGGCGGCAAAAGTCCTCAACATCCCTCCTGAGCTGCCCCCAGTAGAAACTCTGCCGGAGCCGCCGAAGGGTTTTGGAAACTCCAAAATGCCCCACCCCGGCGGTTCCGTGGGAGGCCTTCAAAACTGCCTCCCTCAGGGCCATGGGGACCACCACCGTAGCTGGCTCCTTCCAGGCTCTCTGCAGCACTCCGTCCTTTACTCGGAGAGCTGAAAATTTCACAAACAGTCCTTTAGTTGCAGGTGAGTATCCAGCCACTCCGCTCCACTGCGGTCTTTGACCAGACTCCACCCATTGTAGCACTGGCCGGAGGTCAACATCCTGCTCCTGTTGCGCTCTCCACTCGAGCGGGTCAATCACCTGTGCCACTCTGCAGGCCAGCTCACCTCCGCTACACCCGGAATCATGCTCTCCCCCAGCCCGGAGCTCCTCCTCCCGGGCTTCCCGCTTTTCGCAGTACCGGCAACCAGCTGGAGCACAGGGGCGGCGGGACATGGCATCTGCGTTGGCGTGGTGAGCCCCTGCTCGGTACTTCACTTCGAAGACGTATGGCGCTAATTCCTCCAGCCAGCGTGCAATCTGCCCCTCTGGCTCCTTAAACGCCATTAGCCACTGCAAGGCTGAATGGTCTGACCGGACAGTGAAGGGCAGGCCACAAAGGTAGTACCTGAAGTGACTTATTGCCCGTACTATGGCCAGGAGCTCCCTTCGCGTCACACAGTAGCGTCGTTCAGCCTTATTAAAGGTTCTGCTAAAGTACGCCACCACTCTCTCCCCCGCTGGCCCCACCTGGCTCAACACTGCCCCCATTCCGACATCGCTGGCATCTGTGTCTAGAATAAACGGCAGACTGGGGTCCGGGGTGGCGAGGGTGGGAGATTCTGTTAGGGTGTTTTTCAGCCGCTCAAAAGCCTGTTCACATCCTGCTGACCAGTCAAAGTCACTATCCTTTTTCTGCAGGCGGAACAGGGGCGCAGCAATACAGGAGAACCCCCTTACAAACCACCTGTAGTAGGACGCCAGACCAAGGAAGCTCTTTAAGTCCTTCAAGTTTGTGGGGGTTGGCCAGTCCTTCACCGCCTGCACTTTCTCCTCCAGCGTACTGATACCCTCACCCCCGATTTTGTGTCCCAGGAACTCCAGCTCTTTCCTCATAAAGCAGCACTTATCAGGGTGGAGTTTCAGGCCCGCTGCCGCTATCCGCTGTAGAATCTGCCGCAGGGATGCCAGAGCTGCCTCGAAGGAACTTCCGTGGACCAGGATGTCGTCCAAGTAGACCAAACATTCCTGTCGGGGGATATCGGCCAGCACCTTTTCCATCAACCTTTCAAACGTGGCCGGCGCATTGCATAGGCCGAAGCAGAGAACACGGAATTGCCACAGCCCCCTGCCTGTGCTGAAAGCAGTCTTTGGTCTGGCTGCGGGGCTGAGGGGCACTTGCCAATACCCGCTACGCAGGTCCAGGGAGGAGAACCAGGAAGAGCCGGAAACCAAATCCAGGCACTCATCGATGCGGGGCAGCGGGTATGAGTCTTTCTTAGTCACACTGTTCAATGGCCTAAAATCGACACAGAATCTCATTTTGGGGCTCTTCTTCTTTTTAACCATCACAACCCCCGAGGCCCAGGGGCTGTCGGAGGGTTCAGTGACGCCAGCCCTGAGCATCTCCCCGATCGCACTATCAGCCGCAGCCTGATGCGCCAGGGGGAGGCGGCGAGGGCGTGACTTCACAGGCCGTGCATCTCCCGTGTCAATGTCGTGCTGCAGGAGGTGAGTCAAGCCTACCTCGTCTTCTGACAGAGCAAAAATGTCCTTGAACTCCAGCAGCACCTGCCACAGCTCCTCCCGCTGTGGATGATCTAAATCTTGGCAGCTACGTGTCCATATGTCCCTCACTACTGCCAGTCTATCCCCCTCCCCACTAAATATAGACCTGCAGTAGAAACGTATTGTAACGTTGTAAACACACTTCCAAAGTCGGCGATATTCACAACAAAGGTCGTCTTTATTAACAGAAAAACGGCTGCTGTAGGCCACAGCCACGCCAACCACAACTACAACAGCGGAACAGCAACAACACACACAGGCAAGCTCTCGGTCTTTTTCTCTCTCTCCATGCTGCCTTCACGAACCTCCCGAACAGTCCGAAATCCCACAACATCAACACGCTTTATAACTAAGAGAATCGCTACAGTATTTTCGAGAATGCTTGTGAATACAAAGCATTACACCATTACTCACACATGCGCCATGGCTCCCGCAGCCACTAGTTTTTCAAAACACTCATAGCAGGCAGCGGTTTTAACTGCGCAAGCGCAAAGAGGCGAAGCTGTGACGGTGAGCTCAAGTAGTGAAAAAGGAAACGTTTTTCCAGCGTCCAAAACAGCAGCTTTTTCTTTTAGTAACCACCATTAAATCTGTGAAACAGCTGGAGGTCCTTCATCAAGCACCTGATCAGCAAGTGTTAAGGTGAAGAATAGAGAACTTTGTAGCTGCTCCATTCACCGCTGTTTGTTCACATGGCGAGAAACTGCATTACGGAAGTTAAAATATGCAGATAAACTGTTAATAAAAAAAGTATTTCTTATCCGATTACTCGATTAATCGCTGGAATAATCGATAGAATACTCGATTACTAAAATAATCGTTTTATGCAGCCCTAATATATATATATATATATATATATATATATATATATATATATATATATATATATATCCCTCTGAACTTGTTCGTTTTTACCACCCTTTCAGCTTGTTCGTGGCCAAAAATTGCCACTAACAAAAAGAGGGCATAATTTTTTACATTTTTCTTGTTTTTTGATTTTTTTTTTGCATAACGTTTTTAACTAACATCAGTTCTTCACATAAATATAAAATTTTCATTCCTTTTTTATTTATTAACCCTTCAAATGCCAGTTTGTTTGGACAATGCACTCGTTGGCAAATTACCTCAAAACTGAGTACTTCATATATTCGCAGTGCTATGGAATTCTCTTGTATTATCAAAAGTACAGTCTGAGATATGTAACTGATTAATACGAACACTGATTATTATGCATTAATATTTTTTTGCAGGGAAGGCAAAATTGAAGAAACTTCCTTTCAGCTTGTTCGTGGCCAAAAATTGCCACCTCGTGTTTATGTTCTAAAAATGTTCTAAAATGAACAATTTTCAAGCAATTTTCACACTTTCACAACTTGAGTTTTTAGATTTGAATGAGCCCTTGTCATTAGAACCAAAATTTGATTCAAACTCTAAATTTTAACCTTTTAAATCCCAGTTATATCATATAGTCCTAATCATTTATAAAATGAGAAAATTATAAATTTAAAATTTTTTACCAAGTAACACATGCAACCTGATTTATTTTTTAACCTTCATTGCAGCTAAATGTATGTCAATTATCAGCAGTAACACTGATTTTTATGAATCATTACTTTTTGCGCAGTGATGAAAAAACCTAAAAACTCCCTCTCAGCTTGTTCGTGGCCAAAAATGGCCACCTCCTTTTTGTGTTCTAAAAATGCTCTAAAATAATTATTTTTTAACTAATTTTCTCACTTTCAAAATTTGATTTTTAAAAGTTGCATCAGTCCTTGTCATTAAAACCAAAATTTCATTAAAACTCAGAATTTTAACCCTTTAAATCCCAGTTATATCATATAATCCTAATGATTTATAAAATAAGAAAATTAGAAAATCACATATTTTTTTACCAAATAACACATGCAACCTGATTTATTTTTTAACCTTCATTGCAGCTAAATGTATGTCAATTATCAGCAGTAACACTGATTTTTATGAATCATTACTTTTTGCGCTGTGATGAAAAAACCTAAAAACTCCCTCTCAGCTTGTTCGTGGCCAAAAATGGCCACCTCCTTTTTGTGTTCTAAAAATGCTCTAAAATAAATATTTTTTAACTAATTTTCTCACTTTCAAAATTTGATTTTTAAAAGTTGCATCAGTCCTTGTCATTAAAACCAAAATTTCATTCAAACTCAGAATTTTAACCCTTTAAATCCCAGTTATATCATATAATCCTAATGATTTATAAAATAAGAAAATTAGAAAATCACATTTTTTTTACCAAATAACACATGCAACCTGATTTATTTTTTAACTATCATTGCAGCTAAATGTATGTCAATTATTAGCAGTATCAATGATTTTTAGGCATCATTACATTTTTGTGTACTAATGGAAAAACATAAAAACTCCCACTCAGCTTGTTCATGGCCAAAAATGGCCCTTTATTGTTTTGGGTGGGTTTTTTTTACAGAATGCTGTAAAAATGTGTTTCAATGCCTGTGTGTGTATGATCAGGGGTGGCAGGATGTGCAAACCACAACTTGCAGACATGCTTTCCACAGCTGGAGCAAGTGATTGCCGTTCTTCTCCTTTTGGTGCACAATTCACACCTTCTGATTTTGGTGGCAGGCTGTGGTTCACGCTCTGACTCAGGCTGCTGTATCCCAGCAACAATTGCAGCAGCAGCTGCTGAGCGTGGGGGACAAGGCCGTCTTGAAATTGCTGGGGTCACCAGCATGTGTCCCAGCTCTTCCAGGAACACCCTTCGTTGGTACGGTTTAGATGACTCCCACTCAGGATGGACTGATTTCCACAAGACAAAGGCATTGTATGCCGAGACATCCAGGACATTGTAGAAGAGAGCCAGTGGCCAGCGGCTGGTCTTTCTTCGACAACTGTAGGTGCCAACAACCTTGTCTAGGTTATCCACACCCCCTTTGCACCTGTTGTAGTCCAGGATTGCCACAGGCTTCCTTTTTTCCCCATCACTGACCACTGGTTGCCTGTGCTTTGTGCTCAATAGAATCACATTCTTCCCTCGCTTGGGCATGTAGGATACTGCTGTGGTAGTTTTGGTGAAAGCAAAGACAGATGACAGAATCTTCCTCTGTCGCAGCTGGAGGAGCTGGGGAGGTAGCTCTGGTTTGTTTCTCCTGATTGTGCCAACTAGGGCCAGTTTTCTTCTGAGGAGTTCCTCTGCCAAGGAAAATGAAGTGAAGAAGTTGTCGCATGTGACAGTGTGTCCTTGGAGCCCCTCTGTCAGTTGGAGTGTGACCCTCTTTCCCTGGTTAACTTCCCGGGAAGTACCGGGGGGTTTTCCCGTGTAAATCTGCATCCTCCAGGCATAGGAGGTTGCCACATCGCAGGTGATCCAGATTTTAATGCCGTATTTTGCCGGCTTGTTGGGCATATATTGTCGAAATCCACAACGACCTTTGAATGCAACAAGCTGCTCATCGACACACATGTCAACCCCTGGATTGAACAACAGGGGAAGACGAGCAACCCACATTTCCCACAGGATACGAAATGCAGCGAGCTTATCCTCCCTGAAGCGTCCTGGGCGGGTCAGCCTGTCATCAAAGCGGATGTTCGCGCTGATCTGAGTATAACGGTAGAGGGGCATTGTGGCACGAAATATGGGTCGTCCTGTCTTGCTGTCCCACATGCCACGGGTTGCTTCATGTCTCGAGCGGTAGACACCAGCCAGAATCAGAATTCCTATGTAGGCTCTCATCTCCACTTCATCCACATCCCTCCAATCCTCACATGTCCGCCTACCGTGCAGGTTTGTGTGGGTGCACAGCAGCTGAATGATCCCTTCTGTTATAAACAGGTCAAAGGCAGACCGCAGGTTGCTGATGCGGGCAATTGCATACAGGGTGGGCCCTGGGGTGAGGCCAGTGGGTACTGGATTATAGTGCAGGGTCTCCTCAGCAGTGGGAAACCACACAATTTTCCCATCACGAGACATCCACTGAATCGTCTGCTCCTCTCTCTGTGTCACTGATCCCACTGCTGTGTCTGTGTTGTCCTCACCCCCTGAAGAAGACGAATCAGGCGCTGGCTGGTACTCTTCATCATCAGCGCTGATGCTGTCAACCTCTGAGGGTGCGTCCTCATCTTCAGAAGATGTCTCTTCTTCAAGTATGGGGGATTTCTCCTCATCTTCGCTGTCTGAGCGCGTTACATATTCAAGTGCTTGACGCAGTGAATATGACCTTCTTGCCATCTTGCCAGAGAAAGAATGACCTGGAGGCTGCTAAGCTTACTTATAGCAGCAGTCTTGGCTGCACCTGCACAAACTCCGGGACAGATTTACAAACAATGCCAGAGGTTGTTGTTGCTTACCGTGCAACTGCATCTTTGAAGTCTGCAAGGAGGTTAGATATTTGGGTGTGACATTTTTTTTTATGAAAAGAACAAAGCCGCAGGTACTTTGAACATGTGCATCAAAGTCAAATTTACCTGGGACACTCGAAGCTCAATAGCTGGAGGTCAGGAGGTCATAATCTATTTCAGTCTCTCTTTCAAATACATATTTCTGCTAGAATGTCACATAAAGGAATAATTATTTTCATGCACACACACAAAAAATTATGTGACATCACTCCTATGTCAAAATTGTGTGATTTATTTGCTCCACTGGAGTGTAGTAAGCCATGATACGCCCCATTGGAAACTAAGAATATTACATAAAATTGCCTGCTCAGCCAAAAATTAATAAATTATCTAATCTGGTAGAAACTGTTAAAAATTACAAATTCCATGTCTTGAGTTTAGAATGAAAGCAGTTGTGCCCAAAATGCATGCTTTTATGTTGCATATAACAAGAGATTTAAAAATGTAGTTTTAATGGGTTTCAATGGGCCAAAAGTTGCCACGATAGAGCCAAGAGGAACAATTTAATGTATACACTACATTATTGACATATTTCAGTAGCTGAAGTTGAAAATTAAAAAATCAGTATGAAATCTAGACCCTTGTAAAATTTTATTCCATATGCATTAACACAGTTAAAATGGTTAAAAAAAAGACAGTGAAGTGGCAACAAATGGCCAGCATAGAGTTCAGAGGGATATATATATATATATATATATATATATATATATATATATATATATAGAGAGAGAGAGAGAGAGAGAGAGAGAGAGAGAGAGGAAGCAGCTTACAGGGAAGAGGTGGCCCATCTGGTGTCCTGGTGCCAGGAAAATAATCTCTCCTTAAATACAGAGAAGACTAAGGAGATTATTGCTGACCTGAGGAAGAGAAGAGACCAGCATGCTCCATTATCCATCAACGGGAGAGGGTGAAGACCTTCAAATTCCTCGGCACTCACATCAGTGAAGATCTCACCTGGACCTACAACACAGTGCAGATTATCCAGAAGGCTCAACAGAGACTCTTCTTCTTAAGGAAGCTGAGGAAATTTGGATTATCCTCCAAGTTCCTCAGCAATTTTTACAGATGCACAGTGGAGAGCATCCTGACAAACTCCATCACAGTGTGGTATGGAAACGGCGCTACTTAGCACAAGAAGGCTCTCCAGCCTGTCATCAAAGTGGCACAATTCATCTGTGGAGCTGCCTTCCCATCACTACAGGACACTTATAATACCTGGGTAATAAAGAGAGCACCCACCCACAGCACACACTGTTCACACGCCTGCCGTCTGGCACACAGGAGTGTAAAAGCAGGAACAACTAAACTGAAAAACAGTTTCTATCCACAGGCCATCAGGCTACTGAACCACTGACTGATTATCAAACTGTGATTACCTGCCTTTTTTTTCATCTGTATATATTGCACTTGCTTTATTATTTATTTATTTTTATATATACTTGTTCTTTTATTTTATTTTAACTTAGATATTTATTTCAATTGTGTGTAGGGCAGTCGCAAGTAAGAATTTGACTGATCAGCATAACCACTGTGTTTTGCGGCGTATATGATAATAAACTTCTTGACCTTGATGTTTAGCTTCCCTTGTCCTCCTGTTCTGTCGTTGTTCCTATGTATGCTTTGTTCTCATGTCTTAGTCCCTTGTCTCATGTCTTCTGTTTAGTGTGACGTCCCGGTGTTGACGTCCCTGTGTGTTGTATTTAGATTTCTGTTTTGGTCAGGTTTAAGTTCCTGCTGTGTCAAGTCTGCATATACCTGGTTTGTTACTTCCTGTTTTATTTTAATAATCCTTTGTCCTGTGTGTTTATGTTTAGTTTTTAGGCTAGTGACAATGCCCCCCAAATTTTGACATACTCCTACTGGAGGTGGAACTAAACCCAACCATGTTTTTCTCATCTCTAAAGTCTCCCCTATATGAAATGAATTCTTGGACAAAAATATTTTACTGCCAAGATGGTTAAATTGATAGATATTGTTATATACCCCAGAAGTAAAAAAGAGCTCAAGTTCAGCCAACAGAGGTTAACACAAAAAAAACCTGATGTAGATTAATAACACAAGGCCTGAGAGCTTTCAGAATAGACATGTATGTAGTCTGGACTTTGCTTTACCCACTAGAAAAAACTGAATGTGAATATCTTAAAGTATGGGGTAGACAGAGACCTTGGAACACATACCTAAAACAGGCGGACATGGAAAAAAATATCTATGCAAAATGGTTTCATTTACTTTGTAATTGCTTTGCCAAGAATTGTCATAGAAACACATGTGATGGCTTGTTGGAAAGGTGAAGTTGTGCTGAATCCATCAATATCAAATATGTAAATGTAGCCTGCAAAATCAGGGTTTTAAGTCACGTAATGTGCCCCAACTGAGAAAAAGTGAAGTATTGAGAGAAGTCTCCAGTCCAAAACATTATTATGCTGCATGTATTGTCACATAACACAGCAGGGTTGTTAAATTAATGTACTTGTTTTCTAAATCCAGCAATACCAAATATGTAAATATACCATGCATACTCATTTCACTGCAATATACTAGACTGTACTGGTAAAATCCCCACAGATGAGTGAGTAGGACAGGAAAACAGTTTGGCCTTGATGGACCTTTTAAATAAAATTATAACTTAACTACACACAGTATGAATCGAATTCCTGACTCAAAAACAAAAGGTCATCTAACACAATAAACAAGTGTGCAGGTGGAATTCCTCCTTTTCTCAAGCTGCAGTGTCCAGTTTTACGCCTGAGGCTTTTAGCAGCAACCAGAACACACTGCTTTTTTTAGCCATTCTGGGGGTAGGCCATCTCCAATAACTACTCTGGTGAAGTCAGCTCCCCATGATGTCACAACTGAAACACATCACTGACACTCTTCCAAATAATCATCAATAACAAATTTGGTCATATTTAGACAGTTTGAGAAAGAGCAGGAGCAGAACTCCGTGCACGTCAAGCCCACTGACACACATCAGCATTCGTTGATCTCACTGCAGCTGCTGTCCTTACAGTACAGGTGTGTGAGTTCATGGTCCTTGTAAGAGATACTTTGTATTGATGGCATCTTCTGCAGCAACAAAGTGTTTACCTAAAAAGTTGAATGCTATGGAACCTCCAACCCGGAAACACTGGATCAACAAACTGCACTCCGGAAAAAATCGTACATTCAGTACGAGGCTGGACCAGAGGGACTGATTTGTATTAATCTTTACTGACTCAACTCTTTTAATAATTTTCCTATTATTATTTCTGGCCTTTTGAATATCTGTATCAAATGTAACAGCTAAATGTATTTTTTAATGTATGTATTGTAGCATGGAGAGAGTGGGTGGGTTTTATTTTTGTAGCTTGTTTTTCAATCAAAATAAAATGTACACTAATGTAAATATTAATTGGTTGTGCACTCTCAACATTTCAGGTTTAATTGTGGAATTGTGAGTTTGAACTCTGACAAAGTTACTATATTGAAGTCCCAGAATAAAAATGTAGATTTGGAAGAAGTGCAACAGGCTCCCTTTTATCGATTTAACACCAAATAATGTTGCTGTCCTTAGTACTTTTTTTTTGTTTTTCTCTAAAAAGCATGTGATCAATTTCAGATCATAAAATCCTCTTTAAACATTTCCATTCTTGGAACAACTTCTCACAAATACATTCCTGGCTCCCAAATTTGTTGCTTTTTCTTTTTTTATGTTTGCTGATTTTGAGATGTGGCCTGTTGGTTTAGAAAAAACAAAAAGAAAGAAAGAAAGAAAGAAAGAAAGAAAGAAAGAAAGAAAGAAAGAAAGAAAGAAAGAAAGAAAGAAAGAAAGAAAGAAAGAAAGAAAGAAAGAAAGAAAGAAAGAAAGAAAGAAAGAAAGAAAGAAACAGAGAGAGAGAGAGAGAGAGGTTGTTCCTTTACTCTTTGACAGATGACCCAGTACATAAATGGTAATTTACTATTACAACTAGAACAATAGCAGTGTTCTAATGCATCAGCAATAATAATGTACTGATATAGTATGCAACAGTGTAACATTAAGACAATTCTATGCATCCGTGTTTTTACATTATATTTGTCAGATCAGACTGAATATTTTTACATAATTCTCATATTTGCTTTCATATAAACATGTAAAACTTGAATTTGAGTTCTTCCAAGAAGAGAAGAATGAATGAAAAATAAACTCTTCATAAAGCACAGTCAGGTGGAAAATAACTGAATGTGTATTTTGGATTTTGAATCTGCACATGTGACAGTTTTCGGCCCTTGTTGTGTATGTATCTTTCACTCTGTTGTGAAAGTGAAGTGTGTCTGCTCTGGCAGCATCCCGTTCTCCACAGACGGCAGCTCTCTGTATACAGTCTTCACTGAACCTCCTCACACAAAGACGACCTAATATGTATGATCCCAGAAATCCACCAGTGGCCAACTTGCTAATTCTTACACACACTGAGATGTGAACTTGGTGGTTTTAATTTAATTTCTCATCTTAATCTGGGGAATTTCAATTGCTGTGTGTGTGTGTGTGTGTGTGTGTGTGTGTGTGTGTGTGTGTGTGTGTGTGTGTGTGTGTGTGTGTGTGTGTGTGTGTGTGTGTGTGTGCGTGTGTGTGTGTGTGTGTGTGTGTGTACTGCAGCTAGAGTACTGACAGGGACTAGAAAGAGAGAGCAGATTTCTCCCATATTGGCTTCTCTTCATTGGCTCCCTGTTAAATCTACAATAGAATTTAAAATCCTTCTCCTCACATACAAGGTCTTGAATAATCAGGCCCCATCTTATCTCAAAGACCTCATAGTACCATATCACCCCAACAGAGCACTTCCCTCTCAGACTGCTGGCTTACTTGTGGTTCCTCGGATACTTAAGAGTAGAATGGGAGGCAGAGCCTTCAGCTTTCAGGCCCCTCTTCTGTGGAACCAGCTTCCAGCTTGGATTCGGGAGACAGACACCCTCTCTATTTTTAAGATTAGGCTTAAAACTTTCCTTTATGATCAAGCTTATAGTTAGGGCTGGATCAGGTGACCCTGAACCATCCCTTAGTTATGCTGCAATAGGCTGCTGGGGGGTTTTGACTGTTGGCTTTTCTATGTATTATTGAAGGGACTTTACCTACAATAAAAAGTGCCTTGAGGTGACTGCTTGTTGTGATTTGGCGCTATATAAATAAAACTGAATTTAATTCTATTCAACATGAAAATCTGTAAAAATACAGAAAATTTTATATAAATTTAAAACTACAATTCGTGTATTTTAATTAACCTTACAATAACTTAAATCAGGAAGTACATTAATCTGTAATTAAAGACACATACACTGCACTGTTTTGCTGATGCTAATGTGTTATATTAAAAAAAGTGGCTTGACTTAAAGCAGAACAGGCAAAAACACTGAGACTGAACTATGTTACAATAATCAGCAGCATCTCTGACAGCAGAACTTTGTTGCAGGTTGTGGAGTGCTGAAGTGTTGTATTGACAATCACCAACCACCTTGGGTATGACCTCAGAATAAGCAGCTACAGAATACATTATGTAAATGAGGGGCCTCAATGGTAGAAGTACAAATATGTGTGTGTGTGTGTGAGAGAGAAATGCTCCTGAGAATGCAGGTTGAAGCCGAGTGCTTTACACCAATATAAAACTTCCCTGCAGATTGACCTTTGACCTTTTAGCTCCAACTTTTTAAAAATATTCAACATGTTGATTCTTACCCACAATCATCTGGGATAAAACAGACTCTGCTCTCCCACACAGCTAACCTGACCTTTGCACAGAAGTTCAAATCTGCAAGTGTATCATGCTAACATGCCTGTAACCTGTGCAGCAGACAACATTAATTACTGGAGTTAAGTGTTTAATTTTCACACTGAACTGGTGATGGTGAGAGAATTCATTAAGAAAATTCTCGTAAATGTGTCTTATCTATACAGTCCGGTGTCCAGTGTAGCTTTTGTAGCTGTTACAGCTGTACAGCTGAAGAATTTTTTTTGGTAAACATGAAAAAGAAAACATCAATATAATAAACTAACCAGGCAATTAATTTTTCTTTAACTTGCTATAATTAAAGTAGTGTTAATTGCACATTAGAACAATAACATCCCAGCTCGCCCCCCTGGCGGTCTTTTTACCCTCCAAGCTCGGGTTCTCTACCAAAGGCCTGGGAGCTTGAGGGTCCTGCGCAGTATCTTAGCTGTTCCCAGTATTGCGCTCTTCTGGACAGAGATCTCGGATGTTGTTCCAGGAATCTGCTGGAGCCACTCTCCCAGTTTGGGGGTCACTGCCACGAGTGGTCCGATTACCACGGAGGACCACTGTTACCTTCACCTTTCCACCTTTCCAGCTCCTCTCTGAGCCCTTGGTATTTATCAAGCTTCTTGTGTTCCTTCTTCTTGATGTTCCCATCACTTGGTATTGCAACGTCTATCACTACGACCTTCTTCCTTTGCTTGTCCACCACTACAGTGTCCAGTTGGTTAGCCACCACAAGTTTGTCTGTCTGTATCTGGAAGTCCCACAGGATCTTAGCTCTGTTATTCTCAACCACCCTTGGGGGTGTGTCCCAATTTGACCTCGGGACTTCCAGGTCATACTCAGCACAGATGTTCCTGTATACTATGCTGGCCACTTAGTTATGGTGTTCCATGTATGCCCTGCCTGCTAGCATCTTGCACCCTGCTGTTATGTGCTAGATTGTCTCAGGGGCATCTCTGCACAGCCTGCACCTGGGGTCTTGTCTAGTGTGGTAGACCCCAGCCTCTACTAATCTTCTGCTCAGAGCTTGTTCCTGTGCTGCCATGATTAGTGCCTCTGTGCTGTCTGTCAGTCCAGCTTTGTCCAGCCATTGGTAGGATTTCTCTATGTCAGCCACTTCTTCTATGGCCCTGCTTACACCAGGATGGCCGAGTGGTTTAAGGCGTTGGACTTAAGATCCAATGGACATATGTCCACGTGGGTTCGAACCCCACTCCTGGTAAAAATGCTTCAAAGAATCATTGGCTGCCCTCTCCCCTCCCTGATAGACATCTACACCTCCCGCTGCATCAGCAGAGCCAGGAACACCATCAAGGATGGCTCACACCCTGGCTTTGACCTCTTTGACCTGCTGCCCTCTGGCAGGACCTACAGGAGCATCAAAGCCAGAACAAACTGACTCAAGAACAGTTTCTTCACCAGAGCAGTCACCACCCTAAACTCACACACTGTAACTGTGCAATATTATATTATTCATACTGAACAATATCTATCGCTCCTATATTAAGATCCAATATTCATTCACCAAGTGAAATACTCGGCATTTTCATTATTATATTATACACTTATTTTATTCTTTAGAATGTATATATTTTTACATATTCTCTTATTTTCTGTATTTTTATACATTTTATTTTATTTATATATTTTATTTTTTGTATATTTTATAATAGTGTTTTATTTTCTGTATATTTTTAGATTATATTAGATTATTATATTTTTATTTTAGAAAGTTTGACTTTCTGTTGCATGGCACTGAACAGGAGTGGCCCTCCAATTTAATTGTACATCCTGTATAATGACAATAAAGGCATTCTATTCTATTCTGTTCTATTTGTGGCCATCTTCCTGATGTATTCCTGGATCTTCATTGTTTCATCTAGGACAGGGGTTTTGATACTCACCAATCCTCGGCCTCCTTCCTCCCGCCTAGCGTACAGTCTCAGGGTGCTGGATTTGGGGTGAAACCCTCCATGCATGGTAAGGAGCTTTCTTGTCTTGACATCAGTGGCTTCTATTTCCTCCTTTGGCCTGCTTATTATCCCAGCAGGGTATCTGACAACTGGCAGGGCGTAGGTGTTGATTGCCCTGATCTTGTTCTTCCCATTCAGCTGACTCTTCAGGACTTGCCTTACTCTCTGCAGGTACTTGGAGGTTGCAGCTTTCCTAGTGGCCTCTTCATTCCAAGGTACTTGTAGGTGTCTTCAGTGTCTACAATGTTGCCTTCAGTTCTGACTGCTTTTCCTCTCTTAGTTACCATCCGACAACACTTCTCCAGTCTGAATGACATTCTGATATCATTGCTGTAGATCCTGGTGGTGTGGATCAATGAATCGATATCTCGTTCACTCTTAGCATACAGCTTGATGTCATCCATGTACAGGAGGTGGGTGATGTTTGCTCCATTCTGTGATCAGTATCCGTAGCCAGTCTTGTTGATGATCTGGCTGAGGGGATTCAGGCCTATGCAGAACAGCAGTGGGGACAGAGCATCTCCTTGGTCAATCCCACACTTCATGGTGATTTGTGCAATTGGCTTGAAGTTTGCCTCTAGTGTTGTTCTCCACATTCCCACTGAGTTCTTGATGAAGGCTCTGAGGTTCCTATTGATTGTTAACACAAACACACACGCGGGCGCGCACACACACACACTTCAAATATCTGTTTATTTTCCTTGTTTCAGTTTATCTGTGCCTTCCCTGTGTCCCCCATTAAATCTCCATATCTTTGTGTTAAGTGTTCCTTTGTTATGTTACTTCCTGTTTTATTTTGGTAGTCTTTGTGTAATCTGTTGTGCTCTCTATTTAGTTTTACATCCTGTCTCCCCCACCTGCCTCCACTCTGCCTCAATCACAGGTAGGTGCAGCACAAAGTGAAGGCATGGGCTCGCCCTCCTGTAGGCCCACCCTCCAGGACCATCGTAGGGGTAAGGTGTAAATGTTTATCGGGCGGTGGCCAAGGGTGGAGGCACTGCCAGACTGATCCCTGGCTATCAAGAATGGCTATTGGTATCCTTGTATCCCCTCGGCTTGCTGCCTGTACATTGGAGTTTTCACCGGTTGATGAGAGGGTTGCTTCCCTGGACCTTTGGGCCTATTTTTTGCACTTATGTGCCAAATGACAGCTCAGTGTACCCACCCTTCTCGGAGTTGCTTTGTGGGGTGCTCGAGGGTGCTCCATCTGGTGCCTTCATCATCCTGCTGGGAGACTTCAGTGCTCACGTGGGCAATGCCAGTGAGACCTGGAGGGGCGTGATTGGGAGGAACGGCCTGCCCGATCTGAACCCGAATGAAATCTTGTTATTGGACTTCTGTGCAAACTAGTTTGTCCATAATGAATACATAAGGATGTCCATAAGTGGACCTGGCACCAGGTTGCATGTCGATGATCGATTTTGTTATCGTATCATCAGATCTGTGGCCATATGTTCTGGACACTGGAAGAGAGGAGCTGAGCTGTCAACTGATCACCACCTGCTGGTGAGTTGGATCAGGTGGTGGGGGAGGATGCTGTACAGACCTAGAGCACCTAAACATACAGTGAGGGTGTGCTGGGAAAGCCTGGCAGGGGCCCCAGTCCACAAGATCTTCAACTCCCACCTCCGACAGCATCTCGAGGGAGGCTCATGATATCTCCATTTGAACTCAATGTTCTCACATTGAGTCTGAATGGAGCATCTTCTGTACCTCTGACTCCATTGTTGAGGCTGCTGCTCAGAGCTGTGGCTGCAAGGTGATTGGTGACTGTTGTGGTGGTAATTCCCAAACCAGATGGTGGTCACTGGAGGTGAATTGTGCCATCAAACTGAAGGAGTCCTATCAGGCTTGGTTGGCCTGTGGGACTCTGGAGGCAGCTGATGTGCACTGGAACACCAAACGGAACGCGGCTTGGTGGGTGACGAAGCAAAAACCTCGGTGTGGGAGGAGTTCGGTGAGACTATGGAAAAAGACTTTCAGACAGCCGCGAAGCGATTTTGGCAAACCGTCAGGCGACTCAGGAGGGGAAAGCAATGCTCTATTCACATGGTCTATAGTGCCAGTGGGGCACTGAATCCCAATGACACGCCTTCTGTAGTGAATCAGAGTCTAGGGATGAGGGGGATGACTCGCCCATCACTGGGGGTGAGGTCACTAAGGTGATTAAACAAATCCTTGGTGGCAGGGCCCCTGGACAAGTTTTGCAATGAGTTCCTGAAGTTTCTGGATGTTGCAGGACTGTCTTGGTTGACACGCCTCTGCAACATAGTGTGGAGATCTAGGATGGTGCTCCTGGATTGGGAGAGCAGGGTGGTGGTCCCCATCTTTAAGAAGGGAGACCGCAGGGTGTGCTCCAACTATCTGTCATGAAACACTGCATGCCAGACAGGATGAGGACCCCAATGCAGGATTTAAGACTCGGGTGTGAACACAAAACTCAGCTTTATTGCTGGAAAACACAAAGGACAGAACAGGGCAGGGCCAGCAGCAAATACTTGGTAACAGAATCACAAATGGAAAAACACACAGCGGGGCATACTGATGACCAGGAAAATGACGAGGACACAACAACAAGCAGGGGAAAACACAGGACCTAAATACATGAGGGCTGATGAGGGAAGTAGACGCATCTGGGAAACACAGGTGAATAACATAACACTATTCACACAAAGAAAAACACAGTTCAAAACTAAATACAAATAAGAATGCTGGGCCGTGACACTATCAGGTAATCACACTTCTCAACCTCCCCAGTAAGGTCTATGCTAGGGTGCTGGAAAGGAGGGTCCCTCCGTTAATTGAACCTTGAATTCAAGAGAAACAATTCAGTTTGTGTCCTGGTCAAAGAATGCTGGACCAGCAATTCATCCTCTCGAAGATATATGAGTGTGTGTGGAAGTTTGCCCTGCCAGTCTACATGTGTTTTGTGGATTTGGAGAAGGCATTTGACCGCGTCCCTTGGGGTATCCTGTGGGAGGTGCTGCAGGAGTATGGGGAGTCCCTGTACAACCACAGTGAGAGCTTGGTCTGTATTACCGGCAATAAGTGGGACTGATTTCCTGTGGGTGTTGAACTCCGTCTGGGCTGCCTTTTGTCACAGATTCTGTTCATAATTTTTATGGACAGAATTTCTAGGCATAGCCAAGTAGTAGATCCTGCAGTCCTGTTGGCGTCATCAGGTGGTGGACTCCACTGTGCACTCGAACAGTTTGCAGCCAAGTGTGAGGCAACTGGTATGAGAATTAGCATCTCTAATTAAAAATAGGGTGGAGTGCCCACTCTGGCTCAGGGATGAGTTGCTGGAAGGAGTTATCTCTGGTTCTTGCTGAGTGATGGCAGAAGGAAGCAGATTGACAGACAGATTGGGGCTGTGTTTGCAGTGATGCAGAAATGAGCTCCCTCCAAAGGATGGCAGGCCTCTCCCTTTGAGAAAGTGTGAGGAGGGCAGTCATTCGGGAGGGGCTCAGAGTAGAGCCACTACTCCTCCACACCAAAAGGATCTAGTTAAGGTGGTTCGGGCATCTGACTAGGATACCTCTTTGATTAGGTGAGGTTTTTTGGGCATGTCCTACTGGGAGGAGGCCCTGGGGCAGACCCAGGATACACTGGAGAGATTATATATCTGGGCCTGGGAACGCCCGGATGAACTGGAGGAGGTGGCTGGGGAGAGAGAGGTCTGGGGTTCTCGGTTTGGGCTGCTACCCTTGGCCCCAGATAAGTGGAAGAAAAAGGATGGATGGATATTGGCCCCACTCAGAACCCTGTGGAACTCCATGACTAAATGTTGTGTGTGAGGAAGACATTTCCATGAACAAACTGATCGATCAGATAAATATGATTCAAACAAACGCAATGCATTTCAGTAGTAATAGCGTATTCTCTGACTACTGAGTGCTGATCACATCATAGCTGATTTAAATTAACTCTTGAGAATCTTTGAAATAAAAGAAAGGTTGGAAACAGGTTTGTAATTAGCTAAGACATTGTAGTTTATGGTGGCAAAATTGTAGTTTCATGATGTGGTTGAAGAAATCCTTCGCCGACAGTCTTAATGTATAACATAAAGTTTATTTACAAAAAAGACAATGTCAAAACAGTCGCTTTCCTTTGCGACCTGGGAGAGGGTAAGTCTCTAATCGCCCTAGCTCCCAGAACATAAGAAGAGACAAAGGTTATATAGTGTAGTGTTGGCAACCCCCACATCCTGCCTTCCATACATGGTTAAGAAACAAACTTCAGCCTCCTAACCTACAGCTAAACATATGGTCATTCCTTATATGGCATGCCAGAGAGCTACAAGGACATTCTATGCATTCCTTCTGGCTTGAGGCCAGACCTTAAAGCTCAGGTTACCCTTCTGCACAAACAATAAAGGCCTAAAAGAAAGAGACCATATATGCATACACATAGAAAGTTTAACAGAACAATACAGACACTACATAAAGTATTTTCTGAATAACCAGGTATAGCTTATTTCCTGCATGTATGTGAGGTCATTCCTTTTTTAGAGAGAAAGCAACAAAAGGTCACACTCTTATACTATTCACTGATCAAAGCAGCCCTGACTCAAGGCCTTAATCCTAAAGAAGAAAACCTATACATAAATGCAGTTTAACACACAATTTAACACACAGATCGATCAGACACTACAACATCTGGATTAATTAAGGGCTTTTTGATTTAATTACAGCAACCTTAGAAACCGGTGTGACATAGCCTGTTGATTAAGATAAACTGATCACATTTAGTATCAAATTTATTTCTTTGAATAGTCTTCTAGGAATGTGGTCTAATAATAGAACATTGATAGTTAACTACTGATACCCTGATGCAGTCCAACAGTCATTCTTCCTTACCTCTGCTTTTGGTTGTCTGCTGTTTGCTGCTATGCACGTTTTGTACAGTGGCTTTATGAGAGGATTTTCATTGAATGCATCTGCCTGCTGCTGGAAACCAGCTTGATAAGAACGAAATTTCTGGGCTATAAAACCAAGGCAAGAAGCAAAAATGTTGCTAAAACAAACCACAGCATTAAGGGAGCTTGTGCAGAGTTAGTGGTACTAGTATGTAGATTTGTGTGTATGAGCAATACCTTGTATTCAGAGGTATACATGTCCAAAAATATTTATTCTATTCAACTATAAAGTAAACTCAATAACATTAAGCAAAAAAGAGAACCTTTTTAGTGCTTGTTTGCTTGCAAGTGTCTATTTGCATGTTTTAATCAATCTGTGTGGGCGAGCTCCATGTCCTCTATGCAAAGTCAGCCAGCCAACACCCTAACAAATTCAAATGACCCTTGCACCATGTTTTCATATTAAGAGAAACCATTTTTCTCACTCTTTTAAACACACACACACAAAAACAATCAAATAATTATAACAGATTTGTCCTTTTCATACTGTACTTCCTTTGTTTGGAAACAAAGTGTACGCTTGATATCATTGGCAAACACAGTGGAAAAAGTAATAATAACATGTCATACCATATTTTCTCTTTTTCGTTTCATTACTTTTAAAAGCAACAAATAACATTAATTTCAGTCTTTTTAAGATTATCCCTGGACTCCACTATAGTAGCGTTGGGTGCTTTACATGCTATTCATCATTCATTTTCTTTATCAAGTTTTGTTTTACCACAAAAAACACAAGAAACCAAAGAAGAACCTGCTAGGCACAACACATACAAAGAGCATTGGAAATAGCACAACTGCCACATCAGTATTAACATAAAATAAAAATATGAAGGACAGGACATAGACCAGAATAATTAAGCAAAATTCCATATTAAGGGGCTGACAGACAAGGAGCAAGAAACAGTCACTACTTGGGGAAGGTGTTATGGCATTATGGAAGAAAATTCTTTGTAGCTGACTTACACATAGATAATGCTTCCATTTGTATGACAAATAAATGTTAAAATGGACTAGTTCTTACATAGCACTTTTCTACTCAGAGCGCTTATACAACATGTTTACATTTACCACATTCACACCCATTCATACAAGCACTTCCATGATTAACTTTTATTATCTAACATTCACACACATTCACACTCCAACGCTTGTGTCAGAGAGCAACTTGGAGTTCAGTATTGCCCAAGGATACTTTGGCATGCAGCCTGGAGCAGCCAGGAATTGAGCCGCTGACCTTCAGATCAGTGGGTGACCTGCTCTACCTCCTGAGCTACAGCCACCCACAATAATGTTCCCTCAATCCAATGTGCAAAGGCAGGCTGACAAGATAAAAGAATATGTTTTTACATGGCCACTGTTCCTAGATGCAGAGTGATCCAAACATCATTTGGGAGCTTGAGGGCTTGTGCAGAGCATCCAAAAATCGGCAAGTTATGGTTAGGCTTAATGTCTCTAGAAAAGGTTACTGAAAGCCACTGAAAAATGTCTGTCTAATACTGATGTAAAGTTGGGTAGAACTAAAAAAGATGAGTGGGTGTCCCCTCTGCTAAGCAGCATTTGTCACACTGAGAAGATATTGATGGGAAGATGTAGTTCAATTTATTTTTGGAATAAAGCATCATCTTATACTGAATCAGTCTGTAGTACGTGTTGATAGAGCACTTGTGCATAAGGGACAACACTTATTCCCTAAACTCCACTGACAGTTCTAGGTTTAATTTCTTGACCCAAGCTTCCTGTATAGAAGCTGAGTTAGTCCGTCAGTCCCTCCCGTTCCTGCTGGCACATCAGTCAGCAGCATCCTCCTCCATGCCCAGTCTGCAGCCACCATTTTCCCACTTGACTCTTCTGTCCATCAGATTGTTCTGGATCGTGCTTTGCTGGGTCTTTCTTGGTTTTCCTCAGCCCCTTTTGCCCCATTCTGGAGTCCATTTCAGTGCAACACACACTGGTCTCTGGGGACACATTCAGCATACGTGTCTGGCAAAGGGCCATCAGCATTTGTCGACTATGTCTTGGATGTTTTCAGCGCCTGCTCGTTTTATCAGATCTTTGTTGGTTACATGGTCTTTCCATGTGATGTGGAGCAGCGACCTGACAAATCGGCGATGGAAGACCTTCACCCTGTGGACAAGACTGTCAGATTTTTTTCCACGTCTCCCTGGCATACAATAGTATTGGCACAACGATGGACATATATAACTGTGCTGATGGATTTGAGTGACTATACTCGACGGAGATGTTGGAAGACAGCCGCTACCTTGCTAATTCATAGCCTAATGCCCACTTAAGATAAGATAAGATAAAACTTTAATGATCCCACAACGGCGAAATTTGCGCATTACAGCAGCTCAGTACAGAGAAAAAATGAAAAGGATGAGTAAGAACAAATAACTAAACTAAAACTAAAATAGAATAGAATAAAATAAAATAAAATAGCAAAAAACCTGTACACATATACATAAGCACTATATACATAAAATATATATATCAATGTCAATACACACATTTACATATACACACACACATCAAAACACTATATACAGATATCAAAATATTATATACATTTGTAGCCGGTAAGGTACACAGCATACATGGTATGCATTATATGGGTGAGTGTAATAAATAAAATGTATCTGGACTGTATGGATAAAGTGATGGCAGAGGAGGTAAAGTGTCCAAGTGACTTCCATATTACCGCTGTGCAGATACATGAACTGGTCCACTTTTTCTATTGGAGCCTGTTTGACCTTAAGAATTTTTGAAATCACTGAAACTGACAAATATTTTGGCCGGTAAGCACGACTCTGTTCAGTGATATTCCTTGAGGTGAAGAGTTGTTCGATGCACAAGTGCTTTGGCCTAACTCCCACTTGCTCCTGGCATAGGAAATCATCCACTTGCAGTTTCAGTCTGTTAAGCAGGACAGTGCAGAAGACCTTGCTGGGCACAGACAGAAGTGTAATTCTGTGCCAGTTTTTGCAATTACTCCCTTAGAAGCTGAAGATACAGAAAAATAAAAATGGTCAACAAACTCTTGTGTAAAGAAAAAATATAGCTTTAAAAATGGCCATGGCACACTAGTGTGCCACGTTAGTGTGCCAATAGGAGCTCAGAGAAAACAGATCTACTCAGTAGCCATCTCACAAGCACCCCCAAATTGAACCTCTTTCTGAAAAAGCCATTTTTAGCAGGTTGGTACAAGAATGAATCAGTTGTGGGGACGCTCCTCTGTGATTGCTTCCTACTTTAGGCAACATGATGGCAGCTGTTTGCTGTATCTGACTCAACAGTCACCAGATCAGGTAAAGCAAGATAGATAGATAGATAGATACTTTATTGATCCTGAAGGAAATTAGGACATTAGGACAACATCCTTGGAAACAGTGTAACTGTGTGTGTGTGAATCTCAGAGAACAGAATACACCCACTCACAATAAACTCACAGTGTACCTGCATTTGTTCTTTGTGAGAATATGTCATTTTCTGATGTTATACTTTGACCTGATTTTGAAAGACAATATTTAATTGTACATAAAAGTACATTTGAAACAACTCTATAGCTAGATTTCAGCATCCCCCCCATTTCAAATGCATAAATTTTCCACTTTTCCTTCCATTGTTCACAGTTTTCCTTTCAGTTTTTACTGTTGATTTGAGAAAGCAGTATTGTGGCATGGCTGTGCTGTTTGTTTTAGTTTCTTTTCAAAGTCATGATTTTAACTGAATGTAGGGACATGCTGAAACCACTTGTGCTTTCAAACAGGGCTATCAAACCCTAACTCAGATGTATACCTGTTTACTGCAGCTGATGGGTAAACAAACAGGATTCTTAGCCAAGTTCACGACTGACTAACTGCTGCGAGACCATTTCCATTAGTTGCCTGACAGTGAAGCAAACAATCCTAGCTACATATAGAAACAACTAGTCATAGCTCAAGGGTGCTTTTAGCCCTCATCCAATTCAGTCATAGTTCACAAGTTTTTGCACAATGACAATGTTCTGTAATTTTGCTTCTGTATGCCACCACATGGGTTTTTAATTAAAGAATCAAGATGTGGTTGAACTACAAACTTGCAGCTTTATTTCAAGGGGTTTAATAAAAAAAAAATTCATTAACAAGTTAGGAATTGCAGCCATTTTTACACATAATCCTTCATTTTCAGAGTAATTGGACAATTGATTAACAGTTTCATTGGTAGGTGAGGCCTGTCCACTTGTTATTTCACGACAAATTAAGCAGAAAAAAATATCTTGAGTAGATTTCACTTGTTGAACTTGAATTGTCTGACAGGAATTCTTAATTTGAGGACCAAAGAGATGTAGATGCCAGTGTAGGAGGACAGCATTAGGCTGAAAAACTAAAATAAACCAATGATTGAGATAGCAAAAAACTTTGGGAGAGTCCAAATCCACAATCTGGTACATTCTTATAAAGAAGGAATCTGGGTCATAATGTTGCAACAAGTTGTGATCTTCTGTTCTATTACAGCGTTCTGAGTCTAAAGTTACCCAAAACGGTTTCCTCAAAGCCTCAGCAAGTCCTGCAAACAGGTACACAGAATTGAACTGATGCATTTATGTGGCAGTAGGTATTTATTTATAAGTGACCTTTGCAGTTCTCTCTAACACACTCCTATTTATTTACACACAGACACAGAGTTGGTATCTCATAGTGTATCTCAGCAGATTATTTCTAACACTTACATAAGGCAGGGATAGCAGATCATCTGTTAAGAATTTTCAAGTGACTGAACACTGAAATTTTACTTTACTCTCCAGTTCCTCTCACAGCATCCAGGCTTAAGGTCACTGAGCTGAAGTCAGTGGATGAACTGACAAAGATCAGATTTTGAAAGAAGCGACCATCTTTTAGCAGAAATAGACTCTCTGCTCATATATGCGCATCAGTGATGGAAACATCATGATCCCATCTTCCTGTGATGAAACCTTTTTCAGGTTCTGCTAAATGAAGATGATGTGATGAAGCAGAAAACTCTGAAATTAAGTGGAAGTGTAAGCTTGAGCTAAGCATACTGCTTAACAGAAGAACCGTACAGCTAAAATGTTGAGGCTTAGTTAGTTGATACATGCTGCAGCTACACACTGCAGCGTGTCCTACACATCAGAGTATAATGTCTTCCCTTCACGGTCCTCCCAGGTAACACATGCTCTAGGCCTGTGTGCTATCCTGGTCACATCCAGTTCAGGTTTATTGTAATACCACTTCTGGAACAGCTGGTCCACCTGCTCCTGTTTTGTTATCCCGTGAAGTTGTTCTTCTTCTTCATCCTCCCATTCTTCTCTGAATTTGGTGATGAAGACTGGGTGTGGAAGATGGAGTATAGAGTCCTCCCTCACATCCTCAAAGAACTGCACCACACATTTTCGGGCGAAGTCTCGAGCATGTAGGATGCAGGTCTCGTCAAAGAGTTTCTGCTCCACATCAAGATAGTTGCTCCAGTAGCGTGTCTGCAGGAAGGTGGCATGGTCGTCAAAGCAAGGTTTGATGAGGCGTCCCAGTGCTCCCAGTGCAATCAGGAACAAGAGGATGGACCAGCCAACTGCCTAGAAATAGTAAGTAAGGAAGTCACACAAAGTTAAGAAAGCTGTCAGTCAGTGGTGCAGTGACTGTGGCAAGGCTACAAAGAGCCATCGATCAGTGGCACAAACAGTCCTCCTACACAAATTTCTGTTACAAACAGCTATAAAACTGCACTCTTCTACTTCAGAAGGTAGACACTGTGTACACTGTATTTGGATTTTCAACAACTTTCAACTTTCTGAGAGCATTGTGTTCAGATTCCCATAAGGAAAAACTTGTCTCTGTGGATATTTCTAGCTAGGAAGAGCTCACCTCCTAAAACAAAGGCAATAAATATACAATATATTGCCAAAAGTATATACTCATCTGCTTTCACATACATATAAACTTGAATGTCCTACTAGACTGCTCAAAGAAGCCTTTCCATTAATCAATCTTAAAAATGATCAATCTGTCTTTATTAGTTGGCTGTGTACCACAGACCTTCAAGGTGGCTGTAATTAAACCTCTACTTAAAAAGCCATCACTGACCCAGCTGTCCTAGCTAATTATAGGCCAATCTCCAACCTTCCTTTTCTCTCAAAGACTCTTGAAAGAGTAGTTGTAAAACAGCTAACTGATCATCTGCAGAGGAACGGTTTATTTGAAGAGTTTCAGTCAGGTTTCAGAATTCATCACAGTACAGAAACAGCATTAGTGAAGGTTACAAATGATCTTCTTACAGCCTCTGACAGTGGACTCATCTCTGTTCTTGTCCTGTTGGACCTCAGTGCAGCTTTGATACTGTTGACCATAACATTTTATTACAGAGATTAGAGCATACTATAGGTAATAAAGGTGCTGCACTGCAGTGGTTTGAATCATATTTATCTAATAGACTCCAATTTGTTCATGTAAATGGGGAGTCTTCTTCACACACTAAGGTTAATTATGGAGTTCCACAGGGTTCTGTGCTAGGACCAATTATATTTACATTATACATGCTTCCCTTAGGCAGTATTATTGGAAAGTACTGCATCAATTTTCATTGTTATGCAGATGATACTCAGCTTTATCTATCAATGAAGCCAGATGACGCACATCAATTAATTAAACTGCAGGAATGTCTTAAAGACATTAAGGCCTGGATGACCTCTAATTTCCTGCTTTTAAATTCAGATCAAACTGAAATTCTTGTACTCTGCCCCACAAATCTTAGAAACATGGTGTCTAACCAGATACTTACTCTGGATGGCATTACTTTGGCCTCCAGTAACACTGTGAGAAATCTTGGAGTCATTTTTGACCAGGATATGTCCTTCAATGCACATATTAAACAAATATGAAGGACCGCTTTTTTGCATTTGCGCAATATTTCTAAAATTAGAAACATCCTTTCTCAGAGTGATGCTGAAAAGCTCATTCATGCATTTATTACTTCTAGGCTGGATTATTGTAATTCATTATTATCAGGCTGTCCTAAAAGCTCCCTGAAAAGCCTTCAGCTGATCCAAAATGCTGCAGCTTGGGTTTCTTTTAGTCCACCTCTTTTCACTCTGTTTATACTCCACTCTGCATTTAATCATTTATCATTATTAATCTCTGGCTCTCTTCCACAGCATGTTTTTTGTCCTGTCTCTCTCCCTTCAGCCCCCACCAGTCACAGATGACCCCCCCCCTCCCCGAGCCTGGTTCTGCTGGAGGTTTCTTCCTGTTAAAGGGAGTTTTTCCTTCCTACTGTCACAAAGTGCTGCTCATAGGGGGTCGTTTTGACTGTTGGGTTTTCTCTGTATTATTGTAGGGTCTTTACCCACAATACAAAGCGCCTTGAGATGACTGTTTGTTGTGATTTGGTGCTATATAAATAAAATTTAACTGAATTGATCCCAGGATCTTCTTGCAGTGAGGCACCAGAACCCTAGTACCAGTATGGTGGCATGGGCTAACTACCTTGCCAATGTGCTGTCCCATAAAATGGCAATTTTATAGAAAAAAATGAAGTGTAGAAATATTTAATTAGATCAATCATACCAGTAAACAGAGAATGCCACATGTACATATCAGTAATAAAATGGAACAGTAACTGATATACACAAGTCTTGAAATCAGACCCAGGTTATAGTAATGTCTCTACACTGTCCAGATGCTTGTGATAAAAATTGTGAGTATTTCTGTATTGCATCTGATTGCAAGAGCTTACCTGTGAATGGCAGCGAACATAACGAGAAACTGCTTTACGGAAAGAGCTATTCCTGAAGATAACATCCTCCTTACAGGGTACTTTGGCCATGATCTTGACGATATCCAGACCTGTGTTATTAGGGATACCTGTTGAAACATACTCAATGATATATCAGCCAGAACCAATGACAGATTAAAATAATGGCAAACAACAGAAAGGAAAGTGTTTAGCATGTGTTTGTAGTTACCTGTGAAGAGTGCAGGGTCTACACTCACACTGAACGCACAGATAAAAATCTTCCCATCCAGCAAAGTGACCAAGATCCACACCATTGGTGCCAGCAGGGCCCTCTGTAACATGGCTGAGAACAAGTACCTGCAGGATAACATAGGAAATCATGGGAACAATGCAGCATAGTACCCTCAGCAGCATTTGTAGAGAAAATGCATTTACAAATATCTTAATTTCTGTCAACTGCTACATTTGCCTTATCATTTTATAACAGAGACTTGTCATCTTAGCATAGAGATTAAAAGCAGGTAGGATTAATAAAATTTTCACAGCTGCCATTTGTTTCCTACCCAAACCAAGAAATTAGGGAGTGTTACATGCTGGAACTGCATTGTGTCCAGAATAGCAGATATATTGTATAATGACTTATATATAATGACAAATACCTTGTGGAACATCTGACAAATCATGATGTAAATTAGTAATTTGACTGGTTATGAATAAATTGCACCCCAGACAGGCTGTGTTCTTCAGAAGAAATGTAGAGAGGGGTTTACCACTCTGCTGGAAAATAGTCCATAAATATTTATATGTATATATTTACTTACCAAAAAACAAAAAAAAAAAAACAACCCAACAGCAGCAAGAACAAAGACATAAAACAAAAGAACAAACAACATCAGTCTTTTCTAGGCATGGAATGAAGTGAAGCCATGTTTGACCAATTAAAATGGAAATCCTGAACGAGAATCAAGAAGAATTTGTTGTCATTATACGTCAAGACATACAATGAAATTGCGTTCTAGAACACTCACCCAAGAGGACAGACAAAACTAAACACACAGGGGAGATAAGTGTCTGCCACTGCCACAAGAGCTGGGGGGTTGGGGGTGCCAACAGAGATGAGGGGGTCAGAGCATTACGGAGCCAGGACCTAGCTCCCCGCCTAAACAGTTTGCTGATAATGATGGATGTGCGTCAGTGGTCGTGGTACAACATGCCCAGTTCACACAAATGAAAGAGAGAAGGGGGGGGGGGGGGGGGAGGGGGAGCATCCGTTACACATCGTCCCGGAGAGATATGATTACCAGCCTCAAGGCTGAGGGAGCCGAATTCCTGATAATGCAGCTGTTTTGGAACAGACTGCCTTGTTATTTTCACGACAGCTTTCAGTTCACTGGGACAGTCTCAATAAATCCAATAGTCTAAATTGTTCGGTGACCGTCCTCGCTGTGCAGACACATACCCTTATCTCCAGATCTAATCCTTTTACCTGCGAGCACATACACAGCTGGACTACGAGCATCCAGCTTGCAGCTCAGGTCCAGCAGGTACTGAGTCTGAGTCTGTACGGCTCTGCATAGCCCATCCATCTGGTTGTGCAATCTCGCCAAATGCCGAACTGCTGCCCAGATTCTCTTAATTTCCCGGTAAATCAGGTATCCTCCAAGCCCAAACAGAAGACATCCCGTTACCAAAAAGCCAAATATGTCTTCCACGTCCTCAACCAACTGGGTGGCAAGACACACAGGTCTCCACATCCTCCATGAGTCAACGACGTACCGGGTCTGTTCCACTAGGACATGTGGGCTCCCCTTTCCCCGATCTCAGAGTGGAGAAAATATGATTAATGGTGTTGAGGGCCCAGTTTGCCAGGTCCGTGTTGCTTCTTATTCAGTCGATGTGAAAGTGAGGCACTCACAGCAAGCAGCAGAGCAGGTTAAGAAGGGGAGGGCAGGAGACTGCATCATTTGGCTTGTTATTGGTGTATAACCAGATGATGGCATATCATTATGTGGGATTTGGACTTGTATCTAACATTAATGCTGAACAATATACAATACAGAGAATGCAAAACCACAGTCGGCATGTATACCAAGAGCATGACTCCATAATATAAGAGTCCAGGTGTAAACTGCCCTGCCTGCAGTCTAGACCTATCACCCTTGAAAACTTGTGGCTTATTACCAAATGAAAATTAAGGCCTGAACTACTGACAAAGGAAGAGGTGATCCAACATATCTCACATTTTGTGTTTAATCGGTACTTTCATTTACTGTGTAATTACATGTAATAGCTTTAACTGCCTGTCTGTGTGCTTCTGTTTGATAGTAAATCTTTGACTTACTTGACCACAGCAGGATTTTTGGACCTGTTCCCAACAGGTCTCATCCACTCGTCCATCATGACACCTGTATGTCGGTTCACGAGGATTCCCAGGAAGAACAGTATAATGGGTGGGACGATCATCACTCCCAGAGAATAGATTTTGTTGTATTGAGGAAGGCAGGGGCAGTTGAAGTCAAAGCTGGTGTAAAGTTTGACACTGACCAAGGCCAGGATGATACAAATTCCATTGGAGATGGACTCGGAGTTGGACTGGAAGTACTGCAAGACTAACTTCAGACGTTCCATAGCCTAAATAAATTGAGGGTAATATTCAGGGTTGAGGTAAAAACAGCAATATTATTAGACAACTGCTGCTGTTTTCTTAAGCTTCAATCAGGGATTGCTGCCTCAGGCAGCAGTGAAATAAACTGTGCTTAGTTTGCCAGAAAAGAATTACAAAGTTCCAGTGGGAATTTACAGGATTACAAAGTATTTTTACTTCTGTAAAAAACACTTAGCAGTTTACTTACCTCACAATATGTCGGTCCTTTTAACGAAAAGGCAGCTTTAACAGCCTCAGTGTAAACCACCCAAGCTTTGTGGGCAGGCAGTCGTGACAGGGAGTCTGGCAGTGATCCAGGGAGAGGCTGCGAACACCTGACTATACCTGAGCAGATGACAGACCTGTGTGGACACACCCTGTTGTACTCTTAAAGCAACACTCACAATTATCAAAGGTGTACAGAGATAATAGGAGCGGCATCAAACTGGACTTCAAAGCATATGGAACTGCATAGTACAGGAACCACATATTGTGGTCTTAACTAAAGGATGAGTTTAGGGTTTGGAAAGTCAACATTAAAGGGAGAACAGTGTTTCCAGCTTTGTGATATTTTAGCTTCAGACAGTTTTATTGCTCAATCTAAGTATTATTAATTCTAGACTAATGCAGAATACAGTTAAAAAAAAAAAATCAGTAAGCAGAACTTTAAAAACCTGACATACATTGTAATGAAACTAATTTATTTTAAGAGTGGAATGTGATGCAAAATAAGCAGCTGAGGGTAAAAAAAAAAAAAGAGGTAGAGTGGGAGTCTACTAATCAGAAGGCTGTTAGTTGTTGGACACCCAGCTCCTCCAGTCAGAGTGCCCTGGGCACCCAATGCTTCCACCAGAGGGAGTGTTAGACATTATGTACATGGTCAGTGTGGGTGATGATAAAAAGGGTGTTGAGTGTTCAGTTTGAGTAAAAAAAGCAGTAAATAAAAAAAACAGGAAAGCTGTCATTTAGAAAACTATTTCAGGCAGTCAGTCCTCCTGTTTAAAATGAAACTGATAGATTAGATTAGATAAAACTTTATTAATCCCTTCAAGAAGATAATGGTGTAATTCCATTTTTCCTTGCCTCTCTTCTTTCCTCCTCCCAAAACTCATCTCCATAGCGACTGATGCTAAAATCACCCTTATTCAGTTGAAACCCTTAAACTTCACCTTGTCCACTCTAAACGGAAAAAGTTAAAAATCACTTTTAGTTGCTGTTATCTGTTATCTCTGGACCTTACTTAGAATTTTTAAAAATTATTTCATCTGATTTCTCAGACTTTTTTATCAGATGTAGTGCCCAGTTCAGATAAAGTAATTACACTGGGTGATTTTAGCATTTATGAAAACAACAGCCTCAACACTGCATTTAATTCACTATCAGAGGAAACTTGCTTGTCTCGAAATGTAAATGAGCTGACTCATTGTTGTAGTCACACCTTTACCTGACACAGAAACATGGTGTCTAATCAGATACTTACTCTGGATGGCATTACCTTGGCCTCCAGGAACACTGTGAGGAATCATGGCTCTTGCGCACTATGGTTGCGGCTGCTGTAGCCACATCGCCAGCTAGTGGCTTGGCAACGGGAACTGCAGCGTTTTCAACAGCTCGCATGTAAATGGAGATCGTTTCTGAAACTTTTCTGTCTGAATGCGCTACTGTTTGAAAACGAAAACGGAAAAACACCTTTTCCAATGAAAGCACTCTCGTGTAAATGAGGAATAAAGGACTCTCTCTTCTCCACTGCCATTAGACTCCTAAACACCTTGACAACCTTGATTTTCTTTCCTCAACTGTCCTATTATGTTTTCACTATTGTTTCTGTCTTTTTAATGGCAGCACCTCCAGAAGGGGGGGCAGCATGGCCACAGTTCACCTATCTCCCCATGTTTGTTTGTCTTCTTGGATGGGTGTTCTGTTAACTGTAATTTCCCCATTGTGGGATCAATAAAGTATCATCATCATCATCATACCTCAGCATGCAACTATATTTGACTGTCTACATTTTACAGTTTGCACAATTGCATACACTGCTGTTTACTGCACTATGCAATATCATGTAGCATACCAAATTGCACAAATATGTACATAGCCCAGATTCTTATTTTATATATTTATTACATTTAATTTCCCTGATGGAATCTTCCTAAAGGGATTAATAAAGTTTTATCTAATCTAATGTAATCTAATGTAATGTAATGTAATCGAATGTAATCTACATTAATACTGTATCTCATGTGCTGTTGTATTAGTGATTTTTGTGTGTGTTCTATAAATTATAATTTATTCTATTTATATATTTTACATGTGGAGCTTTTCTTTTTTGCCTGGCATCTGCACAGACAGAATTTCACTGTACAGGGAAACAGTTTCTTTATTGTACATATGACAGTAAAACTTGAAGCTGAGTATTTCTTCATCACTCACCTCTTTTCACTCTCGTGACACTACTCTGCATTTAATAATGATGTTAAAGCAGTTATTCTTAAAGGCAGAGGCAGAGAAACTCTTTTCTGCTTGAAAACATCACGTTTTGAAGAACTTTGAATGAGGTGTTTGAAATTACACACAAAAGTCAGAATGGGCTTATTCTGGCCAGAAACACCTAAACAGGAAGAATGACATATTGAATTTATTGGATGATTTTGGCACAATTTTTGCAATTTCCAGCTGTTGCACTGGATCAGCTTCACATTTGGTCATTCTAACCTTCAGATGCGGCTGATGCTAAATTGCAAAGCGTTCGAGTTTTGATTTAAATGCGTGTCAATGGCACCAAGGTGAGTTTCCATCATTTGGCATGAAATATTCTTTTGCCGCCATTTGCACATACATTGTCCAATCTGGCCCAAACATCTTGTATGTAATAAGCATCTACCCCTGAATACAGCTGTAAGGAAATAATTAACAATGGTTACACTAAGCCACCTAGTGGCAACAGGAAATGTCATGGTTTACACATTGAGGTACTGGTTCCAGCTGACTGTCAGGAACCATCAAAAATTTGGTCAGAAAAGCCTTGAAGGAGTTAATGTTTTATCCCAGGGCATGACCCTGGCGGCATGGTGAATTTCATTGTTCTGCCAATAGAGCAGGAAATATTTATATAACAGATATTCATATTTAATATTTTGATGCACTACTCCCCAAAGGTTGAGTGCATCCACCCAGAAGAAGTCTGAATAAACTTCAGACCTTGATGACGGTCTTAGCTTACTCCTTTATACATGTTACATCTGTGCAGAGCATTTTCATTTTTACAAGCATTTCACAGTCCATTTGTGATCATGGATTATCAATATAGTCTGTTTTTTTTACTGTATGGTTTTACTGGACAGTGTTTATCACAGTTTAAATATCTGAGGGAATGTATATGCTTTGTCAGAGTCATTTTCTTTGTATATCTTTTTTGCATTAATAAATCATTTTTAAAGGCACTCATTGACTCTTCTGTTCTCACCCATTTTAACATTGTTTTGCTATCCTGCTTTTCCTTGCTGTAATTACATATACATATAGAATCATAGAGTATAAAACTGACAAATGGTCATGGATGTCAGTGATTAGCAGTCCACTCACTGTTTAACTGTATCATTAGTAACTATGTTATCTATTAAAGCTGCACAGTGAGCTGGGGTCCTGCTGGGTCTCGGGATTTTTGGATACAGGCTCATGCTACACGTTGCCGTGATAAACTCTTCTGTCAGTTTATGTTTATTTTGATTTAAAAGATCTATATTTAAGTCTCCACAGATGAAAACGAGTTTTTGGTTTGTTTAAATAAATGATTTTTTCATCCATTCTTAAAATAATTCAGTGTCTGTACCTGGTGTTCTATATATGCAAATCACAAACACAGTTTTTTCCATATTGATTTCTGTTGTTGTACATACTAAAATATTGCCAACCACTGCCTGCCGTGGCTCAGGAGGTAGAGCAGGTCACCTAATTGGAAAGCCGGCGGTTCGATTCCTGGCTGCTCTGGGCTGCATGCCAAAGTATTCTTGGGCAAGATACTGAACCCTAGTTGCTCTCTGATGTGTTCAGTGGAATGTGACTGTTGGGTACAAAAAAGTGCTAAGCTGATGAGGCATGTTATGTAAAGCACTCTGAGTGCTCAAGTAGAAAAGTGCTACATAAGAAGCAGTCTGATTACTGTTAAAATAGATAATTGATATTTTATCTGTCTTGATGGTTCTGTGGAACATTTGTGAGATAGCAGAAGGTGTTAATGGTCAATGTCTGGGTCAACTGCATTTTCCATATCCACTGTGTTATGGAAAGACTCCAACTCCAGTCCATCAGGTTCAACAGTCCTTTGTGTTAAAAGTGTATGGTCATTGGATATGGTTGAATGAGTGGACACAGCCATCATTGTTTTTGTAGGTGTTGTGCATATTTGCAGTCATTACCTTCCTGTGATGTGTAATATTCTCACTTGTACTTGCCTGTAATTACCAGCACCTTTGCCTCTCATTGGGTTCCATTCAGTTTAAGAAAGATTTTGAAGTTAGTCCAATTCAATTTTATTTACAGTATATAGAGCCAAATCACAACAAATAATACTGTAACTGTAGTCCATGTAACTTCCGTGTACTAACCTTCTTTTGCCTGGATTACTGCAGCAGTGCGGCGTGGCATGGAGTCGATCAGTCTGCGGCACTGCTCAGGTGTTATGAGAGCCCAGGTTGCTCTGATAGTGGCCTTCAGCTCTTCTGAATTGTTGGGTCTGATGTATCACATCTTCCTCTTCACAATAGCCCAAAGATTTTCTATGGGGTTAAAGGTCAGGCCAGTTTACTCGCCAATTAAGAACAGGGATACCACAGTCCTTAAAGCAGGTACTGGTAGCTTTGGCACTGTGTGCAGGTGCCAAGTCCTGTTGGAAAATGAAATCTGCATCTCCATAAAGTTGGTCAGCAGCAGGAAACATGAAGTGCTCTAAAACTTCCTGGCGTTGACCTTGGACCTCAGAAAACACAGTGGACCAACACCAGCAGATGACATGGCACCCCAAACCATCACTGACTGTGGAAACTTTACACTGGACCTCAGCCAGCATGGATTCTGTGCCTCTCCTCTCTTCCTCCAGACTCTGGGACCTTGATTTCCAAAGGAAATGCAACATTGACTTTGATCAGAGAACATAACTGTGGAGCACTCAGCAGCAGTCCAGTCCTTTTTGTCTTCAGCCCAGGCGAGACGCTTCTGACGCCGTCTCTTGTTCAAGAGCGGCTCGACACGAGGACTGCGACAGCTGAAACCATGTCTGCATACGTCTGTGATTGGTGGTTCTTGAAGCTCTGACTCCAGCTGCAGTCCACTCTTTGTGAATCTCCCCCACATTTTTGAATGGCTTTTGTTCCACAATCCTCTCCAGGGTGCGGTTATCCCTGTTGTTGTACACTTTTTTCTACCACATCTTTTCCTTCCCTTCGCCTCTCTATTAATGTGCTTGGACACAATTCAATTCAATTCAATTTTATTTATATAGTGCCAAATCACAACAAACTGTCGCCTCAAGGCGCTTTGTATTGTGGGTAAAGACCCTACAATAATACAGAGAAAACCCAACAGTCAAAAAGACCCCCTATGAGCAGCACTTGGCGACAGTGGAAAGGAAAAACTCCCTTTTAACAGGAAGAAACCTCCAGCAGAACCAGGCTCAGGGAGGGGCAGTCATCTGCCGCGACCGGTTGGGCTGAGGGGAGAGAAAAGACATGCTGTGGAAGAGAGCCAGAGATTAATATCAATTAATGATTAAATGCAGAGTGGAGTATAAACAAAGTAAATAAGGTGAATGAGAAACAGTGCATTATGTGAACCCCCCCAGCAGCCTAGGCCTATAGCAGCATAACTAAGGGATGGTTCAGGGTCACCTGATCCAGCTCTAACTATAAGCTTGATCATAAAGGAAAGTTTGAAGCCTAATCTTAAAAATAGAGAGGGTGTCTGTCTCCCGAATCCAAGCTGGGAGCTGGTTTCACAGAAGAGGCGCCTGAAAGCTGAAGGCTCTGCCTCCCATTCTACTCTTAAGTATCCTAGGAACCACAAGTAAGCCAGCAGTCTGAGAGCGAAGTGCTCTGTTGGGGTGATATGGGACTATGAGGTCTTTGAGATAAGATGGGGCCTGATTATTCAAGACCTTGTATGTGAGGAGAAGGATTTTAAATTCTATTCTAGATTTAACAGGGAGCCAATGAAGAGAAGCCAATATGGGAGAAATCTGCTCTCTCTTTCTAGTCCCTGTCAGTACTCTAGCTGCAGCATTTTGGATCAGCTGAAGGCTTTTCAGGGAGCTTTTAGGACAGCCTGATAATAATGAATTACAATAGTCCAGCCTAGAAGTAATAAATGCATGAATTAGCTTTTCAGCATCACTCTGAGAAAGGATGTATCTAATTTTAGAAATATTGCACAAATGCAAAAAAGCGGTCCTACATATTTGTTTAATATGTGCATTGAAGGACAAATCCTGGTCAAAAATGACTCCAAGATTTCTCACAATCTTGTACTGGAGGCCAAAGTAATGCCATCCAGAGTAAGTATCTGGTTAGACACCATGTTTCTAAGATTTGTGGGGCCGAGAACAAGAATTTCAGTTTTATCTGAATTTAGAAGCAGGAAATTAGAGGTCATCCAGGCCTTAATGTCTTTAAGACATTCCTGCAGTTTAACTAATTGAGGTGTGTCATCTGGCTTCATTGATAGGTAAAGCTGAGTATCATCTGCATAACAATGAAAATTGATGCACTGAACAGCCAGCCTCTTTAACAATGACCTTTTGTGTCTCGCCCTCCTTGTGCAAAGTGTCAAAGATCGTCTTTTGGACAGCTGTCAAGTCAGCAGTCTTCCCCATGATTGTGTAGCCTACAGAACTAGACTGGGAGACCATTTAAAGGCCTTTGCAGGTGTTTGGAGTTAATTAGCTGATTAGAGTGTGGCACCAGGTGTCTTCAATATTGAACCTTTTCACAATATTCTAATTTTCTGAGATCCTGAATTTGGGGTTTTCATTAGTTATCAGTTATAATCATCAAAATTAAAATAAACAAACATTTGAAATATATCAGTCAGTGTGTAATGAATGAATATTATATAGAAGTTTCACTTTTTGAGTGGAATTACTGAAATAAATCAACTTTTTCATGATATTCTAATTTTATGACTAGCACCTGTATTACATTCCTTTGTGACATTTGAACACTTCTCATGGCAGCAACAAAGGAAAGACACTTTCCACCAGCACGCTATTTTACATAAATTGTAGTTAAAAAAAAAAAGGTCACAGAGATCAAGTCTAATCATGATTTTTTTTAATGACCACAACATATGCACAACATTTTTGTAAAATGCTGATATTTGTGTATGCTTTGGCATTTCGCCCACGTGCAAACACAGTTTTAGGTCACTGAAAAGTGACATTTGGAAAATTCATTCGAGGGTGAAAATATTCAGAAACTGCACATTCGTGTGTTTTTTAAACAGTGTTGCTGAAAAGACTGCATCTGAGAACAAGTAGCAAACCCCCTGTTTTAATAAATACCAGTACAATCATGGTTTACTACACTTCATAGAAAAACATACAGAGAAAGGTGAAATATTCATACTATGAAATCAGTCTGTCTTCCTCATTTGACTAAAAGCAAATTTATTAAGGCACTTTGTTACATCTGCACAAAAGTCATTAAACTCAAACATTTGGATGTCAGTGACTTGGTGGATCAGGCTTACAATCATTTGAAAGATGAACAAATGCACGTGTGTTTGATCCTACTGGTCACAAGATAACATATTCCACAGTGGCATTCACACAAGGCAGGTATGAGAATGATTCCAAACATGTGAAAATGGATGGATGTGACACATATCAATTATACAGATACTGTAAATGTAAGTCATGTCCAAAGCGTGGTACAGGCCTGGGACCTGGTTTCTGTGGCCGTGACTTGAAATATTTTCAGCAGCACTGAGTCACATAACTGTTTTTTTACCTTAAACATTTTTTAGACATTTTAACACCTGTCAAATTGGGCAAGTGGTGCAGAAGTACTTTGGTATGCAGGATAGTGCATTGTTTTGTGAGACAGAAATCCATCTACGGCTCAACCAGGATTACATGTGGTTTTCTTCAGACATTTGAAGGCACCGAGGAGTAAAGTTTTCTTCTGTTTGCAACATAGAGACAGATTCTGGAGGAGGCTTTTATTAAGAGAAACAGTCCTAGTCACTGGCCTGAATGGCATCACAATGGGGGTGTAATCCTTTCAGTATAGCCAGTGTCAGTTTGCTAAACCAGTCAGTTTGGGAATAGATGCCTCTTCAGTGTCTACTCCATAGTATCAGGTCTGGTGGCCACGTAGACAAAGACAATGATAAGCAAGACCACTACAGCCAGCGTGGGCAGCACTACTGTCGCAACCTGCTGACGGGCCTCCTGCATCGCCTGCTTACGCTCCTTCTTGTCCTTGGATGTTTCCTTCTTGGGCTTGCCTTTAAGCTGCCTCATTACGACTAAGTGACGACTTACTCTGTCTTCGCTTTGCTCACAGGAACCTGAGGAACAGAAGCATACCATAAAGAGTTAAGTTATGCTGTAGACATCTGCCCACCAACTTCATCAGATGTATTTCCATTTCTTCTCCTGAACCCCTTTTTCTATGCAGGTGGTTTGTAGTAGTATTTGAAGATAAACAATACCCTTACTACTACACACTTGTTGCGAATTACGCAAACAGCTGTGATAATTAGCATGATTTGAAGTGAGTTTGATTTACCAAAAATGGCACAAAGGAGTAAAAGAAAGAAGTTCACATCAGAGTTTAAGTCCCAATGTCAGAAGTCAGCAGACAAAAATATGACAGTTATAGCAGTCTGCAGAATTAACAGGCACCCTGATTATAGACCAGGGCTCACCAACACGGTGCCCGCGGGCACCTGGTCGCCCGCAAGGACCACATGAGTCGCCCGCAGGCCCGTTCTAAAAATAGCACAACTCACTAGTGAGCTGTGTCTAAAAAAATTTTTATTCTGTTGCTATTCTTTTTTATAATCACACTTGCATTTATATAGCTTTAAAAATGACAGTATCTTAAAAATATCCTCATTATACATGACGTTTAGAAAAGTTAGGGTGAACTCTGACTTACTCTAGTTCTAATTCAATGGTCAGTATTGTGCGCATGACAAAACCAGTGCTAATGGAACGTAGGCTAGCGGACACAGCGAAGATGGGCGCTGAGTGCAGTTTCTTTCCCCAAAAATATGGCTGAAAAAAGAAAGAAAACTTATCACTTTAACGAGGAATGGGAGAAGGAGTTCTTTTTTACGGTTGTGAAAGAAACCTGCGTGTGTCTCATTTGTGGGGCGACCGTAGCGACGGCAAAGCGGCACAATATTGAGAGACATTTCACTACGTGTCACAAAAATTACCATGCTAACTACCCACCGGGAAGCGCACTACGTGCAGAAAAAGCCAGTGAGCTAAAGGCAGCTTTGGGTAAGCAACAATCTTTTTTCACGAGGGCGGGAAAAAAGTCACTAAAAGCAACCGAAGCCTCGTTCAGAGCTACACATTTTCTGATCAAGAAGAAGAAGGCATTTTCAGATGGAGCAGTTGTCAAAGAAGCAATGATGATAATAGCTAACACTGTACTTAAAGACGACAAAAATGGAACCGATCTAATCTGTACTCTCTCCGACGTCCAACTGGGGGCATCTACGATGGCTAGACGAGTGTCAGCTATGTCTGGTAACCTGGCCGATCAGCTGGACCGGGATCTGGCAAAGTGCAGGTGGTTTAGCATCCAGTGCGACGAGTCCGTGGACGGCAGCAGTACAGCGCAGCTATTGGTCTTCATCCGGATGGTGTTTGAAGATTTCTCCACAAGAGAAGAACTCCTGACACTACTGCCCTTAAAGACAACTACGAGGGGAGTTGACATTTATAACACGCTGAAGGAGTTTTTCGTGCAGAAGAAGGTAGCATTGGAAAAACTGGTGGCGGTGACAACAGACGGGGCTCCTGCTATGATCGGCCGACATACAGGTTTCATCGCTCACTGTAAAGGTGACCCAGACTTCCCAACATTTCTGCATTATCACTGTGTCATTCACCAGCAGGCGTTATGTGCAAAAGTGATCGGCTTTGAGCACGTGATGACTCCCGTTGTAAAATTAATTAACAACATCCGCTCCAAAGCTAAACAGCACAGGATTTTCAAGGTGCTATTGGAGGAGATGTCAGCTGAATATGGTGAACTGCTGCTACACACAGAAATCCGATGGCTCAGCAGAGGACGAGTTTTATTTCGTTTTTTGTCACTTTTGGGTGAAATCAAAGAGTTCATGCAGCCCAAAGGCGAAGACGTCTCACTGCTAGAAGACACAGAGTGGACCCTTGACCTTGCATTTTTGACGGACATTACTGGGAAACTAAACGTCTTGAACTGCGAGCTGCAAGGCAAAGGTAAAACTGTTGTTGATATGATAAGTGCTTTAAATGCATTTAAAGCCAAGATGAACATTTTCTCTGTGGATTTACAGAGAAAAAAAGTGCTGCACTTTCCCTCTGTGCAGTTGGTGCTGAAAAACAATGCTTCTGCATCTGACACATTTGACAAAGTTGCAGAAAAGTACTGTGAAGTCATAAACAGACTTGGGCAAGAGTTTGAGAATAGGTTTTGTGATCTTGATCAGCTTGAGCCATGTGTGTCATTCATTTCCAATCCTTTCATGAATGTGGACACAACATACTTTGCTGAGAAACTAAGTGCAACATTCAACTTGGATGCTGGACAGGTGGAGATGGAAATCATAACATTGCAAAATGACCTACACCTCAAAGTTTACCAGACTGCACCAAACTTTTGGTCCCTTGTTGACACAGAGAAGTACAGTGGTGTATGCACAGCAGCTATGAAGGTTGCCAGCCTGTTTGGTTCAACCTATCTCTGTGAATCAGCGTTTTCTGACATGAACTTCATCAAGAACAAACACAGAACATGCCTCACTGATGCACATCTGAAAGATGCACTCACAGTTGCAGTTTCAAGTTACACACCAGATTACAGTGCACTGGTGAACAGCATGTAATGCCAGTCTTCTCACTAATAAAGAAACCAATGCCAGATGTTAGTGGCAACATGGCAGTGTCATGGCAAAGTTTAATTAAAATATTGAGGAATTGTGTTCAATTTAAAAGTGTGTTCATGACATATAAGTTATAATTTTGTTAAAAATGCAGCAGATTTGGTCATGAGTTCAAAATGTGACAAGATTTATTTAAAAATATGTAAGTTGATTTTTCTTTAACATTACATAATAACTTTTTGAAACATGGTGCAACATAGTTCATGATTTGCTAAAAAAATGTTTGTGAATGGCTAGTGAAAATTGGACATTTTTCCTATGAAATGTAGTGATGTAAGTGATTATCTAAAAATGTGACAATTACTGAGATTAAAAGAGATAAAGTGCTGAATATTGATATGTTTCCCACCTTGTTTTCATTGCTAATTATTGGGAGAAACCATTAACATGATCAGTGTCTTCTCATAGATGAGTATCATTAATCATTATTGATAATGTATAACTAAAGGCAAACTGAGTAAATTTGTTATTTCAGAAGAGCGTGTCAAACTGGTGCCCTTTGTATGACTCAGTACCCATGAAGTAGCTCTCAGTTTCAAAAAGGTTGGTGACCCCTGTTATAGACTATCCAGCAATGGCCGACAAAGGGTACAAGCCAGTTCCCTCATTTGATCGTCTGTCATCATGATGAAAAGTCTACTGCACCTATTTCAATTAAAGCAAGCAAATCACAATTCACTTTTATTTTTATAGTGTCAGTTCACAACAACAGTTTAATCATGATGCTTTTAGCTGTACGTTAATAAAGCCCTAAAATATTAGAGCGAGAACCCCTAAGATCTCTCTATAAAGACCACCGGCAGAACGAGGCTAAGGAAGGGCCATCCACCTCCATCCATTCTCTTCCACTTATCCTGTTCAGGGGGGGTGGGGGTGGAGCCTATCCCAGCTGTCATAGGGTGAGAGGCAGAGTACACCCTGTACAGGTCACCAGCCTGTCACAGGGCTAACACAAGAGAGACAACGATTCACACCTACGGGCAGTTTAGAGGTGGATTTGAACCCAGACCTGTTCTTCTAGCTGTGAGGCAGCAGTACTAACCACCACGCCACTGGCATGTAACATGCAACAACAAATTTCTTCTTCAAAACCAATATATATGATTACATCAACAATAGATATCGATGGAGCTTACACACGAATCATTGTCTGTGTTTATTTTTTCTATTTACAGTGAGGCCATCAGTTTTTGTACCTGGACACAGTTTTTGTAATTTTGGCTCTGCACACCACCACAGTGGATCAAGACGTGATTGACGAGCAGACTTTCAATTTTAATTGAGAGGGTTTAACAAAATTACAGCATTAGCTATTTAAGAACTAGGGCCATGACTATACAGTCCCCTCCAAAAGTATTGGAACTAATCCCTTTATTTTTGGGTTTGAAAAAAATAAATAAATAACTGCATGAAATCCAGTGACATCACACAACTTTTGCATTCTTGTTTTCTGATGCGTTTCCAGGCTTTCACTGCAGCCTCTTTCAGCTGTTGTTTGTTTTGTGATGACTTTCTTCTTCAGGACAGTCCAAACCACTGTACTGTCCAGCGTCTGTGCAATGGCTCTGACTGATCTTCCAATTTGAGTGCTGTGACTGAGCTTCTCAATTGCTTGTTTTTCACCCATAAACAGCTTTCTGACTATAAATGAACAGTCTGCACCGGCAAAACCCAAATCTGAAACTGAGCACAGACATTCAGCGCTATTTATTGTTTAAATATTCAATGTAACAGGACACACCTGGGAAACAAAACACACCTGTCAGTCACATGTTCCAATACTTTTGATCACAAGAAAAATGGGTGGGTTCAGGCAAAAGGTGCTATATTCTGAACTGTGTATCAGACCCACATGTAAATACCTGGAAATAAAAGCTGAGATGTTGATCTTTTGTCTCGTTTTCATCTGAATGTCCCAAATGCTTTCAGTTAACAGCAAAAATAAAGGGACTGGAGCGGAGTGTGCTCCAAGAAATAGGAAAGACTTTAGGAGTGGGCAAATTTATCTAATAAATTCTTAAAAACAGGTAATCGTCAGCTCAGAAACAAAAAGAAGAGGCATTACCACATCATCTCAAGCATTCTGGAGGCAATGTTACAGCATAGACATGAAGCAGAGGGTGTGACTGCAGATATAAGTAGCAGGATGAATACTGAAGTTCAAAGGGTTATAGTCTCTGTTCGTCCCTAAGCCTGGTTCTGCCGGAGATTTCTTTCTGTTAAAAAGCAGTTTTTGCCCCACCGCCACAAAGTTTTTCTTCTGAATACTGCAGGGCAGTGTGTATGCCCACAGTGTGGGCCTAGGGCTGGGCGATAGGGACCAAAAATTATATCTCTATTTTTTAGCTGAACGGGGATATATATACGATATATATCTCAATATTTTTTCTTGCCAAAGCTATAAATAAAAAAGGCACTTCTGAGTCAAAGCTACATGTCACAAATGTCACGCAGGCACTTTAATTAACATTCAGCTGTAGATGTACATGAGAAAACTCTCAAAAATGAATTATTGGCATATTTAAATAATAATGCTCCTCAAATAAATTAATGTTTTTTTCCTCCATAACAAAAGACTCACAGCTGTGCTATTAAAATGTAAACAGAAAAGATACAGAGCAAAAATAGCAAAGGCTGACCTCCTGTGTGTACTCCTGTACATCTAGTACTCTGCAAATAACAAAACGTGTAAACAGCCTGAATGAACAAAACTCCATCCTTCAGTCAGCAGGGTTGTGGCTAGCTTGGGCCTGGCTGAGGATTTCAGCTGTTATTCTAACAGTTAGCTAGCAATGCAGCTATTAGCATCGGTGCGCATAGTGGAAATGATGAGTGCTCGGACCTTTTGTCGAGACTTGTTTTCAGCATTCTCTACAGAATACATTATTCTGCTGCTTATCTGACACTTTGAATCCAAACCATCTTCAAATAACTGAGCATTTTCTTTTTACTAACCAGCTCCTCTTCAATAACTTTGCGTCTGTTTACTTCTCCATGCTGTCACTTCCTGCATGATTTATGGGTGAAGCGGTGAGGGAGAGGCGGGGCAGTGTGAAGCTGTGCAGAGACAAACTGGGAGAAGAGAAAGGTGAACTGGTGGATCTCCAAGTATGATTGTAACACGACACAGACTATATCAATATAAACGATACTGTCTAATCTTATATCACATTTGAAAATATATCAATATTTCTTTAAAACTCGATATATCGCCCAGCCCTAATAGGTGCTGGTTGCTTTGTGACATTACTCATTACTCATTATCATTTTTATCCTTTTAGGTAGGTTTTATTTAGCTATCGTCTCGTTATCGTCATGAAAAAAAGGTTCGTTGACAAAAATATTTCGTCAACAAAATTAACACTGTGTGGAAGAGAGCCAGAGATTAATAATAACTAATGATTAAATACAGAGTGGAGTATAAACAAAGTAAATAAGATGAATGAAAAGAAACAGTGCATCATGGGAACCTCCCAGCAGCCTAGGCCTATAGTAGCATAACTGAGGGATGGTTCAGGGTCACCTGATCCAGCTCTAACTATAAGCTTGATCATAAAGGAAAGTTTTAAGCCTAATCTTAAAAATAGAGAGGGTGTCTGTCTCCCGAATCCAAGCTGGGAGCTGGTTCCACAGAAGAGGCGCCTGAAAGCTGAAGGCTCTGCCTCCCATTCTACTCTTAAGTATCCTAGGAACCACAAGTAAGCCAGCAGTCTGAGAGCGAAGTGCTCTGTTGGGGTGATACGGTACTATGAGGTCTGATTATTCAAGACCTTGTATGTGAGGAGAAGGATTTTAAATTCTAGATTTAACAGGGAGCCAATGAAGAGAAGCCAATATGGGAGAAATCTGCTCTCTCTTTCTAGTCCCTGTCAGTACTCTAGCTGCAGCATTTTGGATCAGCTGAAGGCTTTTCAGAAAGCTTTTAGGACAGCCTGATAATAATGAATTACAATAGTCCAGCCTAGAAGTAATAAATGCATGAATTAGCTTTTCAGCATCACTCTGAGAAAGGATGTTTCTAATTTTAGAAATATTGCACAAATGCATTCTGTTTAATATGTGCACTGAAGGACATATCCTGGTCAAAAAAGACTCCAAGATTTCTCACAGTGTTACTGGAGGCCAAAGTAATACCATCCAGAGTAAGTATGTGGTTTGACACCATGTTTCTAAGATTTGTGGGGCCGAGTACAAGAACTTCAGTTTGATCTGAATTTAGAAGCAGGAAATTAGAGGTCACTCAGGCCTTAATGTCTTTAAGATATTCCTGCAGTTTGCACACTGGAGTAACCAGGAATCGAACCACCAACCTCCCGATTAGTAGATGACCTGCTCTGCACAGCCACCCCACAGGTGTGCCAGTGGGATTAAAGAGGTCCTGGAAGTATTCTTTCCACTGTCTGACTACAGGTTCAGTTGAAGAAAGCAGCGCCCCAGCTGCACAATAAACCGTGTGAGTAGAGCACTGCTTTCCTATTCTGAGTCGCCTGAAGGTTTGCCAGAATTGCTTTGAGGCCATCCTAAAGTCTTTTTCCCCAGCCTAACCAAACTCCTCCAACACCCACAGTTTTTGTTTTGGCCACCGCCCGAGCCACATTCCTCTTGGCCTGCCGGTACCCATCAGCTGCCTCTAAAGTTCTACAGGTTAACCAAGCCTGGACAAACTGTGCTTTGCACAGAAGTCCAATAACAAAACACCACTCGGGTTCAGATCAGGCAGGCTGTTCCTCCCAATCACACCCCTCCAGGTCGCACTGTCATTGCCCACGTGAGCATTGAAGTCTCCCAGCAGGATGATGGAGTCACTGGATGGTGCACCTTTGAGCACCCGTGCAGTGACTCCAAGAAGGGTGGGTACTCTGAACTGTCATTCGGTGGATAAGCGCAAACAACAGTCAGGACCCGTTCCCCAGCCCAAAGATGCAGGGAAGTGACCCTCTCGTCAACCGTTGAAAACTTCAACGTATAGATAGTAAGGGGATACCCACCCCAGCTCGCTGCCTCTCACCGAAGGAAACTCCACACTGGAACAGAGTCCAGATCCTCTCCAGGAGACTGGTAATACCCAGCCACCAGACGCTCTCCCTCAAGTTCCATCCCCGGGCCTGACTGCAGGGTGGGGCCTGTGTAACCTTATCCTGGGCAGAGTGTTTTCCATAGGGGTCATATTATTATTATTATTATTTATTTAGTTATTTTCACATTGGAAAACTCATACTGAATATACATGGTTCAAAAAAATTAAAAGGAACATTTAGAAAGCACATCAGTTTTCAATGGAGAAACAAAATGAAGCAAAGTTCTTTGATAGAAATGAAAATTATCAACATATAGAGAATTGAAAGACACCCCAAAATTCAAAGTGAAAAAAATCATGTAGCTGGTTAGTCCATTCTCACGAAATGTCATTTGCAGCAACTCAAAATGGTACTCAGTAGGAACTGCGTGCATACTCTCGCCACATGAGGCTGGGAACTGTCGTGCACCAGGAGGAACCCAGGTCTGACAATACGTCCAAGGATTCCTATTGTCCTATCTGGTACCTAATGGCAGTTAGGGTGCTGCTGCCTAGGCTGTAGAAGTCTGGGCATCCCTCCAAGTATATGCCTCCCCAGACCATCACTGACCCACCGCCAGACTGGTCATGGTCAACAAATGTTACAGGCACCATCATTTTTCCCATGGCTTCTCCAGACCCTTTCAGCTGTGATCCCATCCCATACCACTTTATTTATAAAGCACTGTTAAAAACAACAGGGCTGACCAAAGTGCTGTACAATAAAAAAACAAAACAGATGATAGAGTGAGACGTGGAGTGCCAATCTGTCACAGTGCTAACACAGAGAGACAGACTACTGTTAACGCTCAGATTCACACCTATGGTCGAATCACCAGCTAACCTGACGCATGTCTTTCAACTGAGGGAGGAAGCTGGAGTACCTGGAGAGAACGCAAGCAGACAGTTACACTGCAATTTGTCTCAGTCTCTCACTCTCTCCTTCCCATTTCTAGTTTTTCTAATGCCTGATTTGGTTGAGTAGAGACAGTATGGGCAACTTATTAGCATTCAGAATTAACAATAAAGCAGATGTTTGCACACAATGAATCATCTCTTCATTATTCCACAATCGTTACAAACTAAATTGCAGCAAATGAATACACTGTAAGCTTATCAAATGTATCCAGGTGAATTCCAAACACAATCTTAAACAACATGTCTTTACAGCACCGAGAATCAAACAGCAAACAGTCATCTGTGTCCTAAAATGACTGTAGCTGAGCAAGGCAAGTTTCAAGAGTCTATTAATGAATTTTAGTTTATTTTCTAAAGGGAAGGGAAAACAGTAACAGTTTGGGGGCAGGAAATACACAATCGCTCACGTTCACCATGTATTTTCTAATTCTCACTATCCAGCATGCTCAAATGATTTTGAAGCAGTCTGACTTGTGACAGCAGGCTCACATACTCTTGCTATATTTATAAGTTAGGGAAAAGTGAGAAGTACCCGACTTGTATCGCAGAACAATGTGCTCATATCAAGCTAACGTTGCACCTCATATTAGTGCCAACACAGAGAAAGTAGTAACTTTACAAGGGACTGCGTTAACTATGGGAGTCATCTAGCTAAATACAGTGGGCGCATAGCTGCACGTTTTCTTTCAAACAGTATTATATGCTGTCGAGGAAGGACCGACACTCTATCCGGTACCTTTAATGCAACTAGTTACTAACTTTAGGAAACGTGAGCTTCAACGGTGACAAAGTCCTGCTGACGAGTCACACTGGCGCTGAGAGTTACTTTACAAGTAGCTGTCCTGAGTTGGGACAGTTTCTGTCTGCCTGCAACTCCGGTATTTCAGCCGGAGTCGTAGTACTCAGGTTTGTTACAGCAGAGTTCAGAGTGTGGAAGAATAGTTACGAACCTGTTGGTCGTCACCGATCTCGACGTGGCACTCCGTGGAAGAGCTGGTGGAGTGAAATACTGCTGTCAAAGCGGTTAGCATGTAAACAAGGAAACCCGCCCGTGCCCTTCAAAATAAAATACATTACATTTTGCCTTGTACACTACGGAAGCGCTTCAAGGCCGACTGCATGAAATTATAACAGCAACATCAAGAACGTCATCAATAATAAGAATTAATGAATGTTACTTCAGACTTGTAGTGGTATGGTTCAAATGGAAACCTGATAATACTGCTGCAGTTTACATCTTTGCATCATGTGATTTTGTTTCTGTATCATCATGTTTTGCTAAGTGAAGATCACCTCGAATGGAGACACTGATGGTTCTTGTTTTCCTTTCGATGTAATCTTCATGGAATTTCATCACAATCACATGACTGCTTAATTTCAGGAATTGTTCATCAAAATGACAAAAACAATCTCTAACTTGAATTCTAAATGAAGGAAGTGTTAATTGGTGTCGATGGTGTAATGTAGATTTTTTTTTAGGGGGGGGGGGGGGGGGGGGGGCTTGTCAGTGTGATGTGCCAGAAAAAGCTCGTTAAAGCTGCAGCCCCTAACTTAAAGCATCTAGCGTCCATACTTAGCAGCTCATTCCAGGATTAAACTGACACGACTTGCAAATAACTACGATTTTATGCTCTGTTTTTTTTTTTTTCATGTATGTATGTATGAAACTTCAGTGTATTTTGTAACCATCAAAAGTTTGTTTGCAGTTTATAGCACAGTCACGAATGACTGCAGACAATACAATATAATTTATGATGTCACTAGGTTTAATATGTTTATTATCTTTGTTTACCTTGGTTAAAAGGCTATAGCTGTTGTAGGTAAATAAATAAAGACCTATTCTTCCACTAATGATTTTGTATTATTTTTGAGAATGAGGAATTTAACAGCTGCCAAAAAGTTATTGCAGCGCACAAATCTCATATGAGGCAGGTTATACTTCAAACACTCCCATATAATATCTGAAATTACTTATAAGGAACGTTACAACTGAAAATATCTCTCTTTTCTGGGCTGCCAAAAAGTGATTGCCACTCATAAGTTGTGACTGGGGTGTTGTTTCTTCCTCAGATTTGCTTGATGTCATCAAGAGGCCTCATATGGGGCAGATTATACTTCAAACACTCGCCTATGTTATTAAAGGGAGATTACAACTGAAAATACACCATTTTCCAGCTGCCAAAAAGGTTTTTTTTCTTTGGTCTTCTACTACTGATTATCTGGCAATGCTTTAGAGTTATTCTGGTTTCACAAGTTTTAAAACTCGCTATGCTCCTCACAGTGGAAACTGACAGCTGAAATCTCAGAGAGCTTTTTTGGATCCTTCCTCTAAACCATGATGCTGAACAATCTTTGTTTTCAGCTCATCTGAGAGTTGTTTGAGGCTCCCATGTTGCCACTCTTCAGAGAAGATGCAAAGAGGAGAAACACTTGCAACTGGCCACCTTAACCCTTTCTCATAATTGGATTCACCTGTGTATGTAGGTCAAGGGTCAATGAGCTTACAAAACAAATCTTGTGTTCCAATAATTAGTGATAAAGGTATTCAAATCAATAAAACCACAAGGGTGCCCAAACTTATACACCTGCCTAATTTTGTTTAAATAATTATTGCACACTTTCTGTAAATCCTATAAACTTCATTTCACTTCTCAAATATCACTGAGTTCGTCTGCTATATGATATATTTAACTGAATTTGCTGATCTGAACAACCAATGATTTATAAAGGAAAATCATGGAAATTATCAGCGGTGCCCAAACTTTTGCATACCACTTTAAAAAAAGCTTAACTGAAAAGCCAGGAACAATAATGAAACCCATCCAGAATCAAAAAAATAAGCAACCAACTAACTAAACTAACTACTTAAATAAATTATAAATAAATAAATGAGGATATAAGGATACAATGCAAAATCAATTAAAAACCCTGGAACCCTGAATGTTTTACTGACATTCTTGACAAACATTTTTTTTGCTTTTGCTCATGCGAGGCTTCTTAGCACAACTTCTGTGGCCCCCACTGTGGGCAGGCGTCACAGCCAATCTGAATTAGACAAACAAGGATACACAAATATTATGGGAAAATGGTTGTACTAATTAGTAATTGCTGCAAAATACTCAGATCATAAAGCAGGTCATCATGCCTTACAACTACAATAAGTCCTGTTTAGTGTTTGCATGTTCCGTCTCATTTTTCACTTCATATTTAATTTTTCTTTGTTTTTGTTAATGATCATATTTTTTAAACAGAACCTGAGACGGACATATTAAGTATACTCATATTAAGTAATAGATATTCATAGGAAGTATATACTAGATGTTCTTACATCATCGTCACTGACATTCATATACACTCACTGGACACTTTATTAGGTACACCAATAAAACTTCTCATTAACACAAATATCTAACCAGCCAATCACATGGCAGACACGCAGTGCTTTTAGGCATGTGGACATGGTCAAAATGACCTTCTGAGGTTCTAACTGAGCAGGAGAAGAACACTGACTGAACTTATTCTGAATGTGGTTGTTGGTGCCCGATGGGCTCGTCTGAGTATTTCAGAAAATGCTGATGGATTTTCTCACAAACATCTGTGGGGTTTGTAGAGAATAGTCCACAAAAGATCAAATATTTAGTGAGCACCAGTTTTATGGGACAAATTGTTGATACCAAAAATCAGAGAAGAATAATCAGAATTATCAGAGCAGATATGAAGACAAGATGAACACAAATAACTTCGTGTTACAACTAAGATATGCAGAAGAGCATCGCTCAACACACGACTCATCTATGGGCTTCAGCAGCAGAAGACCACATTGGGTGTGATTACTGTCAGCTAAGAGCGGGAAACTGAGGCTACAGGTCACACAGACTCACCAAAAATGGACAATAGAAGATTGGAGAAACAGTGCCTGGTCTGATGACTCTCACTTTGAGTTGTGACCTTGGCCTTTTAGGATTGATGATAATTGGTGGTGGATGGGCCTTTCCCTTTCCCCTCCTGAGTTGTACTTAAAAACGAAAACAGGAATGGGGACAGAACAGTTGGAAATGCAGTTTTTCAGGAGCGCACACTGTAGTTGATGGGAAAGATAATCCAAGCACCACTGCACCAGTGATGGATCCACCTGCATCTTCCTCATCTTCTCACCTAAGAGAAGGGCTGAATTGTGTTGTATGCAGTTGAGAAATCAAACATGTGAATCTCACAGATGCATCAGGTGTGCCAGGTGTGCATAGACCCGCTGTAGCAGGTACATAAGGCATCATCAACACTGAACCTTTGTTGATAAGCAAACTGCAGGGAGTCCATATGAATGGATGTCTTGCATGTCTTCATGATATGCGAGGTGAGTGCCATAGGCCTGCAGTCATTGTAGTCAGTGGGGCTCCACTTCTTTGGGACAGGGACCAGACAGGATGTCTTCCACAAACTGGAGACTTTCTGTAGATGCAGAATTGTGATTCAACAGAGAGTGCTTTGGATAAAGCACGTGAAGATTACAGTATGATATCGAGCTACACTGTACTCTGTAACAGGAAGTGATACAATACCGCAGTGAGAGCGCCACCATTCAAATGATTTATAATGTAATGGTCTGATCTCAGAAGAACTCTTTCATACTATCTTTAGATCATGTCATGGTCCTGGGCCGGTGGCCCTGTGTTTTGAGTTCTTTTACTGATATTCTGTTTTGTTGTATCTTCTGGTTGTGTTTCTTAGATTTTCTTACTGTCCAGTTTCTCAGTTTGTTGTAGTTTTGTATTGTTTTTGGCTTTTAGTTGATTATAGGTCATTCTGATTAAGATTGGGAACACTCACATCTGTCTGTGGCATGTCAGTTACTTCAGGTGATGGAAAAACTTGACTACCAGCCAAATTATTCCCGAGAATAACATCAGTGCCTGCCACTGGTAACTGAGGGCACAATTTTAAATTTGCCTGACACAAACTGAGACGACAACTGTAAAAAAATGTAACGGTGCACGCACCACACATTTTGACTCCCCATGCTAACACATCAGCATCACTGTAGGACTCAGCTGAAAACGGCAAAACGCTACCACAAATAAGGGACTGTTTTGCGCTAGTGTCACGCAAAATAGTGACAGGAACCCTCGTTTCCAAATCCCCAACCAAAGGCACAAAACCTTTTGACACGAAAGGCCTAAATTCCTCATCCACTCTGTCATCCCCAGGATGCAGCAAGTGGGCCTTAGTTTGAAGAAGGTTGACTAGAGAAGGAGACTTAACCTTCTTAGACTGCTCTTTCCTCCATAGAACTGGACACTCAGCGATGAGATGTCCTTGTTCATGGCAATAAAAACACTCTGGATTCAGTGGCAGCACTAATGCTACACCGGCGGTGTTTAGGAGACCCATGTTTTGGTCTTACTGAACCTGGTGTATACCTGTTAGAGGATGAAAGAACACTCTTGTGTGTCAGAATAAATTCATCAGCTTGTACGGCAGCTGCATCGAGTGTTGTAACCTTTTGCTCATTCAGGTACGTCACAATTCTTTCTGGAAGCTGATTCTTAAAGTCTTCCAATAACAAGCTCACGCAAATCATCTCAAGTTTTGACTTTGGTTGCCTGACACCATTTATCAAAAAGCTTCCTTTTTCCTCTGGCAAACTCCACATAAGTCTGGGTGGCAGTTTTTACATTCCTGAACTTTTGTCTATAAGCTTCTGGCACTAACTCATATGCACACAACACAGTGGCTTTTACATCATAGTTTAAGCTGTCCTCAATCGAAACAGCTGTACATACCTCCTGGGCTTTTCCTACTAGTTTGCATTGCAGCCAAAGAGCCCACACACTCTTTGGCCAGTGTAGGGCACCTGTGATGCGTTCAAATGCTGTGAAATAGGAGTCTACTTCGGATTCCCTAAATGGTGGAATTAGTGTGATGTGCTTACCAATATCAAACCTGTCTTCTGGCTTAGGGGATGGTGACTGAGGGGCTGACTGAGGAGAGAAGGGACTGGCAGAAGCTCCAACTCCAGAGCTCTCACCCTCAAGTGCATGACTTCCACCTCCAACCTCTGCAGCTCCACCTCCTTTATGCACAGAATAAGCTGCTGCAGCTCCTCTGCAGACATGGTCGTTTGAGGAGGGAGACTTTGTGGTGGGGTAGGAACACCAGCAGCAGCACCCAATTCAACTCCCCCTTCAGGAGCTGGCTCACCAAACAAGCCCCTTTCACCCAGCTTTGCACACAAGAGCTCTTCAGCTCTTTAACCTTGATGTTTGTTGGCACTTGCACATCAAAAAAATTACCAATAATCACAAGATCGTCCTTCTTACACTTATTAAGCTTATCCCTAGGTGGGCTTATAACAAAGTCCTCCAACTGAAACTCCATAGAAAAAACTGCCAACCAGAAAAGCAGAGCAACCAAAACGAGCACAACCCACCTCAGACGACAACACAAACGAACAAAGAAAGGGACGAGCCCCCAATTCATGTTATGTCCCAACTTAGTCTAGGGCAGGGGTCCTCAAATCCAGGCCTTGAGGTCCGGTATCCTGCAGGTTTTAGATGTGTCCCTGATCCAACACACCTGAGTCAAATATAGAAGTCATTAGCAGGACTCTGGAGAACTTGACTGCATACTGAGGAGGTCATTTGAATTTGAATTTGAATTTCCTAAGACCTCCTAACCTCCTAAGACCTGAGCTCCTGTTAGCAATTCATTTCTAATTTCTCCTAGATATCTATGATTAGATGGACCTGATATTTATATAAACTAAGCTTCCTCTTTGAAGAGGAAGTTGTATTTTGTTACATGGTTGTTACATACATTTGTGATGTGGACAATGGGATTATTTTATAGCCTAACAACAAAAACAACGTGACAAAGTATAAAACACTACTGAGCAGAATGAAGTATAAGGTGCAGCAAAGCCAAGATGTAATGTCCCCATATGTAGACGCAGGGTCTCAGGAGGTTAACAAATTGTATGAATGTGTGTAGCTTATAGTTGAAGCGTATCAGTAGGACTCAGCTTCAGGGGGCACAGTGACTGATGGACGGGCCTGAACGGCAAAACCCGTCCATAAGCTGATGCTGCACCCTGTGACCCGTAAACTGCACAGCAGGAGGATTCCTACTGAAAACAAATATTTTTTAATCAAGAAAAACCGCGTCTAGGTGACCTGTTCCTTAATTCTCATGACAAATGAGTTTTTTTTTTCTTTTTTATTCCCACTGAGGTTTCTGGTGTAAATGTCCCAACAGCAGGACAAAGGCTGCAGGTTCAAAGCCTCACAGAGTCAAACATCACACGTCCAGATACACATCCACACAAGTATAGGTGCAGATAAGGAAAGTTTCTTCATGTTTCCGAGGTCTCTCAGTGGAGGATGTTTCCTCAGATTCATAAAGCTCAGCTCAGTGTGAAGATGTGAACATGACTGTTGCAAATTTTCCCATTAAAACTTAATAATTTTTTTTTTTAAAGGAAATATTTAGTTTTTTCTTAATTTAAACATTTATTTTTTAATTAATAGAACATAAAGCCTAATGCCACGCCTTTGTTTCACTGCATGTACAAACCTGATATGAACTCCCAGAAAGCTTAAAGCCAACCATACACATCTAAACTTTTCTGTTTTTTCACAAGACTGGCAAAAATGAAGCCAACTGAGCCCAAAGACAACTGTGTAGTAAACATAACATTTTTTCTCAGTATTTTTTAATTTTATAAATTGGTTTGTGTGTTAGTGAATTCATAAAAAACTGTAACAGGCTCACGGATGTTAACAGAGTGAAAATAGTCACAACTCGCTGTCTCTAAAAGTCTCCTCGTTCCTCCAGACCACGTGTTGATCATAATTATTGACAGTCAGATATAATCAGTAGCTTTGTTTGGACTTGTGCAGGGCGCGCCTGTGTCATTGTTGCATTGAACAGCATTATCAAGATGTGGCGATAACCAAATTATCCAGCAGGTGTCACTGTGCAGATGGTTTCAGATTGTTTCGAAGCTTCGATACAATTCCAGCACAAATGCTTCGAATGCTTCAGTGTTTCACAAAGCCTCGTTTTGCCCATCACTAATGTACAATGCTTACTAACTATCACACCAATGAACACACTCCAATCACAGGCAAAAGGCAAACTGCTGACTCTGGTTGGGCCTGTTGGAGACAAAGGAGAGGGGTGAGGCAGCTGTCCATCCAAGGGCCTAAGCAGAAGACACAACACATTATCCTGGATCATAACACTTCCCTGAGTCTCGGTGTTATTCTGTTCACCTGTTGGCCCCAGCTGTTTCCACTCACCCCTTGTTCTCTCTGTGTATTTACTGTCTGAGTTCTCCCCTGGTCAGTCATCAGAGTCTTGTTGTCTGGTGGCTGTTTTTCTGTGCTCTCCAGACCTCCAGAAGTCCTTAGTTGTTTTCCAGTCTAGGTTTCCTTTAATTTTGCTGCCTTGGTTTATTTTTCGTTCCCTATGTTCTGCTTTTGGTTCATCTTTTACCACCATCTCCTGCTTCCTGCTTTCGGGTCCTCTTCACCTTCACGTCACCTGCCTGCGCCCTCACACTGGGACAAGAATAGATCGCTGATTGTTTTTTCTTTTTTTAGGGAGGGGGTGTGTGTGTGCATGTTTTAATTTTCCCTCTTCCTCTCTGCGTTAATTAATCAGATGATTAAGAGTATGGATGTTGCAAAGTAAAGTGTCTCTAGTGTTTTTCTGGCATGAGACCCATATGCTAAGTTAGTCAGATTCATGTAAACGTGTCTTCTAAAGGGGCTTTAATAAATGTTATCTGATGTGTCATCCAGTCCTTGAGGCGGGTGTTCCACCAGCTGCTCTACGTGATTCTGATGATGAAAAAATGCAACCGTGGGAAGCCCTCCCTGCTTGTACCCAGCCAGACCATCCTCACGACTCGGAACCAGGCCGTCCAGTTTGTGTGGTAAACAGCTGTGTTTCAGTGTTGATGGGATAAATTACGTGTCTAAATCTCAACATGGTGGAAATTTGAAAGAGTTTAAATTTATAATTAGTTTCACAGTTTATGAAATGATGAACCCAGACTGCAGTTAGTGAAGGCTTGTCTTTAAAGGGAACTCCATCCTTCCAGCTTCTGCCACTAATCCAGTTCAGGGTCTCAGGGGGCTGCAGCCTATCCTGGTGTCACAGGGCGAGAGGTGTGGTACATGTGGTCAGGTCACCAGTCTAACTCAAAGCAAACACAGAAAGACAATCATTCACTCAAATTCACACCTATGGCCAATTTATTATTACTGTTATTATTATTAACTGAACTACAGTCTTTGGACTGTGGGAGGAAGCCAGAGTACTCAGAGGGGATCCACACAAACACAGGGAAAACATGCAGACTGGATTCAAACCCAGGACCTTTTTGCAGTGAGGCAAACATGCTAACCACTGTACTGCTGACCCAACCTTAGTGGGAGCAACAAATGGTAAATGGACCAGTTCTTATAGAGCGCTTTTCTGCTCTAGCTGAGCACTCAGAGTGCTTCATACAATATGTTTGCATTTACCCATTTAAGAAGGCTGGAATTGGAAGAAGTTTTACTACACAACTGTTTGTTTATTTCATGTAAGTGTCATATTGCAGTTGTGTGTTGGGCAGGGCTGGACCCTGATGCAGGATGTGTCAGGGCGTGTTTTTTTTATTTGTGAAGGAAGACACCTGAAACACTTTAATTAAAAAAATTATAACTTTTAATATATTAAAGAATCAGAAGAAATACGTGTACACGGGCAAATCTTGATCAAGGAGACAGGCCTTCCCAGCCAGCTGCCTGTGCTCCCTCCCCAGAAAGAGCACCGCTCTAAGCTAAACATAACAGTTTTATACTATAAGCTCTATCAATTCAAAACAGATGGACAGAGCCGTGGTTTAGACTCGGCCTTCTCAGACTGGTTCATCCACTGGTTGGTTCCAGCATCATGGCACAAGCTTCTCCAATCAGCAATAAAAGCTCCGTAAAAGACACACACACACACACACACACACACACACACACACACACACACACACACACACACACACACACACACACACACACACACACACACGCACACACACACCTTCCCCTCTCACATACTCCTAATCATGGCTTGGCAGTTTTATTCTCCTTAATAACAGAGTACGATGACCTGCACACACCCTTCCCTCCTCAGACACACATATTCATGTTTTGGTAAAACCTTTGAGGATAAGATAAAATTCTTCTCTGAGACCGAGAAGGTCATAAATAAGATAAAGATATCGCCCAAAGGCCGTGAAGTTGGTCTGGGACTATCTATCTGTCACTCTGTCTAATGTGTTATTTAATTGTCTATTATTTGCTTCAGCCACTATTTAGTTATTTTTTTATTCAATCACTATTTTGATCATTTTAATTCAACTACTGATTAAACATTATTTGATTCAAGTATTAATTTATCATTTAATCAACTACTATTCAGAGCTTTGAGTCAACTGCCAATTATTAAATTACTATTAATCTAATCATTTAATTTATTCACTTACTTAATCAGTGATTGATTCACTATTTAATTAATCATTTGATTGTAATTTTACTCTGAAACTTTATAATTTTGTTCATAAGGTAAAAAGAGTAAAAATAAAACCCAACAACTCCCTCCTTTTTCACATTTTGTGTGAAACAATCTAATACCACCCCTGTTATTAACTTTTTGATCAAACTAATTATCGCATCATTACAATATATTTTTAAAGCACAATAAGTCATACGAGGACAGACATGCTCTGAGTCACTGTGTCTTGTTAACGGTGTTTGTCTTCCCACGGTCAGCACACACATTCTTTCAGACGTACAGGCAGCCCAGAGCGCCTCTCAGTCAGTTAAACATGGAGAAAAAAAACATATACAAAGCATAAAAAAGCATAATAATTATAAGCACTCATAGTTTCCAAAATTCCCTCCTTTTATAATAATTATGCCATTTAAAAACAAACAGGCAAAATGCCAAGCAACACGAAACACAAAATCATTATTCTGCAAACACATAACTCAGAATCAGAATCAGAATCAGAAGGTTTTTATTGCCATATGGGTGAACAGGTTCACAGCATTAGGAAATTGCTGCGGTACTTCGTGCTTACAGAAAAAAACAAATAAGTATAAAAACTATAAGACAATATACAATTATACAAATTGCAAATATACAGAGATATTAGAGCTATAACTATAGCACAATATTACAAAATTACAAAATATACAGTGCAGAGACTAATTAAAAGATAAAAGAATGTAGACTATATTCCACTAATATGTACATCAGTGCAGTCAGACAGGTGCATAGACATAGGGTCATCAGCGTTTGTGGAGGGTGGTGGTAACAGTCTTAGGGTAATTGTTCATGAGTCCAACAGCAGAGGGGAAAGGTTCTGGTCCGTATGGACCAGAATATATCTGTTTATGCACATTACATAAGATAATTATTGATTATCACACCTTCATCAAGTATGATTGATTATCACACCTTCATCAAGTATTATTCAACTGGTAGATAATTTATTTTTCTGTTACAGGTTCAAACCCTTTTTCTTTTTTGTTTTTTCCTGAGAATTTCTCATCTATTCTTACAGTAACTGTAATAAAGACTAGAAGAGAAAAATTAGAATTTGTCCATCTGATTTATCATCATTAAAAATACAGGATTTATTTATTTATTTCTGAGTGCTCTGGATGTTTTAACTGCTATGGTTAAATATTATTTAGACTACATGAACAACACAAGTCAGATCTGTGTCATTCTACTCTGCTGTTAATTATGTTCAGCTCTATCACTGAGTTTCTCAGTAGGTCTGTAAAGTTCATCAACATTCCTGATTTAGTATTATAATTAGCCAGATCTAAGTTTTGTTTAATTGTGGCCCGTAAGGCAAACAGTGACTCAAACTCTGCTGCTTTACCTTAAATGTGTTAAGAACCCCACCAGGAACTCTAAGGCATAAAAGGACCCTGTGGGGCTGATTGTTTTATTGATACAACCTGGACTAATGCTGAGACATTATCCCATTTCCCAAGATGCCCCATTCTCCAGACGGCAGCCTTCTGTTTGGTAAACCAGGGAGTGTTAGAGCCATTTATCAATAGTGATCAGGCCCATCATTCTGGGATGTTCCCATCCCTAATGTCACAGACAGGTGTCTGCACATTTTCCATATAAGCCCGGATCAGGGAGCAGTTAGTGGTATCCATGAAAAACCAGTCCAGTTTCATAAAGTTCTGATTTTTTTCCTACTGTCTATAATTCAGTCATGGACTGCAGGCCTTTGGGTCAGTATTTAAATTTGAATAGAAACTGTGGTCTGATCAGGTCTAACTATTCAACATACAACATAATTTTATTAATTGATGTAATAATTGTATCCACTAAATATAACACCCTGACTCAAAGACTATCAACTTAAAATCTACACACTACAGTTTGCCAGGACACATATTTAACAGCAGACGTGTATTTTTGAAAGATCTATTATTCCCTGTCTTCATATTACAGACCTCGATTAGTTTAACCCAGCCTAAAATTTTCTACTGAAAAATGAACCTGTTTTCATGCACCTAGAAAGTTAGTTATAGCAAATATCTATAAACAACACATCATTCAGAAACATGGTTATGTTTATGAGTGTAAGCAGGCCTTTATTGCGTGTGTGTATTGTACAATTCACAGATATTCATCTAGTTACTTGCAGTTGCATTTTAAGTCAGCAATAAGGGGAAGGAAAAACATATACTAACCACCCACAAGTCTGTGAGCAGTCATCCTAGAAATGTATAATTTAAATGTTTATGCATAGATATATTACACCTATGGATAAAATAAAAACAAAAAACACTAAAGACATAAACATATATAAAAATTGTGATTCCGAGATCCAATAATACATTGTCTATGGCAATTCAACCAGTTAAAATTGCCTTAAGAGTGAATGACCTAAATTAAAAGAAAATCACTTCTCACATATATACATGGCTAAAATTTACAGATATTATTCTTGTCCCAATTATTGAAAGAAAAGAAAAGCTAATTTGGATTTAATTTTGTCTTACATTATTTACTAACAGTCTGCAAATGTGTCATATTTTAAATAAATATATATATTACACCAGGGCTCTTCAACTCCAGGCCTTGAGAGCCAGTGTCCTGCAGGTTTTAGATGTGTCTCTGCTTCCACACACCTGAGTCACATATAGAAGTCATTAGCAGAACTCTGGAGAACCTGACTGCATACTGAGGAGGTAATTCAGCCATTTGATTCAGGTGTGTTGGATCAGAGACACATCTAAAACCTGCAGGACACCGGACCTCGAGGCCTGGATTTGAGGACCCCTGTGTTACACACTTTTTCTGTGCAGTCAGATTCTAGTATTCTTTGACCAATCTGAAAAATTTAATTGCCTTTGTCAGTAAGAGAAACCTTGATTAATTTCATTCTATGGCTTTATTTATTCATTTTGTGTAATTCTATTGGTCTTGCCTTGTGTGCCCAACTCACAAAATATTCACAAGCACTGCTTTACTTATTCTAACTTTTCTTTTTAAGGTTTTAGTAAAACTTGGTTTCTCATAGAAACTTTTTAAAAATTTGACAACCATAAGTGAAAACAATGGCCTCTAATAAAGATATTAAACATTTACATTTAACACCTTAATTTGGGATGATGTTATACTGGCTTTATTTTAGGAAAATCAATTAGAAAGATTTTTACACCCCCAATTATATTATAATTGTCATTAATCACTCTGTCCTAAATTATCAGGCTTGAAGGAAAAGGATCCTTTTCCTTCAAGCCTGATAATTTGAAGCACCTATAACGTAACCACTTTCCTTTTATTTGGGTTTAAACTTTCTACTTCTGTTCATGTTAAAAACCTAAAAATTATTCTATATTTAACATATAATTCTATTATATTGGTTTCGATATGAATTTCAACATTTTTCCTCAAGCTGTGTTTTTCCTCAAAAATTGTCTATAAAATATTTGTCCAAAAGAAACGCAACAATAACTTACAGGACATGTAATTGATGTACTTCACGCATCCACATTTTCAGGGCAAAATCCACAACGATATCAGATTTATTAATCTAATCAGGTCATTCACTTATTTAATCATTTGATTGTAATTTTACTCTGAAACATAATTTTGTTCATAAGGTAAAAAGAGTAAAAATAAAAGCCAACAGATGCATGATGATAAACTTGTCGTGCTGTTTTAATATTGCAGTTAAACACTCAAAAATACAAAACCCTGCATTCAGGCAGAAACAGAGCCCAGAATACAAAAACCCACATAACAAAAAGGGAAGCTCAGAGGTACACACAGCTCACAGGAAACAGACTGACACCACACCATCTTTATTTCTAAAGCACTTTAAAACAACCACAGCTGACACCAAGTGCTGTACATTAAAACACAAACAGTTTAAAACTAGATCCCACTGGAGGTGAAAGCCAAGGGAAAAAAAAAAAAAAAATAATGTTTAAAATGAACTTTAAAAGTGGACAGTGAAGGAGCCTCTGTAACCTGCAAAGGTGAGTCATTCCATAACTTAGGACCAACAATAGAGAAAGCCTGGTCCCCTCTGAGCCTCCTTCTTGATCTTGGTACCTCCAAGGGCAGCTGGACTGCTGACCTTAGAGACCAACAAGGTATGTAGGGGTGAAGAAGCTCAGAGGTAAGGTGGGGCAAGATTGTGCAAAGATTTAAAAACATACATAAGAATTTTAAAATGGCTCCTAAAATATACAGGCAACCAGTGAAGTGAGGCCAGGACATGGTCATGTGCTCTCTCATAAATTTGGCAGTCAGCATAACAATGAAATGAGATTCCATCCCTTCTGAGGACAGAGCCCAGAGGCAGTAAATACAGTGAGAACAGCAGTGGCCCAGAATTGAACCCTGTCACCAAACCACATGGCAGAGAAGCAGCAGACGATTCAGAACCAAGAATGCTCACAGAAAAGGTTCTATCTGCCAGGTAAGAACTGAACCATTTAAGTACAGTGCTACCAATGCCTACTAAGTGGTGTAATTGAGATATTAAAATGTTGTGGTCTACTGTATCAACGGCAGCAGTTCAGTCAAGTAAAACCAAAACACGGTTACCAGAATCACATTCAAGAAAACCCTTTATTATAGCAGATTCTGTGCTACGAAGGGTTTTAAAACCTCCAGGATGCTGTTCTCATCTAAAAACCATTTCAGCTGACAAAATACAATTTTCTCTAAAACCTTAGAAACAAAAGGCAGCTTGGAAATAGGCTGATAACTAGCCAGTACAGTATGATCAAGGCCAGGTTTCTTAAGCAGTGGCTGTACTACTGCATGCTTAAAAGTAGCAGGTTCAATACCAGGGGACAGACTATAATGGCAAGAACAGGCTACCCTCTACTAGATAAAATTTCTTTAAAAAAAAAAAAATTGTGGAGGGACAGGATCACGGGATGAGCCTGATGGTTTAATCTGGCCAAACTCATCCTCTAAGAGTCACAGACTCAAACTGAGTAAAAACAGCAGAGCAAGGGACTGAAACAGAGGGCTCAGAATCAGGAGCTGTGACAAGAGCCCCGGTACCAGCAACCTTTTCAATAAAAACACAGAAAATGATTGCACATGTCAGGAGAAGCTTCCAAACAGGCATTCTGTGTACTTCTTTAACTGTGCTGTGATAGTGGGGCCAGCAGTCTTTTAACATTTGAGGAGTCACCTGCAGTTTATCCTTTTTCCACCTGCGTTCAGCTCGGCGACAATCCCTCCTGACAGCACGAGTTCTGTCATTAAACCAAGGCTCAGGTTTAGTCTTTGGCTGCCTGGTTTTTAATGGAGCCACTGAGTCCAGGATGGTTTGACAGGAAAAGTAGAACCAAGGAATGAGCTCTTCTGTATCAGCACAACAGCACAAACAACAAACAGAACACCTGGGGGCTTAAATACAGACAGGATAAGAGGAGGATCAGGAACAGGTGGTGACACAGCTGGGGATAATTACAGAGACAAGAGGAAGCAAAACTAAACACAAGGTGCACAGGACTGTCAAAATAAACAAACTGAGAAGCTAAACTGTAAGAAAAACTAATAAACACAACCAGAGATATAACAAAAAACAGAACTTCACCAAAAGGAAGTCAGAACACCGACACAGGACCATGATAATACGTTTATACCCAACGTTCACACTGATGGTCAGTAACACCTTTATCAGCTTTGTCAGCTCGGGGGTGACAGAGTTTCTGATCCAAAGGAATGTGAGTTAAAGCCAAAGCCTAAACTGAGCAGCAGTTATGTGAGAGGAGACGGGGCATCGAGGAATTCTGTAGGAAAAACTCCACTAAATCCACAGTGAAACATTCCTTCCTCCTCTCATCTTTGTCCCATTAATCTGCTGGCTCAGAGCCTCGTGTTACTATTTTGTTAAACTTTATTTTATTGTGAAAAACGACACCAAACGTGATGAAGTGTGGAGGGAGTGGAAATATGGATTTAAATAAATAAATGCATAGGAGGAGTGAAAGATGATGTTCTAGTGGGTAGATATTAGTGACCTGACTTTCCTCCCCACTACACCTGCTCCTGAGGGTCCCAAGTGATGATGGTGATATTGTCTAAATTACCCAGCAACTGGAAAATCAAGGGCAGAGAGAGGAACAAAGGTGATATTATATACTATGAAATACACATAACTTATGACATATATATTATGCATATGATATAATTTAAACTGAAGTAGTAGCGATTGATACCATTATTAATTCTGACAATAGTAATAGTGATATAATAATAATAAAATATTTTAAACATGTTTGTGGAAATGCTCTCAGTCCCAGGAGTCTGTTCCAAACAGAGTTAAGCCAATTCCAGACATCATTAATTACAGATATATTACTTCTGTGGTGAGTATGTTCAAGTGAGGGAGAGGGACCCACAGACAAGTCACCATCATCCAGAAAGAGTGGACATGAAAATAATTGTCAGTGCTCCCTGAAGTGTGATCATTCAAACAGCTCTCCCACCCCCACAGAAGGACGACTTCCAAACCCCAGTCCAAGTATCACTGTGCCCAGTGTGATTTACCACGGTACCTCTGGAGCACTGTCTCCTGTTTGTAGGTTCCTGAAGTGTACAACAACTTTAAAATGTGGGATTTCTCTTTTCTTATTTTACTGCTTGTTGTTCAGCTGTCGCACATTATTTGCATTACAGTGAAACTTTTGTCACCTCTCAATTATCTGCTGTTCCTCCTGCAGATCAGAAGCAACCCCCATCTCTGCTGTGTGTAGATCTGTCTCAGTGAATGCCATCATGGTGTTTTGTCCTTTAATATAATTAAATAATGATTCTTAGATTACTGTTAAAATCCCATTTTTAAAAGTATGCAACCCAGAGTATATCAATAAAACTGCTGCTATGATAACAAACTTTGTGACATCATGATGAATTCATAATAAATTGTAACTTAAAATATTCAGCAGTCATTTGATGTAATAATCTGACAAGTTAGAAGATGTGTGTGTAGCTGTTTAGGTCAGAATATCACTCTTGTACCTTGGACAGTGAGACCATGGACGCTCAAGAGGGTTTCAGCAGTAAAGAAACAAACCAACAGAAGCTGAATATCGAGTTGGAAAACCTTAAATTTATGGAATTCACATAGTTTAGACATCATCTTATTGGTAGTCTTCTAATATCCTGTTTTCTGGAAGCCACCAGAAAACAGTGCTGCTCTCAGTCCTGTCGCAGACATAATCCCTGCCCCACAAAACTCAGATCAGAGTTACACACCACACCCACATCATCACTGGATAAATACACTTCACACAATATACTGTATGAATGCAACATTAACCCTTTATAGGGTGTCCACACACTTTATAGATGACGCTTGTCTCACTGTTTTTTATGTATATGCTTCTTCTTCTTCTTTTTTTTTTAACCACTTACAGGAAAAGAACCAAATTTGGTGTCTGCGTTCATAATTTCATCAAACTGACAGGATCCCCAACATAGAGCCCCAAACCCCCACAGAGCTTCCACTGTTGCACTTAATGACGTCCTCCATACGTACTGATGACACGTTGAATTTGGATTCATCACTGCATAAAACCCATTGTTTGTTTTTTTCAGTGATTCATAGATCTGTGTTAAAGCTGCCAGTCTATCCAAGAGTAGAATAAAGGACTTTGCTAATAGTTAATCATTCATGAAATATAATTGTATATAATTGTAATCAAGTATAAATCTAACCAGTATAAAGATTAGGATAATATTAAGAATGTGGGCTTATCTGTCTGTGTGTGAGATGAAAGGAGGAAGTGCAATAATCTTTTCAGAGAGTGTGTGTGAGATACAGGAAGTGCACTAAATGTGCCAAGAACATGAAAAGTGTATCTGTGTGTGCATCTGTGCATATGTCATCAGCTGATCCAAAATGCTGCAGCTAGAGTACTGGCAGGGACTAGAAAGAGAGAGCAGATTTCTCCCATATTGGCTTCTCTTCATTGTCTTCACAGCGTATGAAGGGACGCAGTACGAGCGCTGTATGTACACAAAATACAGTGACAGCGGAGTTTTCAGGTTTCCGGTGTTCTGTCAAAAAAAAGAAATTACCTTTTTTTAAAAATGTTTTTTCTTTGCTTATATTGATAAATATACTGGTACACAGGATTTATGAAGGGCTTATATATAAAATGAAGAAATGACTTGCTCTTACCCTCATTATAAAGAATATATTGTAGCGTCTGTTAAGATGTTGAAGAAGATGGCAACAGATTGCCAGCAAAAGTTGCTCTTTTATTAACAATTAAATGGTTGCTGTGTGCTGCAACTAAAACAAAACAGTAACAATGAGACTGACTCTGATAATGATGAGAGGGAACCCGGCATGCTTGATGCTGAAATCTCCCAACTGTTCAACTCAGACACTGAACATGAGGAATTTGATGGATTTGTGGAAGATGAATGATTTAAAATGTGAGGGTATTTTCTGTATTTGTTACAACTGAACAATATTCTGAGTTATTGTGAATGAGTTGAATAAAGTTTGGCTTACCTGACGCTTTTGTTTCGCTCTACATATGTTTTATCATGCGGCTTATGTATGAAAATAGACCCGTTCATTGATATTGAGCCTTATGGTCTGCAAAATACGGTAGTTAAAATCTATTCTATTGTCAAATAACGGTCTTGTCTTTCCAACAGGCCAAAACCAGAACATGTTCACCAAAAACAAACAAACAACCATCAAAACCTGACATAAAGATAGAAACATTTAAAGTTTGCAGTTGTTGATTAATAAAATGTATTTAGTTATGCAGATACAGTTTCCTCTTGCTTATAAGTAGTCAGTTTACTGTTGCAGGTCTAATTGAAACACCATTTCTCCTCTCCTAGGTCTCAGCACTAGCTAAGAAGCCAGCATGTGTGCCTGGGTTTGAGTCAGATCTGCTGATTTTCAGAGTGTCCAGGCAACACCTGAGGCCGGGCATGAGGCTGGGCAGAGGTAAGAACAGCACAGGAATCTAAAGTCCAGTATCATGTCACAGGAAGTATTTGCTTTGTTTTGGCCCAGATGGCCTTCGGCAGATCTCTCCAGTACAGGGTGAATCAAAGAGAATCATCAGATTTCTTTTTTATTCACCTTCTACCAGGGCTGGACTGGTAATCGGGCGTACCGGGCATTTGCCCGGTGGGCCCACAGTCCTCAGGGGATGATGCTGTTGGATTTTTTTTCTTCCCGTTTTTTTCTAAGAGACCGGCCCACAATTTAGAGGGGGCGGCCCACTGGCCCATCTTCAATATAGACAGTAGTCTGAACCAATCAGGATATACGATGAAAGTGGTCCCACCCTTTCTCTGCGTGGTGCCCCCTGAGTCCGGTAGTTTCAGTGTTGAGCGCATATGTTAACAGAGAGGCAACATGGAGAAACCAAAGCGGCAGAAAGAGGGTGCGGAGAAATCACGTGGGAAGAAATAGAAGAGTGTCACTGTAGATGCTACAAAATGCGTAAAGATCACAGACATGTTCGCTGCTGTAAACTCCACGTCCTCCGTTAACAGTAGGCAGAGCCGGTCCGAGGCTGCATAGGGTCCCCTGACCACCAGGGGGCCCCCAAGCTCACCCACATTTGTCATGAAACTTTTTGGTTTGTTTTAATTTTTTACAAATGCCAATTTCCTAAAATAAAGAAGAGACTATTCTAACTGTCCAGATTTGTACACTTGTAACAACACTAATTTAATGAGTAGGCTACACTCTAATATTTCTGTCTCAGAGTGATGCTGAAAAGCTAATTCGTGCATTTATTACTTCTAGGTTGGACTACTGTAATTTGTTATTATCAGGCTGTCCTAAAAGCTCCCTGAAAAGCCTTCAGCTGCAGCTGCATTGGCTCCCTGTTAAATCTAGAATAGAATTGAAAATGTATTTAAAACTTTCCTTTATGATCAGTGATGTCAGTAATGCGTTACTTAGTAACATGTTACTCTAATCTGATTACTTTTTTCAGTAAGGAGTAATCTAATGCATTACTATTTGCAATCCAATAATCAGATTAAAGTTACTTATGCGTTAATATTTTTGTCATTTTCCTGTAGCTCAGGAGGTAGAGCAGGTCACCGACTGATCTGAAGGTCAGCGGTTCAATTCCTGGCTATTCTATTTACCATTCTTGCCTCTCAGGGAATGACATCTGGCCGATGCGACAGTTAACTCCCATTTTCAGCATGACAAATGTAAACAGTGGAGGGAGGAGAAAGATGTGCGTTTTCTAGCTGAAATACAGGAACTATTGTGAACTACTGTGAGTGTGTGTCAGCTAAAGATGACAACATCAAGGTTAGTTGTGCACTCTGTGCTGGTGACAAAGTGCTACAGTATCTAGCTTCAAAAACACTACATCAGATTTGAAGAAACACCTGGAGTCACAGCACAGTCACACTTACAGAGAGTCCCACCAGGTGGTGAAGCAGAGCTGCAGCTAATGCAGGAGCCCCCCAGCACCCAAACAACAAAAGCTGGACTTCAGTACAAACCAGTAAGTGGGGGAGAGCTGAAGAAGCTGGTCGGACAGTATGTAGTAGAGGAAATGCTGCCCTTAAACACGGGCTGACTCGCCCTCGTTTCATGGTTGTCATTTTTATGTTCAGGCAGCAGGGGGGGTACTTGCCAGAATGTGATTGCCTGTATTTAAATGGCTGTAAATGACTGGTTGACCTATAATCTGTTAAACATGTGTCAAACATACCTCTCACGAATGAGATTTTGAGAGAGAAACAGCATTTCTATCACAAGGTAGAAGCTTGTGATAAAAATTCGTTTTTTCTGTCAAGTAAAAACTGTTGGACATTAAAAATGTCTTTTTAAACAGAAATCTGGCTCAGAAAGCTGCAGAAATCACAACAAATATAACATCGCAGATCTATAAAGATATTTGAAGTGGCCAAAAAGCTCTAGATTGATTATAATGTAGGAACAATAACACAGACTCCTAAAGATTGTTGAAAACAGGTTATTTCTGCATTTTATATATAAGCCCTTCATAAATCATGTTGACTGCACTCTATTTACGAATATAAGCAAAGACATTACACATAAAAACACACAGAAACATCAGAAATCACTTTATGACAGACGATCACTTTTTGCACAACACCGGCCGCTGTTAAAAGTAACTAATAAAGTAACTTGTAATCTAACTTAGTTACTTCTACAATTAAGTAATCATTAAAGGAACTAAGTTACTTTTTAAAGGAGTAGTCAGTAATCAGTAATCAGATTACTTTTTCAGGGTAACTATACCATCCCTGCCTATGGTCACGAGCTTTGGGTAGTGACCGAAAGAATAAGATCGCGAATACAAGCGGCAGAAATGAGTTTCCTTCGAAGGGTGGCTGGTCTCTCCCTTAGAGATAAGGTGAGGAGTGCGGCCATCCGGGAGGGGCTCAGAGTAGAGCCGCTGCTCCTCCACATCGAAAGGAGCCAGTTGAGGTGGCTCGGGCATCTGATTAGGATGCCTCCTGGCCGCCTCTTGGGTGAGGTGTTCCAGGCATGTCCCACTGGGCGGAGGCCCCGTGGTAGACCCAGGACTCACTGGAGAGATTATATCTCTCGGCTGGCCTGGGAATGCCTTGGGGTCCCTCCACATGAGCTGGAGGAGGTGGCTGGGGAGAGGGAAGCCTGGGCTTCTCTGCTTAGGCTCCTGCCCCCGCGACCCGGCCCCGGATAAGCAGAAGAGAATGGATGGATGGATGGATGGATGGATGGAGGCAGGGACAAGTTAGGAAAACAACCAATCAGATGCACAGTTGCACAAATTTGATCTAAACACGGGAAGGCCATGCTAGCCTGTGAATTTTTCAAGCAGAGCAGGCCTACTCATCAATTTTTTATTGTTATGCTCCATAAACAAGGCCAGGTAAACAAAGATGTTGTTTGTTCAATTTGTTTGTGTGTGTGTTGGTCTTTCAAGCATTAATAATATTCCATAACTCTGAAATGCTCCAGTGTGAGGCCCAGCTCGCTCCAGTTCCATCTACAGTAACTGTTTGTTCCTGGCAGTGTGAGCTAACATGTTGAAAGTAAAACTTACTGAGGAAGATATACATTGCTCTTTTCAACAATACGCATTAATAAAATCTATACAGATGCTGCAAGGCCCCAACTCTAAAGAAAGTGAGGAAAACAAATTCTTAACTTCATATTCACTGCTAACAGTTGATTTAACAAGGAGCTGTTTCTAGTTTAGCTCATAAGTTCATGAACATGTATGAAATTTAAAGGTCAGTGACATATTTTAAAAATGAAGACTTGATCTGACAAAGTAAAGTTATCTGATGAAAGGAACATTTTACAGATATGTCCTGAGACAACTGCAATGTCACTGAAGGGCCCAAACCTTTAGATGTTTTTACCATTTCATCAGTTAACTCTCCACCCCAGAAGAATTCAATGTTTCAGATTCTAAGAATTCTGAAAAAAATCTGACAAACATTCTAAACTCCTGAATACAGCTGAAAAACTGCTGCAAAGGCTCAGTTATAAACTACTTTTAATTAATGAGATCACAAGTAGCTCTTTTAAACTTAATAGAGTATCTATGATCATTTAAGAGTTTTACATTCACATCATCTGTTACTCGTTATCTCTGTCTTATTATTTTTTCCTCCTTCCTCATCTCCACCACATCCTCTTCCTCCTCACCTCAAGTCTCATCTCTTCAACAGTAGTCAGGATTCTAACACATGCAAACATACATTAAGATAACAACATAACAACTGCTGATTATAAGCTAACATTGTGCCAGGTAATATTAGGATCAAATGTCCTAAAAATCCCACTTTGCCTCTGATAAACATTTTGATTACATTCTCTCTCCGTGAGACTTAATGTTAGATCCACCTTGAAGAAAGTTTCAGTGATGCTGGTATTGTGCCAAAAAGGGATTGGCTGTATTTAAATGCCTGTAAATGACCTTTTGACCTGGAATCTGTGTCTCAAACATTTCTTTGGAGAGAAACAATATTAGTGTCACAAGGCAGAAGCTGCGATCACTTTTATATATTCTTTATTTCCATCCATCCATTTTCTTCTGCTTATCCGGGGCCGGGTCGCGGGGGCAGAAGCCTAAGCAGAGAAGCCCAGGCTTCCCTCTCCCCAGCCACCTCCTCCAGCTCATCCGGAGTGATCCCAAGGCGTTCCCAGGCCAGCCGAGATACATAATCTCTCCAGCGTGTCCTGGGTCTACCACGGGGCCTCTTCCCGGTGGGACAACCCAGGAGGCGGCCAGGAGGCATCCTAATCAGATGCCCGAGCCACCTCAACTGGCTCCTTTCGATGTGGAGGAGCAGCGGCTCTACTCTGAGCCCCTCCTGGATGGCCGCACTCCTCACCTTATCTCTAAGGGAGAGGCCAGCCACCCTTCGAAGGAAACTCATTTCTGCCGCTTGTATTCGCGATCTTATTCTTTCGGTCACTACCCAAAGCTCGTGACCATAGGTGAGGGTAGGAACGTAGATCGACCGGTAAATCGAGAGCTTCACTTTTACGCTAAGCTCCCTCTTCACCAGGACGGACCGGTGCAGCGTCCGCATCACTGCAGAAGCAGCCCCGATCCGCCTGTCGACCTCCCGTTCCCTTCTCCCATCACTCGTGAACAAGACCCCGAGATACTTGAACTCCTCCACTTGAGGCAAGAACTCGTTCCTGAGCCGGAGATGGCACTCCACCCTTTTCCGGCTGAGGACCATGGCCTCAGACTTAGAGGTGCTGATTCTCATGCCAGCCGCTTCACACTCGGCTGCGAACCGTTCCACTGCGAGCTGGAGGCCACCCCCTGATGAAGCCAACACAACCGCATCATCTGCAAAAAGCAGAGATGAGACTCTGAGGCCACCAAGGAAGAAGCCTTCCGCCACCTGGCTACGCCTAGAAATTCTGTCCATAAAAATTATGAACAGAATCGGTGACAAAGGGCAGCCCTAACGGAGTCCGACACCCACAGGAAACGAATCCGACTTATTACCGGCTATACGGACCAAGCTCTCACTGTGGTTGTACAAGGACTGAATGGCCCGCAACAATGGGCCAGACACCCCATACTCCCACAGAACCTCCCAAAGGACACCCTGAGGGACACGGTCGAATGCCTTCTCCAAGTCTACAAAGCACATGTAGACTGGTTGGGCAAACTCCCACGCACACTCGAATATCCTTGAGAGGATAAAGAGCTGGTCCAGCGTTCCACGACCAGGACGAAAACCGCATTGTTCCTTCTGAATCCGAGGTTCGACTAACTCCTTTCCAGCACCCTGGCATAGACCTTACCGGGGAGGCTGAGTAGTGTGATCCCCCGAAAGTTGGAGCACACCCTCCGGTCTCCCTTCTTAAAGATGGGGACCAACACCCCGGTCTGCCAATCCAATGGCACTGCCCCAGATCTCCACGCGATGTTGCAGAGGCGTGTCAACCAAGACAGCCCTACAACATCCAGAGCCTTCAGGAACTCAGGGCGAATCTCATCCACCCCAGGGGCTCTGCCACCAAGGAGTTGTTTAACTACCTCAGTGACCTCACCCCCAGTGATGGTCAAGTCATCCCCCTCATCCCCAGACTCTGCTTCCACTACAGAAGGCATGTCAATGGGATTCAGGAGGTCCTCGAAGTATTCCTTCCACCGTCCGACTATAGCCTCAGTTGAAGTCAGCAGCACCCCCCCCCCGCACTATAAACAGTGTGAGTGAAGCACTGCTTTCCCCTCCTGAGTCGCCTGACAGTTTGCCAGAATCGCTTCGATGCCGTCCGAAAGTCTTTTTCCATAGCCTCACCGAACTCCTCCCACACCCGAGTTTTTGCTTTGCCCACTACCCGAGCTGCATTCCACTTGGCCTGTCGAAACCTGTCAGCTGCCTCCGGAGTCCCACAGGCTAACCAAGCCCGATAGGACTCTTTCTTCAACTTGATGGCTCCCTTCACCTCCGATGACCATCATCTGGTTCGGGGGTTACCACCACGACAGGCACCAACCACCTTGCAGCCACAGCTCTGAGCAGCAGCCTCAACAATGGAGGTGCGGAACATGGTCCATTCGGACTCAATGTCCTCAGCCTCCCTCGGAATGCTGTCGAAGTTCTGCCGGAGGTGGGAGTTGAAGATCTCCCGGACTGGGGCTTCTGCCAGGCGTTCCCAGCGCACCCTCACAATACGTTTAGGTGTGCCAGGTCTGTCCAGCATTTTACCACACCACCTGGTCCAACTCACCACCAGGTGGTGGTCAGTTGACAGCTCAGCTCCTCTCTTCACCCGAGTGTCCAGAACATACGGCCGCAGATCTGATGATACGATTACAAAATCGATCATCGACCTGCGACCTAGGGTGTCCTGGTGCCATGTGCACTTATGGACATCCTTGTGTTCGAACACGGTATTTGTTATGGACAAACTGTGGTTTGCACAGAAGTCCAATAACAAAACACCATTCGGGTTCAGATCGGGCAGGCCGTTCCTCCCAATCACGCCCCTCCAGGTCTCACTGTCATTGCCCACGTGAGCGTTGAAGTCTCCCAGCAAGACTATGGAGTCCCCAGATGGAGCACTCTCCAGCACCCCGCCCAGCAACTCCAAAAAGGGTGGGTACCCTGCACTGTCATTCGGCGCATATGCGCAAACAACAGTCAGGACCCGTTCCCCAGCCCGAAGGCGCAGGGAAACTACCCTCTCGTCCACTGGTGAAAACTCCGACGTACAGTCAGCAAGCCGGGGGGATACAAGAATACCCAACCCAGCTCGCCGCCTCTAACCAAGGGCAACTCCAGACTGGAACAGAGTCCAGCCCTTCTCCAGGAGACTGGTTCCAGAGCCCAGGCCATGCGTTGAGGTGAGCCCAACTATATCTAGCTGGTATCTCTCAACCTCACGCACTAGCTCAGGCTCCTTCCCCACCAGAGAGGTGACATTCCATGTCCCAATAGCCAGTTTCGATAGCCGGGGATCAGTCCGCCAGGGCCTCTGCCCTCGGCCACCGCCCGACACACACTGCACCCGACCCCTACGACACCTCCTGCGGGTGGTGGGCCTGCAGGAGGGCGGGCCCATGTAACCTCTTCGGGCTGCGCCCGGCCAAGCACCACGGGCTAATGCCTGGCCACCAGACGCTCTCCCTCGAGCTCCCTCCCCAGGCCTGGCTCCAGGGTGGGGCCCCGGTAACCCTATCCCGGGCAGGGTAAACTGTTCCCTTGTTTTTTCACTCATAAGGGTCTTCTGAACCGCTCTTTGTCTGGACCCTCACCCAGGACCAGTTTGCCATGGGAGACCCTACCACTGGGACACACAAACCCCTCCACCACGATAAGGTGGCGATTCACGGAGGATGGCGATTCTTTATTTATCAGGATAAAACACTGACATTAAAATATCTTTTTAAAGAGACAGCTGGCAAAGAGGGCAGCAGAAAATGCAAAAATATAACATTATAGTTCTATAAAGATATTTTAAAAGGACCGGATTGATCATAATGTAGATACATTAATGCAGAGTCAGAAAGATCTTTGCAAAACTGGTGATTTCCTGTTGACTGCAGTCTATTTACCAACATAAGCAAATACATTACACATGAACACAGAATCATTGGCACACAAGTCATTGATTGATCACTTACTGTTTTCATGAAGGTGCTGCAGGTTTAATAAGTGTCCTTATTTTTCTGGAAGAGGCAGTAATGACTGACACACAGCAAAGCAACAAAGACTTGCCAGTTCTTTCTCTATATGCACCACATTTGTAATCTGTTTTTCTATCCTTTCCCAGTGCGCTTCACCGACTGCACAGACCACTCAGTATTTCCTTTCAGCAGTGATGACAGTCACTTTGGCTTAAAGGCAGACGGTGTGTTAATGGTGAGTAGTGTTAACAGACTGGACTGCAAAACTGGAGTTAGTTTAAAAAGTGCAGTAAAGTTTGTGAAGAGTTGCTCTGATGAAGGATGCAGTGCCTGCATGTTGTGTTCCTACTGAGGGTTGTTTTAATCTTCCAGGTAAAGCGACAGGTTGTTCTTCATAAAGGACACCGGACCTTCTTCATCCACTCCTGGGACTCTGAAGGTCACAAAGTAACAGTTCCAGTCAGTGTGGTTCACCCTGAGCATCACCATGGGCACCATCACCATGAAGACCACATAAACTACGACCATGAGCATCACAGTACTGAAGTGGACTCTGCTAACAGCAAAGAGGCAGGTTTAGAGACACTGTTGAATGAAACATGAAGGAAAAGTAGAAATACATTAAATCCCCCCCCCCCCATAGAATAGAATAGAATGTCTTTATTGTCATTATACAGGATGTACAATGAGATTGGAGGGCCATTCCTGTTCAGTGCCATGCAGTAGAAAGTCACATTTCCTGAAATATAAAATGGAATGTCTAAAAATATACAGAAAATAAAACAATGTATAAAAATATATACATTGTAAAAAGTATTTACATTTAATAATAAAGTATTACACTAGTGCTGTGGTTCTCAAATCCAGGCCTCATGGCCCGGTGTCCTGCAGGTTTTAGATGTGTCTCTGCTTCAACACACCTGAGTCAAATATAGAAGTCATTAGCAGGTTTCTGGAGAACCTGACTGCATACTGAGGAGGTAATTCAGCCATTTGATTCAGGTGTGTTGATCAGGGACACATCTAAAACCTGCAGGACACCGGCCCTCGAGGCCTGGATTTGAGAACCACTGCACTAGTGAATGAATATTGGTTATTACACATTATAGGGGCGATATATATTGATCAGTATGAATAATATAATATTGCACACAGATGTGGGTGTTGCACAGTTACAGTGGGTGAGTGTGTGAGTTCAGGGTGGTGATTGCTCTGGTGAAGAAACTGTTCCTGAGTTTGTTCTGGCTTTGATGCTCTTGTAGCGCCTGAAAGAGGGCAGCAGGACAAACAGGTCAAAGCCAGGGTGTGAGCTGTCCTTCATGATGTTCCTGGCTCTGCTGATGCAGTGGGAGGTGTAGATGTCCATCAGGGAGGGGAGAGGGCAGCCACTGATTCTTTGTGCTGTCTTGACTACCCTCTGAAGCCTCACCCTGTCTGCCTCAGTGCAGCTGCCGTTCCATACTGTGATACAGTACGTCAGCAGGCTCTCAATAGATGAGCGGTAGAAGGTCAGCAGCAGGTTTGAGTCCAAGTTGTTCTTCCTGAGGACCCTCAGTAAGTGAAGTCGCTGCTGAGCCTACTTGATAACAGCTGTTATGTTATCTGACCAAGAGAGATCAGCAGAGATGAGGACACCAAGAAACCTGAAGGTGTGGACCCTCTCCACACGCTCGCCGTTGAAAAGGCTCCTCATGCAAAATATCAGTTTCCCTTTAAAACAAGCTCTCTGTGGCTGTGCGTAAATGGGAAGCTGTCTCCAGGTTTAGTTATTTTCATAGCTGTGTTGTCCACGTTGCTTGTTTGGAGTATTTGTGGCTCAGGAGGTAGAGCAGATCATCTACTAATCGGAAGGTTGGTGGTTTGATTCTTGGCTGCTCCAGTCTGTGTGCAAAGGATTTTTGGGCAAGCTATTGAACACCCCCCCCCCCCCCCCCCCCCCCCCCCCAATTGCTCTTGATGTTAGTTAGAAAGCAGTTAAATGTAGAATAAAGTGCTCGTGTGAATGAGGTGAATGCAAACGTGTGACATAAAGTGCTTGAGTGGAAAAGCTCTATGTAAGAACTCGTCCATTTAAGCCATCTGGTGTTTTTTGTCAGCTGTTTAATTTCACAATTTAAATGCATAAAAGCAAAAATTACTGCCAGCCTTTGAAGCCTATGTGACATGATCTCTATAAAGTTCTTATAAGTATCATGAGTCAGAAGTTCAGTTGATTTGATGAAGCTCTGAAGTGAAGAGAGAAACAGATGTAATCTGAAGTTTCCACTGAAAATGTATTTGTGGTCCCACATAAATGGATCCTGCTGCTTTCAGTTTGATATCCATTGTGAGTGGGTTTAATATTCCACAAACTGTTCAACGTAGGAAACTGTTCATTTGAACTTGATTGCTAAAAGTGGTTCCTGTCATCAGGTGATCCATCCTGAACAGCTGTCATAGGTTCAAAGGTGGAGCAAACTGTGGACAGTCACAGAGCCGAGAAGCATTTAGAATTAATCAATCAATATACTTTATCCCTGCGGGGCAATTTGATTTACAGCCAACAGCAAAAAAAGAAAAAAATCAACAATCAAACATACAACCAGGGACACAGAATCTTCAAAAAGTTAATGGTGGGAATAAATGAGAAATTGAATCTGTTTGTTCTGCATTGCAGCAGAGTGTACCTCCTTCCCGAAGGCAATAGCTGATACTTTGAAGAGTGCTATCACTCTGAATCCTCTCTGCCTTCTGGGTGGCTTAAAGGCATCAATGAAGCCAGATGACACTTATCAATTAGTTAAACTGCAGGAATGTCTTAAAGACATTAAGGCCTGGATGACCTCTAATTTCCTGCTTCTAAATTCAGATAAAACTGAAGTTCTTGTACTCGGCCCCACAAATCTTACACTGATAAAAATGATTCTGGGGTGAAGTAAATTTATCATAACTGAATCTGTGAAATGAACAATAAAAAATCAAGTTAGTATCTTTACACAAATATACATAGTATTGAGGTCAAAAACATTTGTTCAAGATACAAGACATTGTACGTTTTGTCAGAAACTAAATTGTTTAAGTACTGAGAGCCAATCTTTTTAAGTTCATCCACACAACAAAAAATAATCTTGTTATCTTTGTTGCGTTTCATCTGCGTTGTTCATTTGGGATAGACCCTTTTCACATGACGTCACACAACTTCTGTTCAGCCTCGATGCTGGGGATCTTTACTTCTGGAAGATGGAGTTTACACAGTCTAATACATTTGCCACAAATACGGTATCAGGATATACTATGACATACAGACAAGTTTTCACTGACAACATGTTCAAAACTGGACAAAGGCTACAAATTCTTCATTGAACATTATGGAGGTACGTGTTTTTGTCTTTGTCTTCTAGCTGTTAATTAATAGGATAGCATTAGTCAGTTTGTTAGCTAGCTAACATTACATGACCTTTCTGCTTTGCAAATAGAACGTCTTTAGGCTCTAATTTTGATCAGGTCCTTATAGTATATCCAGGGTTGCAACCTGTCACCATAAATAAGCAATCGTTTGTTATTTGGCAGTTAAATGTGGTTTCCCGGTGCTGCCTGAGCATCCTGAAGTTTCGGTTGCCTACAGACACCAGTTATGCTAATACATTAACAGTAAATAAATAAATATTCTCAAAAAACTATATATATATATATATATATATATATATATATTAGGGGTGGGACTTTAACGCGTTAATTTCGATTAATTAATTATGGGAAAATTAATGCGTTAAAAATTTTAACGCGTTTTAATCGCACTTTGCACCGTGGAACGTTTCTCAGTGCGCGAGTTCCCGGCATACAGATTATATCGACGCACAATGTCCAAATTAGGGGCCGCATCCTGCGAAGGACCCGGCCCACGTCTTTCGCAGCCCACGAACACCACAAAGGCCGGAAGTGAGCAGCTAGCCTTCATATCAGCTGCCGTCACCTCTGCGTAGCTCATGTCGCCTAGCAACCGTGAGTGCGAAGCACAGCTGTGTAAAAACAGCTGGTTAAACGGAGAACGAACTTTTTCTCCTTTTTGTGGTTTAATTTTAAGTCTTTAATTAAAAATAAGCGGTTAAAACAAGCATAACACATTTCAACATCAAGGAATACAGCTGAGCGAATGATTAATTTCCAACTATAACAAGTGAGACATTAATGTTGAATAAAACTATCCAGTTATGATGCTTAACTTTAATTTCAGGAGTTTGCTTATCACATGAGCACTTCCACCTTTTATTGGTCTGTGTAGTAGACTGGTGGGAAAATAAACAAAATTTTGAAGTTTAAGCTTATGTATATTGATTCATTCATCAACTAAACTTAAATTAATATTTCTCATGTCAAATATTGAAATGCGATTAAAATGCGATTAATTTCGATTAATTAATTACAAAGCTTGTAATTAATTCGATTAATTTTTTTAATCGAGTCCCACCCCTAATATATATATATATATATATATATATATATATATATATATATATATATATATATATATATATATATATATATATATATATATATTATATTTTTTTTGCCATCAGGCAATGCCATCATTGCCTGCGCTCTCCTCACCCTCACCCACAACAGAGCCAGCCCCATCAACCACCCAAACCCAGCCTCACATCCACCTCACAGCTGATCAGGTGAGAAGTCAGCTCAGGAAGACGAAGATCAGGAAGGCAGCGGGTCCAGATGGAATCAGCCCCAGACTGCTCAGGGATTGTGCAGACCAGCTCTGTCAGGTGGTCCTGCACATCTTCAACCTGAGCCTGAATCTGGAGAGGGTTCCTGAACTGTGGAAGACTTCCTGCATAGTTCCAGTGCCAAAGATCGCACATCCCAGGGAGTCCAACCACTACAGACCTGTGGCCTTGACTTCTTACCTGATGAAGACCATGGAGAGGCTCATCCTGCACCACCTCCGCCCACTGGTGAGCTCAGCGCTGGACCCCCTGCAGTTCGCCTACCAGCCTGGCATCGGGGTGGACGATGCCGTCATCTACCTGCTGCACAGATCCCTCTCTCACCTAGAGCAGGCAGGAAACACTGTGAGGGTCATGTTCTTTGACTTCTCCAGTGCTTTCAACACCATCCAGCCTGCACTGTTGAGAGGGAAGATGGAGGGAGCCGGAGTGGACAAGCAGCTGACGGCATGGATCATCAACTACCTCACCAACAGACCACAGTATGTGAGGTGCCATGACTGTGTGTCTGATGTAGTAGTCTGCAGCACGGGGGCGCCACAGGGCACTGTCCTCTCACCCTTCCTGTTCAGTCTGTACACCTCAGATTTCAGGTACAATTCAGACCATTGCCACCTACAGAAGTTCTCAGATGATACGGCCATCATCGGATGCGTATCAGATGGGAACGACCAGGAATACAGGGGGGTCATCAGTGACTTTGTCGGCTGGTGTGAGAGCAACGCACTCCAAATCAACGCCAGCAAGACGAAGGAGATGATCATAGACTTCAGGAGGAAGCCACCCCCTACAGCACTGGTGAACATCCAGGGAAAGGACATTGAGACAGTGGTCTCCTACAAGTACCTGGGTGTTCATCTCAATAACAAGCTGGACTGGAGTACAAACACAGACGTCCTGTATAAGAAGGGCCAGAGTCGACTCCACCTGCTGAGGAGACTGAGGTCCTTTGGTGTCTGCAGGACTCTGTTAAAGACTTTTTATGACTCAGTGGTAGCATCTGCCCTTTTCTATGCAGTGGCCTGCTGGGGGGGTGGATGCACCGAAAGGGACAGGAGCAGGATCGACAAACTGGTGCGGAGGTCTAGCTCTGTGTTGGGATGTCCTCTGGAGTCTGTGATGGTGGTGGGTGAGAGGAGGATGTTAGCAAAGCTGACATCCATCATGGACAACCCCCATCACCCTCTTCATGAGACCGTGGGTGAACTGAGCAGCTCCTTCAGTCAGAGACTGAAACATCCTCGCTGCAGGAAGGAGCGCTTTCGCAGCTCATTCATCCCAACAGTAGTTAGACTGTATAACACATCATAATGTCTTGAGTCACTTGGACACTTTACCTACACTGCCATCACTTTATCCATACAGTCAGATACATTTTATTTATTACACTCACCCATATAATGCATACCGTGTATGCTGTGTACCTTACCGGCTACAAATGTATATAATATTTTGATATCTTTATATAGTGTTTGACGTGTGTGTATTTGTGTGTATATGTAAATGTGGGTATTGACACTGATATATATATTTATGTATATAGTGCTTATGTATATGTGTATAGTTTTTTGCTATTTTATTTTATTCTATTGAATTTTAGTTTTAGTTTTTAGTTTAGTTATTTGTTCTTACTCATCCTTTTCATTTTTTCTCTGTATTGAGCTGCTGTAATGCACAAATTTCCCCGTCGTGGGATCATTAAAGTTTTATCTTATCTTATCTTATCTTATCTTATCTTATCTTATCTTATATATATATATATATATAGCCCCCAGCTATTTAAAGATGGTAATACATTTCTAAGACAAACATAAGAGTGAATAGTATGCATTGCTTTTCATATATGCCCTGTATATTATCTTTGCCAATTTATAATAAAATTTTACTATTAAAATTTGCAGCAGCTTAAACTAACTATTAAAAGAGTTACAAACATGTACAGAGAGGTGATTAGTGTGACTGTCATAGTTTGAAAGGTCACATGACATAATGAAATCTATGTTAAAATTGACATATCTCACTTTGCAGGTCCTCTGCCAGATCCTCACATCATGGCCAGCAGGGAGAAGCTGAAAGACACACATCCACAAGCAGGGATATACAAGCTGCTGCGTGGACTTGAGGGGGATGAGGAGCTGATCCTCTCAATGAGACAGAGACTTGATCATTTCTATCATGACATCTGCATGGATGTCTTCTTAAGTTGTAAACCCTGAGGAATTTAGTTTAATGTTGTAATGCAATTGATATGCCTTTTGTAAATACATTTTCTCTACCAATGCAAAATGGACTTAAATTGTGTATGTACTTCACACACATACACACACATATATATTTTTTTTCAACAATCATTGCTCCATGTACAGTGTTTAATAGAATTATTAAATGTTTGCAAGAAACTGCCAGAAATTTTGTTGTATTTTATGTTTCCTCTGTTCTACCCGTGGAAACCAATTTAATCTCAGTGCTTGTATTTAGCTTGTATTTTGTATAATATCTTGAGCTAGCTGTTTGATTCATGGAGCTCATGTTGAAGCCAGGGAGCAGAACTGAACACATGAGTCAACAGTTCTTTACTCTGTTGCCTGTTTTACTTGTCAGATGTTTCTAGAAGATTCAAATGATTCGTTCTCCTTTGATAGGAGAAAGTTTGGGAAAAAGCATATTTTTTTTATACGTGCTGTTTTGATTTGCTGTAGTATGTGTTTCTAATCTGATATGGAAAAAGGATCCTGATGGCTTCAAAATAAATCAAGTGGCACAAAAAAGTGATGATTTCTGACATGAGAAATGCTTTTCCCCCCAATATCACTCCTTTGCTTATGAAGTTTTTGTCATTATCAGGCTAGCAATTCAGATAAGATTGAATACATGTTCAATATGAAATGCTACTTTAAATTAACAACTCTCATTTTATGTTAGAAATAATAAAATAATGAAAAGAATTGGTATTTGTGCGCAATCTGTTATAAATTCAGTAAATTTAACTTTCAGAAATAATTGTAGATATCTAAAAAAAAAAAAAAAAAAAAAAAAATATATATATATATATATATATATATATATATATATATATATAAATGCAAATGGGGTGGCTGTAGCTCAGGTGGTAGCGCAGGTCACCTACTGATCAGAAGGTCAGCGGTTCGATTCCCGGCTCCTCCAGGCTACATGTCAAAGAATCCACTGGAAAGATATTGAACCCCAAGTTGCTCTCTGACAAAAGCATTAGAGTATGAATGTGTTTGAATGTTAAACAATAAAAGCACTTAGCTTAGTTACTCGTGGAAGTGAATGGGTGAACGTGTTTTATGAGTGCTCACACAGAGTAGAAAAGCACTATATAAGAACTCTCAGACTGCTGGCTTACTTGTGGTTCCTCGGATACTTAAGAGTAGAATGGGAGGCAGAGCCTTCAGCTTTCAGGCCCCTCTTCTGTGGAACCAGCTCCCAGCTTGGATTCAGGAGACAGACACCCTCTCTATTTTTAAGATTAGTCTTAAAACTTTCCTTTATGATAAAGCTTATAGTTAGGGCTGGATCAGGTGACCCTGAACCCTCCCTTAGTTATGCTGCTATAGGCCTAGTCTGCTGGGGGGTTCCCATAATGCACTGTTTCTTTTCATTCATCTGATTTACTTTGTTTATACTCTACTCAGCATTTAATCATTGTTATTAATCTCTGGCTCTCTTCCACAGCATGTCTTTTGTCCTGTCTCTCTCCCCCCTCTCAGCAGATGACCCCCCCTCCTTGAGCCTGGTTCTGATGGAGGTTTCTTCCTGTTAAAGGGAGTTTTTCCTTCCCACTGTCACCAAGTGCTGATCATAGGGGGTCGTTTTTGATTGTTGGGTTTTCTCTGTATTATTGTAGGGTCTTTACCCATAATACAAAGTGCCTTGAGGCGACTGTTTGTTGTGATTTGGCGCTATATAAATAAAATTGAATTGAATTGAATTGGCTCTAACCCTGTACAGGAGGGCAGACTCATTAACCTCATACCTGCCACTGTGCTACAGTTTCACAATGTTCTCTAACTTCAGAAATCTGAACCAACAGATTAAAGAAAGTTAAAACAGGCTCACTAAAACATTTTCATAAAGTTTCTGATACAAATACATACACTGATGAGCCTTTGGCCAAATGGCATCTGTATTTGCATTAAAGTTCTGAGATGTACTGAGACGTCAGTTTCTGAGTGATCTCCACTCCAAGCTTTGGCTGATGAAATGTCTGCATGTTTTCCCAGACTGCAACTGATCCACAAGTGCCTGTTCTGCACTTCCCCAAGTCTGCTGAAGGGCTGAGGAGGAGGAAGAGAGACTGGGTTATTCCTCCACTCAGTGTTTCTGAGAATCACAGAGGACCCTATCCCCTAAAAGTAGCTCAGGTAAGAACTGAATTACCGTGTGATGAATTTGACACTGAATGATATTTAAAATTTTTTTTTTTTTTGCACAGGATGTGTCTGTTGTTTCTTCAGTGGTGGTCATTGTGCCCCCCCCCCCCCCCAGTCCTCCCATACAGTATAAAGTGGGAGGATATTCTCTGTCTGTGAGGTTTTACTTCCAGTCCATAGACTCCAAAACCAAACGGAGTCGAGTCATGAAATTTCCCATATGCATTCTTTACCCTTCAAAGATATGAAACAGGATATTCATATTCCTGGATGTTTAGTACCCTTTGTACACTTGGGCTCCATTTATCTCTAGTGGAGAGTAAACAGTGTCGAGGATTTCAGGCTGTTAATGCTATGATAATATATGCTAATTATATGCAGCCTCTTTCACATGCCTGATTGGCTAAGCCTAATCATGTGATCATATTGTGCTGTTATGGACTGAAATGGAGAAAGTGGAGATTCCCCAAATCTAGCAGCTGACCCCAGTCACTGAACAGCTGGTAGTTGGTACATGGTGAGAAACTGGGGAATCCCAAATATGTGAATACATTAGAAGTATGTTATATCAAGCTTATTGTTATATAAATAGACATTATGTAGTATACACCCTTGTACAAGAGTGCAGTAGGAATTTTCTGATTTACCATGGAAATACTTTGTTTTAGGATGCGGTTACCAAAACATATTTATAGAAATGTTAAAGATTATCACAGAATATCAATCTCTTACAGTATGCTTAAAATTGTTTTGATGTAATGGGAATTGTTAATATTGAAAAAATATTTTTGCTAGAGTATGGCTAATGTTTCTCACTGTCTATTTAATCTATATATAGATGTATAATTTAAGCTTTAAATAATAAAGGGGTGAGAATATAATCAAACTGTTTATCAGAGGAGGGTCACATGTCTGATCTGCTAAAAATCAGTAAATGGGAAAATATTGGGAATAAAGATGTTTTTGTGTGTTAGAGCTCTGACTACAGTTCAGAAGAGAAGGTCTGAGGTGAGAAGAACAGGATGATGTGGAGTTGAGGGAGGAGAGAGAGCAATGGTGGAGGAGGAGGATGCAGAAGAGGCAGCTACAGAAATGAGGAGGAAGGGATAGTGAGAAATAATATGTACAATTGTCAAATAGTTTAAAGAGCTACTTGTGATTTTTTTTTAAATGTAAAACTAATTAGTGACACTAAAGCTTATTTAAATATTTTCTATATTTAGGTGTTTATAATGTTTCTCAGGTTTCCCCTTTCTTTAGAACTCTGAGTTTTGCTACACTGTAGACAGTAAGAGTGGTTTAACTCAGTGCTGCTGTTTTTTGTTTTCTTTCTTCCCAGATCCGTTCCAATGAAGATAAAACCAAGAAGATCTATTACAGCATCACTGGACCAGGAGCTAATCTGCCTCCTGTTAATCGTTTCACCATGGACAGAAACACTGGCAATCTGTATGTCACACAGCCACTCGACAGAGAGGAAACAGCCAAGTACACAGTAAGTTTCCCTCTTTGTCCAGATGTTTTCTAAAGTTTATGTTATGTATGTAGAAAATGAACAGATGATGAAAGTTCCTCTGGTCATTATTCTTGGATGCTGAGATGTTTTTATTTTTGTGAGTTTTAAAAAAGAACACAATCATCTCACAGCATCTAAATGAACAAATATGCTGATAAGAAGTCTCTTCACTCTTGTTTCTACAGTTTTACAAGACACTCAACTTTTGCTTTGATTGAATTGTGTGTAGATTGAATCATTTACAGGTGAATCTGAAACTTTCTGTATTAAAACCTTCTGTGCAGTTTGAAGCACATGCTGTGGGAGACGGAGAAGGAGTCGCTGAGGAGCCCATGGAGATTATAGTCAATGTGATTGACCAAAACGACAACAAACCTCAGTTTAAGACTCAGTACAAAGGAGAGGTTCCTGAGGCCTCTGCCGTCGGTATGTATAGAGGATTTAGTTACATTTGTTGACATATTTAACATGCAAACTCATTTTGTTTTATTTTTGTTCCTGTTCTTAATTCTTATCCATATTGGAATTTTCCCCAAGTCCACTATATGTAATGAATTTTAAGATATTAAACTTACAGAAAGACAAAGTGACACCAAACTGCACCAGAGATTGTTAGGCTGCAAAGATATTAGCAGACCTTTTGCACTGAGTCCATTTTAATTTGGTAAATCTCTTAAATGAAACATTGTGAAGACCGTTAGAAACTTATGCTCCCATTTCTGAATCCCTCCTCCTCCAGGGTTTGAGCTGCTCACGGTTGAGGCCATAGATTTGGATGAGCCAAATACTGACAACTCAGATATCCGCTACCGTATTCTGAACCAGGATCCACAACTGCCCAGTGCCCACATGTTTGAAATCAACTCAATCAGTGGAACCATCAGAGTTGCTGCTGCTGGACTCGACAGAGAGGTGAGCCTTGTTAAACATATTTAACACACGAGTTTCCTTTTACACCCAAGTGCTGAAATGATTTCATAATGACTCAGAGCCAGTAGTAACATTTGTGGCTACAGAGATGGAAGGCAATACATTTGTGGTTTTTCAAGGAATAATCCCATCAGTAATAGTTTTATGCCAACCAACCTGAAACCATGAGCTGAGATTTTTTCTTCAGGGTGATGTTACTGTCAGGCCTCTGGAGAGACTAATTCAGTAGACTGTAAGTTTTTAGGTGTGAGCCACAGACCGGTTTAGTGTTTCCATGTAGTTTCCATGGACCAGCCTTCAAGATGTGGTGGACAAAAGTCAAAATAAAAGATACGACCATAATCAAGTGATATTTTCTAAGTATAATAATAAACATGAACGTATATTAGTATGCAACTCTATCAGCAGCGTCCTTGTAACATCGCGCCACAGCATGAACAACATCCCCTCTGCCCACAGTGCTCTCTGGTTGCCATGGTAACATTTAAACATGCCTTCAAAATAAGAGGCACAAATACAGTAGAAATCGCCTCAGTCAGATTCAAGCCGCCTGTGGAATTTCATCCGACTTGTAAAAAAATCCATCTGAATTGGAAGTCCGATTAAAATCAGATTCTTCCCACTATCCAACAGTTTGGGGTCTAATACCGAATTTCGCTGCAATTACTTCTGCTTCATCTCTGGATTTGCTTCCGCAAATTTTATAATCTCATACTTTTGCTCGTAAGTGCGAGTTTGTAGCTTAGCTTGCCTCCTGCGCTTGCAATGACTGTCTCCAGTGACTGATACTGATATAGACATTAAAGCGAACTCCAGGAGTTGTTGCGCATGAACGAGCCGATGCATGGAAGTGGGTGGACTGGAGCAGAGCAGGGCTGCTAAACTCATTCTGCTTATGGGTCACATTTAGTTGGGAATCATTTACAATGGGATCAGATTTTTCATCCAAGGTATGACGCTGAATCAGTGTGAGCCCTGAGCTTTTTTTCTGACTCATTTTTGCTAGCCTGTGGGTTAGCTGGGTTCGGCACATACATAAATACAAGCTTTGATTTCACATAGTGGCTGCAGAGCCGTGGTGTCGAGCACCTGAGAGTGTCAGCTTGGCTATGTCCGCCTCACTGCTATCCCCGGTGTTGCTAAATATAAATCGTGTGGACTAGTTCTTATATGGCGCTTTTCTACTCTAGGTGAGCACTCAAATATTTAAACAAGTGTTATGTAGGTCAACCAACTGATTTCATTATCCAGGCATGGGAACCAGTGAAGCTTGTGGAGTTTAACTTTAGTGGTGACATATCACATGACCGAGACAAGAGTCTTGACACATCAACAGGGAGTCGTAGACGGATTTAAGAGAGTATCCGCCCATTTTTCAAAATAAAACATATTTCAGACTCAGATAATAAATAAAATGGAAATAATTTAAGTTATTTTTTTTTAAGTGCGACCTGGTACCAAATGACCCACGGACCGGTACCGGTCCGCGGACCAGGAGTTGGGGACCTCTGCCATACAGTAAAGGTTCTCCGCACCCCTGACCACAAAGAGGGTGCTGCAACAAAAACAACCTTGTGATTTAATAGTTAAATTTAAAAAGGTGTGACACAAACTGGAAATAAATTACATTCTCTTTCAAAGTAAAACTTGTGCTTTTAATGCAGAAACCAAGATGTTTCATGAGGCTAAACTTTTACTTTAGAGATTGATATTCTTCTTTTCTGGTTTGCATCACATTTTTCACATTTTGCAGTTTCACTGCTGGTTGGTGAGTGTTTTCTAGACAAGTCAGCAACTTGCAGCTGGTATATTTTAAGTTTGGCCAAGGCTAATATCTGTTAATGCCATCAACTTTGTAGGTATTGGTCTTAAGAAAAAAAAGCTGTGTTAGAGGTGTGTAAATTGTTGTCAATGTTTCTTCCTTCCTGTTGATGAGTTGAACTCCCCTAACAGTCCCTGTCTCTTAACAGAAATACCCACAATACACTCTGACAGTAGAAGCAGCAGATATGAAGGGAGAAGGCTTAAGTGGACAAACAAAAGTAATCCTCACGGTGACGGACAGCAATGACAACGCTCCGGTCTTCACTCAGCTGTCTGTAAGTTTGAAGAACTTGTAACTGGAAACTTCCTGTTTAACTGCTGCCTTTACACTCTGTTAAAGCAGAACACATTCAGTCTGCATCTAACTGGCTTATTGATGCTGCACTCACATGTTGGCTCAGCAAAGACCCACAATAGAACAAATTAAGTCCACATGTGCGCACTCTAACACCTGTACAACATGTGCTGCATTTTATAAATGACTGCACAGCATTCAATAGCTGACATTAAGTAAAATTTATGTACTAATTATTATAAACTGTAACTGCTCATGTAGTTGACAGCTAGTTGTCACAGGTGAAAGTTTACTTAGCTGTATATTTTGGGGTTCATCAGGGTGCCCGGGTTTGAGTGCTAGGGCTGAAATAGAATGTGAGCACTGTGGTACTTTGGAGAAATATGAAACTGTGATCATGAAAATATTAATTTTATGTGCATACTAAATTAGCTGGAAATTCATGACACTGGCAAAAGTTTGAATGATTCTGAATGTGTCAAAACAACCAGCAAAGAAACTGTAATGAGCAGCGATGCTGAGTAACTAATGGTAGGCTGCTGATACGTTTCATGATGTGGTGTGTTTGAAGTCGCTGAATGATGGGTGGCTGTTTCACATTCTTGGGGTTTTCTTTCACACTCATGAAATGTGAGATTTCCTGTCTGACATAAAATTGTTATTCAGATTCTTATGTGCAGTTTACACTGCTGCCCCCTCTGGCTGATTGTTGCCATGACTTGTGAGTTGTGGCTTTGTTTCCTGTAATAAAAAAATATGTAGATCCACTACGGGAGTCCCCAATAGACAACTAAGCTTTCATTGTGTGTGTCTAAATGTGTCTCAAAAAAGTAAAGAACTTTGTGTTTGGGAAATTATTTGTTTCTTAGGAAAGTCCATTTGTTTATCCCTAATTGCAGGGGCCATTCTGGGATCAAACCTTTAGGGGGGCCCAGCCCCCGGTCATGTCATGCATACACTTCACAGTAACTGATATTAATGGAATGTGCTACTTCCAGATTTTCACATTTGCAAACCTCAATTCAATTGCCTACACATCGGCGGCCGGCACTGTTACCAACTATTGTGCGACTTTTGCTTATATCGGTAAATATACTGTTGCACAGGATTTATGAAGGCGTATATATAAAATGAAGAAATGACTTGTTCTTACATCGTTAATAAAGAATGTATTGTAGCGTCTGTTAAGACGTTGAAGAAGATGGCGAGAGATTGCCAGCAAAAGTTGCTCTGTTATTAACAATTAAATGGTTGCTGTTTGCCGCAACCAAAACAAAAACAACAAAACGGGACTCCCTCTGACTCTCTCTCCCTTCGTGCGCACACATATGTTCAAGGACCACCAACACGGTTGGAAATCACAAAACATCTGCACAGAACCATCAAACTTTAACAGAATCGCTACAATATGAAAGTCACTTTGCCAAAAACTGACTGCAGCTTCTACCATGTGACAGAAATTTTCCTTATGACTCAAAATGAATTGATATCATTCATAAGAGATGATGTTTGAGATATGTTTGACAGATTATAGGCCCGCAAGTCATTTACAACAATATAAATACCAGCAATAATTTTTTGGGCAAATACTGGAAATCACTTTTTGGCACAAGACCGGCTATTCAGATGACAAATCGCTCTGCTGCCACTCTTTACAGTGTGGCGGCGTGTACATTTTGCGTGTATGCAGTGCAGCACACAGATTCACATTAAAATTCAAATCAGTTTATTGCATTCTATAAATTCTAATATTTAGGTATATCTGTTAATTACAGGGTGTACCCTGCATCTCGCCCTATGACAGTGCGTCTCACATAGTGGGGCGCGCCCCCTTTTTGGGGGGGTAAAGACCCTACAATAATACAAGTAATTACAATACCAAAGAACCAGGTGAAATTAAATGTCATGAGTAAATATCAACATTTTCTTTGTACGCTTTTTTGGGGTGTCTGAAAAAGAGTACGCTTTGTACGCTCTGGAAAATGTGTATTTGTGAGTCATCCCTAAAATAATAAAGTACATGAGCTCCTTGGCTGGCAAATTCCAGCAGACTAATGGATTTGAAAGCTAAAATTAGCTATTTAGAAAGCAAATATACGTAAGCAGACACTTTAAATCCCAGCAATGCCTTCACATTTTCAACAGTTTGCACTTTTTCTATATTTTAGGTGTGAATTAAATCAGCACCACTAAAAAAGTGTCTAAACACCAAATGGTTCCACATTTGTTTGGAAAATGGAAAATTTTATGTGAAGCAACAGAGGATGCTGGTTGCGCCCACATAAACAACCTTGTTTGGTATTGTTTATTAGATTGGATGACTGAAGTCTGAAGAAGACACATTGGCAATTTAACAAGTTATTCATTTAACAAACAGGGGGCCAGGCACCACCACCTCATGCTGGTCACCAGCTTGGTGTCACACTGGGATGGCTTCCCATTCTTCAGTCAGCAATCATCCAATAAGAATCAATAGCAGAGTAAGATGTTTGGTATTGACGTAGAAGATTTGGCAAGTTTTTCATGGATGCAGCCCACATACTCTGCTGCTCAACCCACCAATGCATTTCCCTTACCCATGTGGCTCCATTTAAGGGGAAATAAACGGGCTTTATAAGACTTATTGCCAATAAGTATTGTTACACCAAAGAAATAACTGAACACAAATTTCCTTACTTTTTGTGTGAAGTTTGTTGTACAGGGAATACTGAGTCTATTCTATCTGAATAGAGTACAGCACATGTAAAATGTTCTGATGCATTTAAAAAGCAAATTTGAAGCATGTTGAATTCATTTTATTCAAAGCAATTCCAGAACTGAGCAGTAATTAATGAACATAATATGATAGAACCGACGACAAAACAAAGCCATTATGCTCTTCATTCCCACTAAGGAGGTTTTTTTTATTTCCATGCTTTAACCCATCTCTTATTTTCTCACAGTATAATGCACTGGTGGAAGAAAACAAAAAGGATGTTGAGGTTGTTAAGATGTCAGTAACAGATGGTGATGAACCCCAGTCTGCAGCCTGGAATGCTGTGTTCAAGATCATCAGTGGTGATCCTGAAGGACTTTTCACAGTCAAAACAGGACCTAACAAACAGGAAGGAATCATTTCTACTGCCAAGGTGGGAAGAAAAACAGGAATTCATTGATGCTGAACATCTCCCAATATTATCAGTGGATATTTGCTGTTTTTGATGGAGGCATTTTCTGTGATTAGTTACAATTTAAGAAAAATCTGTCATCACTCTCATGGTCACCCCCACAGGAGCTGGACTTTGAGAGGAGCAGAATCAGAATCAGAATCAGAATCAGAATCTTTATTGTCATTGTACACAGAAGTTGCACAACGAAATTCAAAATGCATTCCTTTTAGGTGCCTCAGACAATAAATAATAAAATAATAAAAATATGAGTGATAAAAATGATTACTAAAATACAGTGCACAATAGTAAATTAAGATGAATCTAGCCCCAATACACACACCAACGCACGCACACAGTCAGCACTACCACCCCACATCACTGTCCAAACCACACAGAGTTCAGTTCAATGATAGCCCTGGCATAAAAGCTGTTCCTCAGTCTGTTTGTTCTGGCCTTCATTGTCCTGAAACGTCTGCCTGATGGCAGTAGCTGAAACAAGGAGTGTCCAGGGTGTGAGGGGTCCTGGAGGATGTTCTGTGCCCTCCTCTGGCAGCGGGCATTGAACAGTTCCTGGAGGGAGGGCAGGGGACAGCCTATGATCTTTTGAGCCGTGTTGATGATTCGCTGGAGCAAGCACAGTCTGTTGGTTACAGTGGAGAATGAGGTTCCTTTTGCTGTTCCAGTCACCACTTCCACGGCCACAGTGGTGGTGAGCGTGAAGGACGTGAATGAAGCTCCAGTCTTTGATCCAAAGGAGAAGCTTGTGGTGAAACCAGAGGACCTTGCTGAGAACCAAGATGTGGTGCAGTACACCGCTTCAGACCCTGATACTGCACGCAAGCAGACAGTCTCGTAAGTCACACTGGGAGAAAATGCCTCGTTACTTTGAACAACATTCTCACTGCTGGAGAAAATGTACAACTGACCTCAAAAGTGCTGCAAATATTCAGTTTCTCTCTAAAAATTATCAGTCAAAATGTATTAATAAGCTGATTGAAAGTCTTGAAAATTCTAAGACAAATAAAGTGATAACTATCATACCACAATGCTGCCCAGAAACTGCCATGCAAGCAGAAACCCTAAATAATTAATAATCACAGATTAAAGTTAAAGTAGTAATACCCTTGTGGCAATCATGATTTATGAGAGGTGGGGTCAAAAGGTCAATGCGCATACATGAGCGTCCTCGTGCGCGTGCGATCATTGATTTATGATTATTGGGGTGCAGATGTGTGAGTAGGGGGCTTACCCTAACAATTGATCCCACAGTCTCTCCCCCTAGCTATCATTACAAGAGACTTCATCAATGGGAGTCAATAACCCACCACACAGTTTGGTGCTGGTGAATCTTGCACCACATTGCTTAAATAAAAACTCATTGTTAAAAAAAAAAGTGAATGTCCAAGTTCATCAAAGGGTCATTCTCCACAGTACAGAAATACAAATGCTGAATAAAAGGTAATATCAGACTCCAGCTGTCTGTCATAAAAAACAGGCACTGGCTGTTGAAATCCTCTTTTTTCCCACAGAACACCATATCATCAGCACGCCGGGTGACCCATGGGGCTTCCACATCAAAGGATAAAAATATCTATTAGCAGATTCATCCAGAACCCTAGCTTTTTATCTTCACACACCAACGGTTTTACTAAAATTCGATGCACTGGTTAAATAAATAAATAATATACCGATATCCACTACAATACCCATCAGCCATACAGCAACGTGTCGCTTTTACAACGTCACAACCCAGCGACAGCGAGGTGTCTTTTGTTTATACAGCTGACTGCGGTGTTTTGTGTTTTTCACATTTCAGCGCTAGTTTCTTAAATCGTATTGTGGTTATTTTTAACTTGATTTAACAATCAGGATATAATGATAATACACATGGCCGGACGCTGCACTTTTTCCAGAGTCGTAAAAAGAAAAAAAGGACTGGCGGGGTGGGTTTCAAAACAAATGGCGCATACAGCCATTAAAAAGGGTCGTGGTTTTATAAAAGAGGCATGGCAAAGACCGTCCCATTCACTAGCACTCGTTGTGGAGACAATCGCTGCGTCTTTCCTCGTTTTCCAGACTCCGGCGCAACGCTACTCTCTCTGTCTTTTAAATGGATTCAGGTAAACATATTCTTTTTTACACAAAATTATGCGATCCAAGCTGTATTCTGTATACCATCTCATTTCTTTTTAAAAATACACAGTTTGATTTTAGACAATCGCGGTCAGAATCGTCCCATCAGGAGAAGCGTGCGTGATGAAAGAGGTGAGTGGTTTCAATGCCATAATATATATATGTGTGTATATATATATATATATATATATATATATATATATATATATATATATATATATATATATATATATATATATATATATATTTTTTTTTTTTTTTAAGATAGTGTTTATTTGTCACATGCACAGTTATACACAGTACAATGCACAGTGAAATGTATTTTGTACCTGCAACCATATATACACGCACATATAAATAAGAAGAATAAAAATAAAAATAGGTAATTCACACCATACACTATACTCTATATACTATACACTATACACACTTTTATAAATTATAATATTTACATTGTGCAATAATGGTCCAGTTAGGGCTCAGAGTTGAGCAGACGGATGGCTTGTGGGTAAAAACTCTTCTTCAACCTTTCAGTCTTAGCCCTCAGGCAGCGGTAACGCCGGCCTGATGGGAGCAGGGAGAAGAGAGAGTGTCCGGGTGGCTGGGCTGTTTTAGGATCTTCATGGCCCTCAGCCTGCACTGCTTGGTGTAAATGTCCTGCAGGTTGGGGAGGGTGGTTCTGATGGTCCGTTCAGCTGAACGAACCACCCTTTTTAGGGCCATGAAGTCCTGCTTGGTGCAGTTTCCCATCCAGGTGGTGATGCTCCCACGCACGATGCTCTCGATGGTGCAGGTATAAAGGTTCCTGAGCACCTTGAGTGGGAGCTTGAAGTCTCTCAGCCGCCTGAGGAGGTAGAGACGCTGTCTGGCCTTCTTCACAGTGATGTTTATGTGATGAGTCCAGGACAGGTCCTGTGAGATGGTCACTCCCAGGTATTTGAAAGTGTCCACTCTTTCCACCTCAGCACCACTGATGACAAGTGGATGGTAGTCCCTCTGCTGCTTCCTGCTGAAGTCCACAATCAGTTCCTTCGTTTTGCTGACGTTGAGCAGGAGGTGGTTCTCCTGGCACCAGTTCTCCAGGCGGGAGACCTCTCTCCTGTAGGCTGTCTCCTCATTGTGAGAGATTAGTCCCACAACAGCAGTGTCGTCAGCAAACTTGATGATGACGTTGGACTCTGACGTGGCCTCGCAGTCATGGGTGTACAGTGAGTACAGCAGAGGGCTGAGCACACAGCCTTGGGGGGATCCAGTGTTGAGGGTGAGGGAGGATGAGGTGAGGTGACCCACTCGTACCACCTGTGGTCTGCTGGTCAGGAAGCTGTGAACCCACCTGCACAGGGAGGGGCCCAGGCCCAGGTCCAGCAGCTTAGAGACCAGCCTGGAGGGAACTATGGTGTTGAATGCTGAGCTGTAATCTACAAACAGCACTCTCACATAGTTCCCCTTACCAGTGTCTATGTGCGAAAGGGTCTTGTGGAGGAGGAAGGATATGGCGTCATCTGTGGATCTGTCTGGCCGGTATGCGAACTGTAGTGGGTCGAGGGTGGTGGGCAGTGAGGAGGTGATGAATGTCTTGATGAGTCTCTCAAAGCATTTCATCACCACAGAGGTGAGCGCTATGGGCCTGAAGTCATTGGGGCTGCTGGGGTGTGGTTTCTTTGGGACAGGGACTATGATGGACTTTTTGAAGCAGGTGGGAATCACACACAGTTCAGTGAGAGGTTGAATATCAGTGTAAACACAGGTGCCAGCTGGTCAGCGCAGGTCTTAAGGACACGTCCACTAATACCGTCTGGTCCAGCCGCTTTCCTGGTGTTTACACGTCTAAACGCCCTCCTCACGTCGCGCTCCGTCACAGTGAGTGTCTCCGCCCCTCCGGCCGGGAGCGCAGCGGGCTGTCGGCTTCCCGACTCAAAGCGCACAAAGAAGATGTTGAGTTCATCAGCCAGAGAAGCGTCGGCACTCACCGGGTGTGTGTGGTGCTTTGTAGTCCGTGATGGTGCGTGGTCCCTGCCACAGTCCCCTGGAGTCAGACTGTTGTAGTTGCTGTTCCAGTCTGCGGCCGTAGCGATGTTTAGCCTCTTTCACCGCTCTGCGGACGTTGTATGATGCAACCTTGTAGTCCTCCATGTTCCCAGAGGCGAGGCCGGAGTTGTAGGCAACGGTGCGGGACCTCAGAGCGTCGCGGACAGATTTATCCTCCCACGGCTTCTGGTTGGGAAAGGTCCTGATGGTCCTCCTAAGTGAAGTGTCATCAACAACTTTCCCAATAAATCCCACAACAGTTTCCGTATACTCCTCGATGTCTCCACCCGCGCTGCTGTGAAAGGTGTCCCAGTCGGTTGAATCCAACGCACCCTGCAGAGCGGTTCGATCAGCCCACCGTGTCACTTCTCTCACAGCAGGGGGTTCCTGCCTGAGCCGTTGTTTGTATTTCGGCATGAGAAGGACAGAGGTGTGGTCAGACTTCCCAAAAGGCGGAAGAGGCTTTGCTTTGTAGCCCTCTTTGAATGGAGAGTAGCAGTGGTCTAGGGTCCTCTCTCCTCTGGTGGGGCAGTCGATGTGTTGAATAAACTCCGGTATTACCTTTTTTAAGTTTTATACATATATATATATATATATATATATATATATATATATATATATATATATATATATATATATATATATATATATATATATATATTAGGGGTGGGACTCGATTAAAAAAATTAATCGAATTAATTACAGGCTTTGTAATTTGAAATTAATCGCATTTTAATGGCATTTCAATACTTGACATGAGAAATATTAATTTAAGTTTAGTTGATGAATAAATCAATATACATAAGCTTAAACTTCAAAATTTTGTTTATTTTCCCACCAGTCTACTACACAGACCAATGAAGGGTGGAAGTGCTCCTGTGATAAGCAAACTCCTGAAATTAAAGTTAAGCATCATAACTGGATAGTTTTATTCAACATTAATGTCTCACTTGTTATAGTTGGAAATTAATCATTCTCTCAGCTGTATTCCTTGATGTTGAAATGTGTTATGCTTGTTTTAACAACTTATTTTGAATTAAAGACTTAAAATTAAACCACAAAAAGGAGAAAAAGTTCGTTCTCCGTTTAACCAGCTGTTTTTACACAGCTGTGCTTCACACTCACGGTTGCTAGGCGACATGAGCTACGCAGAGGTGACGGCAGCTGATATGAAGGCTAGCCGCTCACTTCCGGCCTTAGTGGTGTTCGTGGGCTGCGAAAGACGTGGGCCGGGTCCTTCGCAGGATGCGGCCCCTAATTTGGACATTGTGCGTCGATATAATCTGTATGCCGGGAACTCGTGCACTGAGAAACGTTCCACGGTGCAAAGTGCGATTAAAATGCGTTAAAATTTTTAACGCATTTTTTTTCCCATAATTAATTAATCGAAATTAACGCGTTAAAGTCCCACCCCTAATATATATATATATATATATATATATATATTCTGACCGCGATTGTCTAAAATCAAACTGTGTATTTTTTAAAAAAGAAATGAGATGGTATACAGAATACAGCTTGGATCGCATAATTTTGTGTAAAAAAGAATATGTTTACCTGAATCCATTTAAAAGACAGAGAGAGTAGCGTTGCGCCGGAGTCTGGAAAACGAGGAAAGACGCAGCGATTGTCTCCACAACGAGTGCTAGTGAATGGGACGGTCTTTGCCATGCCTCTTTTATAAAACCACGACCCTTTTTAATGGCTGTATGCGCCATTTGTTTTGAAACCCACCCCGCCAGTCTTTTTTTTCTTTTTACGACTCTGGAAAAAGTGCAGCGTCCGGTCATGTGTATTATCATTATATCCTGATTGTTAAATCAAGTTAAAAATAACCACAATACGATTTAAGAAACTAGCGCTGAAATGTGAAAAACACAAAACACCGCAGTCAGCTGTATAAACAAAAGACACCTCGCTGTCGCTGGGTTGTGACGTTGTAAAAGCGACACGTTGCTGTATGGCTGATGGGTATTGTAGTGGATATCGGTATATTATTTATTTATTTAACCAGTGCATCGAATTTTAGTAAAACCGTTGGTGTGTGAAGATAAAAAGCTAGGGTTCCGGATGAATCTGCTAATAGATATTTTTATCCTTTGATGTGGAAGCCCCATGGGTCACCCGGCGCGCTGATGATATGGTGTTCTGTGGGAAAAAAGAGGATTTCAACAGCCAGTGCCTGTTTTTTATGACAGACAGCTGGAGTCTGATATTACCTTTTATTCAGCATTTGTATTTCTGTACTGTGGAGAATGACCCTTTGATGAACTTGGACATTCACTTTTTTTTTTAACAATGAGTTTTTATTTAAGCAATGTGGTGCAAGATTCACCAGCACCAAACTGTGTGGTGGGTTATTGACTCACATTGATGAAGTCTCTTGTAATGATAGCTAGGGGGAGAGACTGTGGGATCAATTGTTAGGGTAAGCCCCCTACTCACACATCTGCACCCCAATAATCATAAATCAATGATCGCACGCGCACGAGGACGCTCATGTATGCGCATTGACCTTTTGACCCCACCTGTCATAAATCATGATTGCCACAAGGGTAATACTACTAGTCAAGTCTTGTTTCTATCTGACCAACATTGCAAAAATAGAGATTTATTGTTCACATGTGTGGCAAACCCCTCCGTGAATCGCCACCTCATCGTGGTGGAGGGGTTTGTGCGTCCCAGTGACCTCAGGAGCTATGGAAGGAGCTACAGTTGTTAGATGTGCGAGTGTACCTGCAGGAAATAGTGAAGTGGAAGCCGTGGTTCGCCACAGTTCCAGGGCACTTGTCTCGCCCTGGGAGGTCCTGGCTGGGGAAAGGGACCTCAGTGTCATCGCTTGCCATGCTCTCCTCCTCTGCAGCCGCTGCTTCGCTCGCCAGTCTCGCCACAGCAGCCGTGCCGTACAACAGCCGCACAGCCGCCACCCGAACCTCTGGGGATTAGGCTCGGAGGCTTCATGCTATCACCGGACTCTCCATCTCCTGCTGTGTCACTTGCCTGCTCCACTCCCCTTTCACAACCTGCTGTGGGGCGGGGAGGCAGAGCTCTCGGCGCTGTAAAAACAAAACAGAGCCGGCAAGCCACGACCTAACACTAGCGTCAGCCACGGACAATAAAACAATGGACTCTCCTCTTCTGCAGCTTCCTGCTATGTCCTGCTCCACTGACACTCCGCCTGATGTGAGTAAAACTGTTGCCATGGCCATCCACTCCAAGACTGAGATGTCAAAGACTGTAGCCAATAAAACAGCCGTTTATGCTAGGACTGTGCTTTCTGTGACCATTAATTCCTCAGAGCAGTGCTTCTCAAATAGTGGGCGCTGTGCGCTATGGGGGGGGGCACATCTGACCATGCTTTTTTTTTTTCTAGAAGTGTAATTGCACATCCACTACAGTAGGTGGCAGTGGCACTCTCATTGTCAGAGTGTGTGCAGTAATAGCTCTATGGTGTACTTTTTTTTGCCTACACACAGCGCAGAGCAGGCGCCGCTGTGACTATTTATAGTCTCGGCAGAGAGTGGGGAAGGGGCGCAAAAGGTTTTCTTCTTCCTAGGGGGGCATAAAAAATAACTGAGAAGCACTGCCTCAGAGGAAGTCAAGCATGACATCAACAAGTATGTGATGGAGCTTTGTCTCCAGTGGTTTTGGCAACCCTGTGAGAAGCAGGGGGATGCCACAGCACACAGGCTTCATGAACTGTTGCTTATATACCCCTGGCTTATGGCCCACCTTAACCAAGAACAATGTCAAGGAAATAACTTGTTCGGCTGCACTCAGTTTTCCTTCCGAGATCATAAAATGACTGTCTGATACACTGGCCACAGAAAAGACTGTGTTTTATAACTGTGGACACTTTTTACTAACTGTGTGCCTTGTCCCTGGTTTACCCGCTTATGCACCCGTTCTGTTCCGTCGGGTGGGGGCGGCCAAAGACCAACTTGCTCCTTCACCTATTTCTGTTCCTCGAGTTGGAGCACCTAAGCCACAGCCTTCTGCACCTCAACACGCTCGCCAGTTGCCGCAGCACCCCAGCCACCTTCATCAGCTACAGCACCTTCTGAGCAGCCACTGTCACCCTCATTAGCTGTAGCAGTCTCCAAGCCTCGGTTAGCTGTAGCAGCTTTCCCACAGTCTCAGCCTCCGTCAGCTGCAGCAGCTTCCCAGCCACTGTCACCGTCTTCCTCACCACCACCAGACACATCCAGGCAGCTCCCAAAGCAGCCCCAGCTGTCCAGGAAGCCAGTTGTGTGCCCTGCACCGGATCCCCTGCCTGCATATCCGGGCCCTTGCCCAGAAGGGCCTGTTCAGCCCGAGGGTCCCGCTCAGTCCAAGTGTCCGGCTCAGTCCAAGCCACGTCTAGAGCCCAAGGGTCCGGCTCAGAACGAGCCTCCTGTCTGAACTCGCAGCTGGGATCGTGGTTGGCGTCCTGTCCTGTCTCGCCACTGCCGCTGGGAGTGTGGTCAGCCTCTCTGTGCAATCTGGTTCGCTGCTGCCACTGGCACTGCAGTTGGCCCCCCGATCAGCCTCGCTCCCCTGAGGCTACCCGGTCCTTGGGTCTGGCCCCTTGGCTTGGATGCTCCCCCGACTCGCTTCTACTCTGCTGTCTGGCCCCTTGGCCTGGGTGGCCCCCCGTCTTGTTTGTACTCTGCTGTCTGGCCCCTTGGCCTGGGTGGCCCCCCAACTCGTTTGTACTCTGCTGTCTGGCCCGTTGGCCTGGGTGGTGTCCTGAACCTTTGGACTGCTTTGGCCTCTGCCTAGGCAGCAGTTTTGTTGGATGGCGTTTTTTGTTTTGTTCCTGTCCTGGCCCCTGAACTGTTTTGCCTAATTCTGACACCCAGTTTTGGGCTGTTTTCTGGCCTTGTGCCATTGCCTTTTGTTTTGTCTGTGTTTTTGTTCTGTTCCTGGGCTTGTTTCCTATGTTGCTCCTTCCTTGGTTTTGTCTTAGTTTCTGGTTTTGTCTTGTCAAGCCTGACTGTACCTTGTTAGATGTTTTATTTTGACGGTCTTGTGATCCCTGTACTTTGTGTTTAGTTTTACTTTCCCTGTGTTGTTAGTTTCATTTGATCCACGTCTATGATCCCGCTGTTGTGTGTCACTTTGCTGGTTTGTTTTCTTGTATTTACAGTGGCTTGCAAAAGTATTCATACCCCTTGAACTCCTCCGTGAATTGCCACCTTATTGTGGTGGAGGGGTTTGTGTGCCCCAGTGATCCCAGGAGCTATGTTGTCCGGGGGCTTGTCCCCCTGGTAGGGTCTCCTATGGCAAACTGGTCCTGGGTGAGGGTCCAGACAAAGAGCGGTTCAGAAGACCCCTATGATTGAAACAGCAAGGGAACAGTTTACCCTGCCCGGAATACGGTTACCGGGGCCCCACCCTGGAGCCAGGACTGGGGAGGGAGCTCGAGGGAGAGCGTCTGGTGGCCGGGCATTAGCCCGTGGTGCTCGGTCGGGCGCAGCCCTTACAGGTTACATGGGCCCGCCCTCCTGTAGGCCCACCACCCGCAGGAGGCGTTGTAGGGGTCGGTGCAGTGTGTGTCGGGCGGTGGCCGAGGGCGGAGGCCCTTGCGGACCGATCCCCGGCTATCGAAACTGGCTATTGGGACATGGAATGTCACCTCTCTGGTGGGGAAGGAGCCTGAGCTAGTGCGGGAGGTTGAGAGATACCAGCTAGATATAGTTGGGCTCACCTCAATGCATGGCCTGGGCTCTGGAACCAGTCTTCTGGAGAAGGGCTGGACTCTGTTCCAGTTTGGAGTTGCCCTTGGTGAGAGGCGGCGAGCTGGGGTGGGTATTCTTTTATCCCCCGGCTTGCTGCCTGTACGTTGGAATTTACACCGGTGGATGAGAGGGTAGTTTTCCTGCACCTTCAGGCTGGGGAATGGGTCCTGACTGGTGTTTGCGCTTATGCGCCGAATGACAGTCCAGAGTACCCACCGTTTTTGGAGTTGCTGGGCGGGGTGCTGGAGAGTGCTCCATCTGGGGACTCCATAGTCTTGCTGGGAGACTTCAACGCTCACATGGGCAATGACAGTGAGACCTGGAGGGGCGTGATTGGGAGGAACGGCCTGCCTGATCTGAATCCGAATGGTGTTTTGTTATTGGACTTCTGTGCAAACCACAGTTTGTCCATAACAAATACCATGTTCGAACATAAGGATGTCCATAAGTGCACATGGCACCAGGACACCCTAGGTCGCAGGTTGATGATCGATTTTGTAATTGTATCATCAGATCTGCGGCCGTATGTTCTGGACACTCAGGTGAAGAGAGGAGCTGAGCTGTCAACTGATCACCACCTGGTGGTGAGTTGGATCAGGTGGCGGGGGAAGATGCTGGACAGACTTGGCACACCTTAACGTATTGTGAGGGTGTGCTGGCAACGCCTGGCAGAAGCCCCAGTCCAGGAGATCTTCAACTCCCACCTCCGGCAGAACTTCGACAGCATTCCAAGGGAGGCTGAGGACATTGAGTCCGAATGGACCATGTTCCACACCTCCATTGTTGAGGCTGCTGCTCAGAGCTGTGGCTGCAAGGTGGTTGGTGCCTGTCGTGGTCGTAACCCCCGAACCAGATGGTGGTCACCGGAGGTGAAGGGAGCCATCAAGTTGAAGAAAGAGTCCTATCGGGCTTGGTTAGCCTGTGGGACTCCGGAGGCAGCTGATGGGTATCGGCAGGCCAAGCGGAATGCAGCTCGGGCAGTGGCCGAAGCAAAAACTCGGGTGTGGGAGGAGTTCGGTGAGGCTATGGAAAAAGACTGTTGGACGCTATCGAACTAATTCTGGCAAACTGTCAGGCGACTCAGGAGGGGGAAGCGGTGCTCCACTCACACTGTTTATAGTGCGGGTGGGGTGCTGCCGACTTCAACTGAGGCTATAGTGGGACGGTGGAAGGAATACTTCGAGGACCTCCTGAATCCCACTGACACGCCTTCTGTAGTGGAAGCAGAGTCTGGGGACGAGGGAGATGACTTGACCATCACTGGGGGTGAGGTCACTGAGGCAGTTAAACAACTCCTTGGTGGCAGGGCCCCTGGGGTGGACGAGATTCGCCCTGAGTTCCTGAAGGCTCTGGATGTTGTAGGGCTGTCTTGGTTGACACACCTCTGCAACATCGCGTGGAGATCTGGGGCAGTACCATTGGATTGGCAGACCGGGGTGTTGGTCCCCATCTTTAAGAAGGGAGACCGGAGGGTGTGCTCCAACTTTTGGGGGATCACACTCCTCAGCCTCCCCGGTAAGGTCTATGCCAGGGTGCTGGAAAGGAGGGTCCGTCTGTTAGTTGAACCTCGGATCCAGGAGGAACAATGCGGTTTTTGTCCTGGTCGCGGAAAGCTGGACCAGCTCTTTATCCTCTCAAGGATATTCGAGTGTGCGTGGGAGTTTGCCCAACCAGACTACATGTGCTTTGTGGACTTGGAGAAGGCATTCGACCGTGTCCCTCGGGGTATCCTTTGGGAGGTCCTACGGTAGTAGGGTTGTCTGGCCCGTTGTTGCGGGTTATTCAGTGAGAGCTTGGTCCGTATAGCCAGTAATAAGTCGGATTCGTTTCCTGTGGGTGTTGGACTCCTTCAGGGCTGCCTTTTGTCACCGATTCTGTTCATAATTTTTACGGACAGAATTTCTAGGCATAGCCAGGTGGCGGAAGGCTTCTTCCTTGGTGGCCTCAGAGTCTCATCTCTGATTTTTGCAGATGATGCGGTCCTGTTGGCTTCATCAGGGGGTGGCCTCCAGCTCGCAGTGGAACGGTTCGCAGCCGAGTGTGAAGCGGCCGGCATGAGAATCAGCACCTCTAAGTTTTCTTTCCACTTCACAATTGTAACCACTTTGTGTTGGTCTTTCACATTAAATTCCAGTGAAATATATTTATGTTTGTGGTTGTAATGTGACAAAGTATGGAAAGGTTCAAGGGGTATGAATACTTTTGCAAGCCAGTGTATAATCCAGAAGAGTTACACTTATATATCATGCCATTTCCTTCCAGCAATGGGTTTGCAGAAAGCACATAAAGAGCGTACACAACAAAAACATAATCCAGATGTTTTATCGAGCAGCTGCTAAAAGAATTTCTTCCGTTCGAATATCAGCCACCATGTTGTGAGCATAAATTATTATGTTTTTAATGCAACAGGAAGTGACATCACCTTGCTGGGACTGTAGTTTTTTTCTTGAAGGCCTTTCATAGCTCCACTGGTGCTGTATAGTAATGTTTGACTATGGATTTCTGAATAGAAGTGGGGCTGCAACTTGAGTAATTGAGTATTCTATCGATTACTCCATCAGTTAATCAGATAAGAAATAATTTTTCATATTGACAATTCTGCATATTTTAACTTCCGTACTGCAGATGTTTCTCTGTGTGAAACAAACAGGGTGGATGGAGCAGCTACAAAGTTCTCTGTTCTTCATGTTGCTGATCAGGTGGTTCATGAAGGACCTCAGCTGGGTCCCAGTAAAGGTTTTAAGGTTGTTACAGGAACAAGCGCTGCTGCTTTGGAAGCTAGAAAAATGTCTTCTTTCCCTCCACCTGTGCTCACCATCTCAGTACAGCTCCACCTCTTTGCGCTTGCTGCGTATGTGCCGACAGACTGTAAAACAGCTGCTGCTTTTTTTGTTGAAAATTTGGGGGCTGCATGAGCTTAATGCTGTAATGCTTTTAATTCACAAGCATCCTTCAAATTACGTTTCTACTGCAGCTCTATTTTTAGTCACTAATCAGGAATTAAAGCATAAAAAATATTTTGTTGGAGCCCCTCTGTACTGAAGGGGGGTGGAGAGGGGGGGCCTTCCGCCACTGAACAATCGTTAGTGCTAATGGCAAGCCCCCGCTAGCAAACTGTGGTTATAGGGATGGTTCTGGTGGCTACAGCTGACATAAAGAAAATAAAATAACAGCTGACATTCTCTGCACAGCCAGTACAGCACACACGCGCACACGCATGCACGCACTTTCACAGCACAGAGCAGTGGAGGTGTGGAAAGACTTGTCAATGATGACCTGCCCGTGCTAAAGGCTCGTTTTTTTCCAAATGATGGAAATCCCTGCAGCAACAGAGGATGAAATGCTCCACTTGCACAGAGACAAATTTGTTGCTTTGATGCTTCGTTTTAACTCTGTAGCTTCGGTGCTGCAGAGTTAAAACGAAGCATCAAAGCAACAAATTTGTGTCGAGGATTTTTAATAATCGAATTATTTGAGTTACTCGTGGAATCGTTGTGGCCCTAAACTTTGCATTCAATTTTCTAGTTAGAACACTGACATCTTTTAAAAAAATAACATGTTTATTAAACTGGCCCTCTGGTAGCAATTTACATTCATGCGTCAGTAGTGCACCGACTTTAGAGCTGAAATTTGTCTGGCGTGTTGTCAGTCAACATTGGCGCCAAATGACCCAGTGGCAGTTCGTTGCCAGCAAATATTCTGGTGCCGCAGTGTTTAAAAATGGTACAGTCCACAACAGGTGGTGTTTGAAATCGCTCTGCATTAAAATATTCTTACATAAATGATGGCAGATTACTTTTATTGGAATATTTTTTTTTCAACATCAGAAAAATTATCACCCCCGGAAAAAAGAAAAAAAAAACTAATATGTCTCTTTTGGAGTACTCCCGTAATCCAAACTATGACAAGCACCAAATGCTTGAAATGGCGATTTGCAATCTATCTTTGAAATCTGATACAATACAGGTGAAACAGACAGAAGAAATGTACTTACTGACACTGTTGCCAACTCCTCAGCAAGGGTTGTTTTTTTTGGATACTGTAACATAAGCTTTGTCCACAGCAGGACTCAAACCTGCACTCAGACAATAACCTAAATAATGAGGCAATTTTCCATTGGACAAAAATCTGCTATTTGATTGGCTGTTGCTGCGTTACATCTATACGCCCCCGCGAGGAAAGTGGCTATTGGCTGTCCTAAAAGTTGCAATATGACATCATCACATAATTTGCATAATTGGTTACTAACATGTATTTGCAATCGAGGCTGTAGGAGAGAGAAATAACCAGAGGTGGCAAAAGTACTGACATTCTGTACTTAAGTAGAAGTACAAGTACTTGTGTTCAAAAATACTTTGGTAAAAGTCGAAGTACTGGTTCAACTTCTTTACTTAAGTAAAAGTAAAAAAGTACAGGCTCTGAAATGTACTCAAAGTAAGAAAGTAAAAGTAGTTCTTTGGCAGACATTTCTACCTGCTATTTTTGTGTAAAGCTAAACAAACCTCATTATTATATATTATTGTAATTATATAAAATAAACATGAGAACACAAATGTTATTCTAGTCTAAATTTTAATCCTAATGAATGCACTCAGCTTGAATCTGTTCTGTAGGACACAAACTGTTAAAGGGAATTTAAACACAGCTCTGTTCTCTGTGTCCTCCATAGTAGAGGGTGACTGTGCCTCCACCTAAACACCAACATGAGGATACTCAGGGGTTACAGTGGGATTCAGAAGGTGGAGGAACCCTAAGATCAGCTGTAGTGGCTCTGCATGGGGAGAAGAATCACAGCTTTCTATTGTAGCTGCAGTAAATGATGTTGGTGTGCAGGCTGTGATCAGCTGACCTGCTGCTGCTGCTCTGAGGTTTTTTTTTTTTTTTTATACTCTTTATTTAACATTTTTCATTACAATAAAACATACAACACACACTGAACTTGGGGCACTGATTCTTAGTTAAGTATATATATACATTACAAGATATTACACCTAGTTATGCTTCCTTGCTCTTGTATGTTAACCATTTAGACCAACGTTTATTGTAAGAATGTCCTCTCATACGTAAAAGAAATGTCAGTTTTTCCATAGAATGAATCTCCTCCACGACGTCCCTCCAGTGGTCCAGCTGGGGGGGGAGTGTCTTTAGCCAAGATCGTGTAATTGCTTTTTTGCTAGCAATTGATAGAATTTTAAAAAGGTACTCATCCTCTTTTTGAAACAATTCTCCAGATATCAGCCCCAACAGAAAAATTCTAGGATCTTTGGGGATGACATACCCCAAAATTATCCCAGTAGTCTGACAGATTCCATCCCAGTAAGCTGCCAACTTTGGGCAGGACCAAAATACATGAGAATGATTGGCGTTCCGATATCCACATTGTCTCCAACATTGCTGTTCTTCCCCTCTATATCTACTAGTAATTTGCGGTGTAATAAAGTATCTAATTAAACACTTCCATCCAAATTCCCTCCATCTTTTAGAACTGGTAGACGTCTGTTGTGCCACACACATAGAAAGCCAAGCATCCTCTGTAATTTTTACTCCCAATTCCCTTTCCCATTTAGACTTAATATTCAAGGTGTTATTTCCATTATGTTTCTGCAACCCCTTATATAGTTTGGAAACAGTTTTGCATGGGAGGTGCGTATAAGCATTTGCAAAAATGTTCACAATAGTATTACCTTCTGGAGGAACACCTTTTTTAATTTTTGAATTGTAAAAGTGCCTGACCTGGAAATATTTAAATAAATCTCTATTCTCAAGGTTGTAATCCCTTTTCAGTTGCTCAAATGTTTTAAAAGTGTTACCTTCTACAAACTGGCACAAAGCCACAAGCCCTCTATCTTTCCAATCTAAAAAAGAAGAATCTAATTCTCCTGGTCGGAAATTTGAGTTACAGGAGGGCCACATCAGAAGTCCAGTGACATCTGCCAATCTGTACCTATCAACCACTTCTTTCCAGATTAACAACGTATCTTCAACTATACCATTCCCATTTTTGTCTGTAACTATTTTACCTCCCAGACGTGTCTGAGGTTGGGCCCCACCCTGGCTAAGTTCAATCTGTTTCCATCTAGTCTCCATTTCCAAGGAGCACCAGCAGACCATGAATCTCATCTGAGATGCGTAATAGTATTCTCTCAAATTTGGAAGAGCCAGACCCCCCTGGTCCCTATTAATTTGGAGTGTTTTAAATTTTACTCTTGGTCTGGTCCCGGACCAAATAAATCTGGAGATCAATCTGTCCCAGGCATGAAACTGTGCGCTAGATATTCTAGTAGGCAATGACATGAAAAGATATAAAAATCGAGGAAGTAGATTCATCCTCACTATTTCCATTCTAGCTGTGAAGTCCAACAATAACCTTGCCCAGGCTGTCAAATCTTTTTGTATGTTTTCAGTAAGATTATCAAAGTTCAAACTAAATAACTCATCCAAGTCTCGAGAAATGAATACTCCTAAATATTTTAGCTTTTTGGCATCCCACCTAAGTCCATATGTCTTTCTTATAAATTTACTAGGTGAGTAGTTAATTGTCAGAACCTGTGTTTTTGTGATGTTTAGACTGTAGCCCGACAGTTGACCAAACTCAGTTAATGCTGACATAACTCTGGGGAGCGTTGTATCTGGATTTTGGAGGTATGTGATTACATCATCTGCAAAGAGGGCAATCTTGTGTTCTATATTTGCAAAACTAACTCCCTTTATCCCATCATCCTCTCTAATGGCCTGTGCCAAGGGTTCAATGAATATTGCAAAAAGCGATGGGCTTAGACAACATCCCTGACGGGTTCCTCTGTGTAGTTGGAAGCTGTTTGTTAGGTGCCCATTGATTTTTACCCTGGCCCGTGGTTCATCATAAAGTGATCGCAAGCACCTAATAAACTGGTTATTAAAGCCCAGGCGCTCTAGTACCTTATATAAAAAAGTCCAGTTGACCCTATCAAAGGCTTTTTCTGCATCTAAACTAATTAATGCGGCACTGAGGCCCTGCTTTTTAGCTTGGTCTAATATATGCAATGTTCGTCTTATGCTGTCATGGGTTTGTCGGCCTTTGATGAATCCCGTCTGGTCTTCATGTATTAGGTCTAACAAATAATACTCCATTCTCCGAGAAATTATTGATGTAAAAATTTTATAGTCGACATTCAGAATTGAGATTGGGCGATATGATTCGCAGTATTCAACATTTTTCCCTTCTTTAGGGAGGACCGATATTACAGCCTCTCTCCAAGATGGTGGGATCTCAGCTCTGCTCAATGTCCAGTTCAAAGATTCAAGCAGGACAGGAGATAGCTCCTTCCTGAACGTCTTGTACCATTCATTTGGGAACCCATCGCTACCTGGGCACTTATTACTTTTCAAATGTCCAATAACTGTATCTAATTCTTCCTGTGTGATGGGGGCAGTTAGAGTTTTGTTTTGGGTTAGACCTAGTGAAGGTAGATCCAAAGATGCCAAATAATTATCAATATCAGTTATGTTAACTGATCTTGGGGCAGAATATAGTGTTTTAAAATAATTTTCAAAGGTCTTATGTATTTTATCCATGTCATAGGTTAAATTACCATCAGAGGGTTCTCTAATTTTGGTAATCGAATGCTTCAAATGGTGTTTACGAAGTTGTCTGGCTAAGATCCGGGTAGCTTTTGGGCCTGATTCGTAGAATGTTTGTTTGCAGAATCTTAATTTTTCCTCAAGTTCCTCGAATATCATATCGTTTATTTTGTTTTTAGTTTTTGTTATTTGTTCTAAAAATTCTCCATTGTTAGTCATTTGCTGTTTTAGTTCTAAGTTCCTCAGAGTTTTTTCCAGTTCATCGTATTTTAACCTCTTTATTTTTTTGAGGTAAGCAGTTCTAGAAATTAGTCTCCCTCTCATTACTGCCTTGACCGTGTCCCAAACTAAGGTGGGATTTACCTGCCCATTATTATTGTCTTTTACACATTCCGTTATTTCTTTTCTAATCTCCTTTGTTGTGGATTCATTATTAAGAATACCTATATTTAAGCGCCATAATGTTGTTTTAGGCCTACTAGTCAGACAGATGGACAAATAGATAATATTGTGGTCTGAAATATCAGATGTTCCAATTAAGCATTCCTTCACTTTAGATCTATCAATGGTGTTCATCAGAAACAGGTCAATCCTGGAGTGGACTTTGTGGGTAGAAGAGAAATGGGTAAATTCTCTTTCTTTAATATGGAGACCCCTCCAGACATCAAACAGGCCCATCTCCCTGATCAGGATATTTAGGTCTTTTGACCTACCAGTTTTTGTTTCTTATGGCTTGTCGTATCTAGAGCAAAATTAGGGATTGTGTTCCAGTCTCCAGCACAAATAAGAACTCCTTCGCTAAGTGAGATAATGATGTCAAAGAACGTTTTTAAGAAAGTCCTGTCGCTCTCTGGCGGTACATATACATTAACTATCGTGACCACAACATTATCAATTCTCCCCTTTATAATAACAAATCTGCCCTCTTTATCTCCCTTCTCAGATATCAATTCAAAGTTCAGTGAATTAGAAATCAGGGTGATTACCCCCCTCTTTCTACTGTTTCTACAAGAGCTATAAAACGTGTTTAAGTAACCAAGTGACTTAAATTTGTCATGTTCTTGTTTAGACATATGTGTCTCTTGTAAAAGAGCAATTTGTATCCCATCTTTCTTCAATTTGGCTAAGACCCTTTTTCTTTTCACTGGACTATTCAAACCGTTTACATTCAAGGAAGCAATTTTTAAATTATATGACAGTATTGTACATAAATACCTTGACTGATTTGGCCCCTGAATCCAAAACACGAACAGTAACAAAACAAAACAGTAACAAACTGACTTCCAAGGTGAGGAGAAGCTCCTTCTTCTCGCTCTTGACCCCGTTGGCAAGTCGAGGGTTAAACCTCTCAAACTGAGAGGGCCCAAAAAGGACGGTAGAAGCGCCTTTGGGAAAAAACACGTCCATCCTATTAGTCCAACGTAGAAAAAAGATAAACAGTGACCTCTCCCACGAAGTAGTAAATCAGAGCCTAGTCAAAATAATACTGCATTATGTCATGTTGTTCTGCCTATTTTCATTCGATCATGCTCCGCTGGAAATCCTGTAGTTTGTTCTTGGCTCTCAGCGCCACCGCAGCGCCGCTGTTATCCACCGGCTGCCAGCCCAGCAGCTCCCGAAGCTTCCACTCCGCTCTGGAAACACCGTCAGCTATCGCCGGTTCCTCCGCCTGGATTCCGCGTCTCTTCAGCTCGTTGTAGGCTTCCCGGGCGCTGGAATATGTGCGAGTTCCTGATTCCCAGTGGATCCTTATGTTGGTAAACGGTGTTTGAAAGCGGATGCCTTTCACTTTGAGCGCTTTCTTGATAGCGTTAGATTCTCTGCGCTTCTTCACTATCTCGGGTGCATAATCGTGGTCGAAGTGAATAATTGAAGAGCCCACCTGGATCTTGCCTTTTTTCCACACTTCTCTTAAGATCTTTTCCTTTGTGGAAAATTCCAGAAAGTTGACAATAATAGCCCTCGGTGGTGATTCGGGTGGGGGTTTACTTGTCAGAGTGCGATGTGCGCGCTGTATTTTCAAGTCCAGGTCCTCCGGTAGTTGTAGCTGGCTTCTCAAAAGCGTTTCGATATACTGTGTAGTGGAGTTCCCCTCCTGACCTTCTGGCACCCCAAATACACGAACGTTGCTTCTTCTGGAACGGGACTCTAAATCAAGCACTTTAAGCTGTGTTTTCCTCTGTTGTTCGATGCAGAAGCACAGCGCCTCCGTTGCCTCCTTTGCCCAGGTCTCTACTTGATGAACGCGGGCCTCCGCCTCATCAACACGCTCTGCCAGGCCCTGTACTTCAGTGGCGATATTGTCCAGCTTACCGTTGATCTCATGTCCCAGATGGTCGATATTTTGTTGTAGCTTTGCATTATCCCCCTTTAAGGCAGTCTTCAAATCGTCGATAGCCTTAAGAATTCCTTCCGAGTCCATGTTCGTTCCAGTGCTTTCAGCGTCTGAGCTAGCCACGTTGTCGTTAGCTTGTTTCAGGCACATGGTAGCCTTAGCTACTAGGGCACTTTTATCCTGAGCTTTAGGCATTTTTGTCGATTTTTTATGGCTCGACATGTTTCCCCTCCCGTTCATAAATTATTTTATCGAAACCGTGAGCGGATTAACGAGTTTTGAACGGAATATTTTGAAGTTAAGGTGGGAGAGAGGCTCTAACGCACCCGTCTACTCCATTTGCTCCGGAAGTTCCCCTGCTCTGAGGTTTACTGCTCTGTGTGGATGAACTGAATTCACAAAGATGTAGCCCAGAATTTCACAGCTATCTGAGCTGATCTCCATTCCTATTAATGTTGGATTCAGTGAATGAATCTCAGCATCAGCAGCTTTGATTCAAACTCATCTCTGCTACACTGATGTAACCTGTAACTCTGACCACGAACACAGCCTCTGTGCACCAACACAGAGCTTTACCGTAAATACAGTACAACAAGCTAACCTGTTTATCACACACTAAACTGCAGTATTTTCGTACAATATTTGAATTACACAAAGTCAGCATACCTCAGTTTGTTTTGCACTCCTTACCTTTAATTCTAACCTCTCTTCTTCCTCTCCTGTCCTCTTTCTCCATCTCTGAGTGAACTTCTCTCTCTTTGCTCTCCCTGTAAATACAGCGGCTCTTCTTTTAGCTAGCAGACACACTGTGTGACAAACTGCACACACTTTGTGTGTTTGCTGATATTTGTTGAGCATTTAGAAACGTTGCATTTACCTGCCACACGTTACTCCCTTCATGCTCGCTCCTCTTCAGTAGCGCTAGCTAAGCTGTTTATGTGCCGCAGCGCAACTTACGGACTCGGTCCGGCCCGCTGTGACCCCTGATTATAGCGCTATAAATGAGACATTAATTATATGGGTTTGTGTATTTAATCCCTTTGTACCCGATAAGCCCCGGGGATGGAGGATACGCCAGTACGATTGTCTCTTATCTGTTATTATTCCTCCGTTTAGCCTCAGATCGTTTGACTGCGCACTGACCGGAAATGCAAACTTCTCTCTGACGTGTTAAAAAGTAACGAGTCTGTTTGAAAATGTAAGAAGTAGAAAGTACAGATACTTGTGTAAAAATGTAGGGAGTAAAAGTAAAAAGTACTGAGAAAAATAAATACTCAAGTAAAGTACAGATACCTAAAAAATCTACTTAAGTACAGTAACGAAGTATTTGTACTTCGTTACTTCCCACCTCTGGAAATAACGTGTTTGGAGAGACAAAAAGTGAAGAAGAAAACACCCTAAATATATTTTTTACCTGAATGGCAATATACAAAAAAATATCTTGATATTTTTTTTCTTCCCAAAGGTATAAACAAAAAAGCACCTCTGATTCAAAGCTACAGGTCCCAAATGTCACACAGACACTTTTATTAACATTCAGCTGTAGATGTACACGAGAAATTGCTCAAAAATAAACCGCTGGCAAATTTAAGTAATAATGCTCCTCAAATAAATTAATGCTTTTTTCTTCCATAACAAAAGACTCGCAGGCCTGCTATTAAAATGTAAACAGAAAAGATACAGAGCAAAAATAGCAAAAGGCTGACTGATTCTGTAAAAGCCAGTCTGCAGTGAAGCTTCACCAAAGTGCTTCCTCCTGTGGAAGATAACAAACATGTAAACAGACTGAATGAACAAACTTCCATTCTTCAGCCAGCTCAGTAAATCCATATCACAGCAACGGGCCCACCCGCTCAATGCGGCGTCTTATCCACCGGCTGTATCACGAGGAGGATAGGAACAGACCCGCTTCCGCTATTAAGGTCCCGTGACTCACGGTACATACCAAAAGCCAGGTACTCTTGGGGGTCCGGGCGATGCTGAAGCATATGAACGGACGCAGTACGAAGGCTGTATGAAAACAAAACACGGCGATAGCGGAGGATTTCAGGTTAACAAAAAGCTCTTCAAAAGTCGCTGACGTCCCCCGGAAAACTCACTAAATTTGTCGCTAGTCGCTTTTTGGAAAAAGACGAGCAGAGACGAGCAGGATACTGTGATAGCCACACAGCTTCCAGACCAGCAGTTCATGATAAGATGGTACAGTCAGCCTTGGTTGCCAGGATACCAGTTCATACAGGTCACAACACGGGGTGGGGGGGAAGAGCATCTGTTTACAGACATCTCCAGGAGACGATTTAGACAGACAGCATCCAAGGCCGTCTGGGAGCCAAAGTCCAAATACTGCAACTGTTTAGGTTCAGGCCGTCATAACTATTTGCTGACAGACCTTACAGTTTTCTGGTTACCTCTCAGAAGTCCAATAATCCAAAGTATACAGTATACTGTTTTTATTTTTTAAGAGATAAAATTCATTATGACATCAACAGAAATGTTGTATTTCAATATTGACTTGGAAAATAATGTTACATTTAGAGATATTATCACATAAAGACTTGGATGAAAAAACAGGTAGAATATGTGCTCCAAAAAAATTAAAGTATATTTGACTCATGTCCTCATAATTATAAATATAGCTGTTTTTTTCAAATAATCATGAATAAGAAGTTGTTGAATGGTGTGATTTTGTTTCTAAACAGTTTTGTAGTAATGTTCACTTTGGTCTGATTTAATTGATTCAGTTCACTAATCTTACAGTGGGGCCAAAAAGTAATTAGTCAGCCACTTCTGTAATTGCCATCATAGGTACACTTCAACTATGAGAGGCAAAATGAGAAAAAAAAATCCAGGAAACTACAGTGTAGGATTTTTAAAGAATCTATTTGTAAATCATGGTGGAAAATAAATATTTGGTCAATAACAAAACTTCAACTCAATACTTTGTAACATGATCTTTGTTGGCAATGACAGAGGTCAAAGGTTCCCTGTAAGGCTTCACCAGGTTTGCACACACTGTAGCTAGTATTCTGGCCCATTCCTCCATGCAGATCTCCTCTAGAGCATTGATGTTTTGGGGCTGTTGCTGGGCAACACGGACTTTCAACTCCCTCCACAAATTTTCTATGGGGTTGACGTCTGGAGACTGGCTAGGTCCCTCCAGGACATTGAAATGCTTCTTACGGAGCCACTCCTTCGTAGCTCGAGCGGTGTGTTTGGGATCATTGTCATGCTGGAAGACCCAGCCACATCCCATCTTCAATGCTTTCACTGGAAGGAGGTTTTGGCTTAAAATTTCACGATACATGACCCTGTTCATTCTTTCCTTAACACGGATCAGTCGTCCTGTCCCCTTTGCAGAAAAACAGCCCCAAAGCATGATGTTTCCACCCCCATGCTTCACAGTAGGTATGGTGTTCTTGGGCTGCAACTCAGCATTCTTCTTTTTCCAAACACGGCGAGTTGGGGTGCTGAGTATGAAATTTCTTCATGTCCATAATCAAATAACACAATGGGCCACATTGTGAAACATGCTAATTGGGATCATCCTGCCTGCACAGTATTACCATCTTTCTGTGACTGTCTCATCAATGTACAGGTACAAGATGATCAGTGACCCTGCAGGCTGGCTGAATGTGGACAAGGACACAGGCCTAATTAAAGTGAGAAGATCCATGGACAGAGAGTCCCCCTTTGTCATAGACAACAGATACATCGCAAGAATTGGTGCATATGATAATGGTAGGTGGGAGGCGAGACTGACGCAGACTATCATTTTACTGAGACACTGATATCATTTAGTTGATCACTTATGATTGTGCTGGAATTTATGTTGAGAAAAAATGAATTCCACACTAACGACCTTTCCTGGGACGGTCATAGCTAATAACATTGTAGCACTTAATTGTCTTTTTTTTGTTGTTTTTTAAGTTTGTCATTTATATAAGAATGAGAAGTCCAGAGGATCTGTGGGCATTAATATGGACTTGATCTCACTTTGTTGATGGAACCTTCCTCTTAATAAATGTTGTTCTCCTGATGTCTGTTCTGTGACCAGATGCAGTCCCAGCTACAGGAACTGGTACTCTGATCATTGAGCTGGAAGATGTCAATGACAATGCTCCCACCATTGATCAGCGTGAAATCCAGGTGTTGTAATTCCCACTAGCTCAGCAGCTGTTTTGTGTCTAATTGTGGTGCAGAATGGGTGTGTTTGTAAATCCCATCCTGATCCCGTCCTGTACCGACTTCAGGATGGGATCAGATAAAAAGTGGAACCAAGTGTGCAGTCATGTGATACAGCACATCAGCATAAAGAAAAGCTTCACTGTGACCTTGTGTTTCCTCAGGTGTGTAACAAGGACACAGTTCCTCAGCTGCTCTCAGTAACAGATAAAGATGGACCAGAATTTGCGGCTCCATACTCAGTGTCTCTGCAGGGCTCGTCGAAGGCCAACTGGATCGCTAGGATGAATGGAACCAGTATGTACACTGTGGACATGAGACGAGCATAAACTGATGCTATCCAACCAGATTTTTTAAATTCATCACTTGTGTTCTGTTGACATAACAAAAATATTTCCTGTTGGACATTTGATTTGTAAATATCAGGATTTCTTCCTCCTAATGCAGCATACTTACAAGGAAAAAAAAATGCTTTAATGAGGTGTTAAACTTTGGTGAAAACTAGACAAAATGACAAAAATGAATCAACACAGGACTGTAAAGTAAATTTTCTGCTGTCTTGTTTCAGGAACAGGCATCATCCTGACTTTATCCACTGAGCTGCCCAGTGGAAATTACAGTGTGTTACTGAGAGTGCGAGATAAACATGGCCTGGAGCAGGACAACACCGTCAAAGCCGAAGTGTGTGACTGTAAGGGAGCAGAAGTGACGTGCACTGATCGTGCTATAGGGGGCACCAACGTGCCCCTTATCCGGGGAATACTTGGAGGCATCCTGCTGCTTGGTGAGTTGTGAATAGATTGAAGGATGATTCTCACAGTTTTAAGGATGGGATAAATATTTGTGGCCTCAGAGCAGTGCATCTCTGTACTTTCATGCTGAGTAGGATTTGTTTGGCTGCTGTGTTCTAAACTTTGTGCTCTGTGTTCAGTGCTGGTGCTGATAGTGCTGCTGTTTGAAAGGAAGAGGAAAGGAGAGCAGGAACCAACATCTACAGACAGCACCTATTACTACGATCGAGAGAGAGGAGGAGAGGATGAAGAGGTAAATGATGGGCACCAGTTCTGATTATACATTGGTGGAACTCCAACTGATCATGGCAGTTGGAGTCTTCTGGATGGATGGGTTACAGTATGTCATGTCTGTGCTTTAATAACTTCATTATCATTTTCTGTTATTTGTTATTCCAGAATGTGTAAGGTAGCTGAAACACGTCATGTAAAATTTCTATTAAATGAGAACATGTGTTCTCTGCTCCTCCCTCAGAACCTGGAGGCAGCAGAAAACGACCCAGCAGCTCCCCAACAAGCCTCTGCTCTGTGAAGAAAGCGACTTTCAGCTACACATTAGTGGAACGCTTGTTTCTGTTTGTGTGTATTGTGGTTTGCCTTTTCACTGCAGTCCCATTAGCAGGTATCAGCCACTGCTCAGAAGCCAAAGGATGAGTTTTTGTTTTTTAAATCCATGAATTGTGTTTTGAACGGTTCGTCTCTGAATGCCTTTTTTACATCCCTGTTTGACCTGTAGGCTAAAGGCTAAAATGCTTTGTTACTTTTTTGCACATATTTTAATCTGCTGGAGCTTTCTGGGTGATGACAGAGACTCAGAGGTTTGTCAGTCACACTGAAATATTTGCTTATACTAGCAAACATGTTTCTGTTTGTTCTGTAGGGTTTGTGCTGTTTTCCATTTGTTTATAAAGTAGAAATGATCAAATCCAGGAAGCTTTGCAGTGCCACAGCACCCTTTGACCTTGTGCTCAATGAGTTATGAATAAATGCTTTTTAAAATTGTTTCTCAGGCATCTGTTCAGTAAATGTCTTTATTAAAACTTGGAGGTACTTTATTATAAATGCTTTGTGAAATTAGGTTTTTCTTCATAAAATTGCCTTAATACAACAGTAGATTTGTGTGTGTCTCTAATTTCACTGTTTACTAACTGCATTAGAGTGCAGCAAACAGCAGTGACAAAGAGAAATGTGAGAGAAGTTCTTTAATCTAAGTCTGCAGGCGACTGCAGAGAAAGCAGACTGACTGACCCACACGAGACTTTCCTCTGATTCTTTGCTGATCTAAAGTCTGTTCATATATACATATATGTATGTGTGTGTGTGTGTGTATGTGTGTGTGTGTGTGTGTGTGTGAGCTTAAAGTGCAAACTCCCAACTATAATGTGAGGTGTTGAACACTTTTATAAACGCTGTCTTATTTTGGGGCTACATTGTTAAAATCCTTTATGAAAACTCCTTTTAGAGCTGGGACATAAAGGGTTTTCTTTATTGCACTGAGGTCAGCTGTTTGCCTTCTGTCACATCATGAACAGACACACTAATGAGTCAGTGCTAGTGGAAGGCATCACACTGCCTCTGTCATGTTAACCTGGTAATGTTGTATTCCTGGTGAGAAAAAACAGCACCTTCAATTTTCACTCTCTCGGGCAGGTCAGGTCCAGCCCCGGGCGCTTATGTTTGACAGTCCTGCTTTTAACTGTTTGAGATTGTTTCGATTGCAGCCTCCTCCTCCAGCTCATCCGGAGGGACCCCAAGGCATTCCTAGGCCAGCCGAGAGATATAATCTCTGCAGCGTGTCCTGGGTCTACCATGGGGACTCCTCCCGGTGGGACATGCTCGGAACACCTCACCCAAGAGGCAGCCAGGAGGCATCCTAATCAGATGCCCGAGCCACCTCAACTGGCTCCATTTGATGTGGAGGAGCAGCGGCTCTACTCTGAGCCCCTCCCGGATGGCCGCACTCCTCGCCTTATCTCTAAGGGAGAGGCCAGCCACCCTTCGAAGGAAACTCATTTCTGCCGCTTGTATTCGTGATCTTATTCTTTCGGTCACTACCCAAAGCTCGTGACCATAGGTGAGGGTAGGAATGTAGATCGATCAGCAAATCGAGAGCTTCGCATTTACACTAAGCTCCCTCTTCACCACGACAGACCGGTGCAGCGTCCGCATCACTGCAGAAGCAGCCCCGATCCGTCTGTCGATCTCCCGCTCCCGCTCCCTTCTCGTGAATAAGACCCCGAGATACTTGAACTCCTCCACTTGGGGGAAGAACTCGTTCCTGAGTTGGAGAAGGCACTCCACCCTTTTCCGGCTGAGGACCATGGCCTCAGACTTAGAGGTGCTAATTCTCATACCGGCCGCTTCACACTCGGCTGTGAACCATTGCACTGCGAGCTGGAGGCCACCCCCTGATGAAGCCAGCAGGACCGCATCATCTGCAAAGAGCAGAGATGAGACTCTGAGGCCACCAAGGAAGAAGCCTGCCGGCACCTGGCTACACCTAGAAATTCTGTCCATAAAAATTATGAACAGAATCGGTGACAAAGGGCAGCCCTGACAGAGTCCAACACCCACAGGAAACGAATCCAACTTATTACCGGTTATACGGACCAAGCTCTCACTGCAGTTGTACAGAAACTGAATGGCCCGCAAAAATGGGCCAGACACCCCATACTCCTTGCCTTCTCCAAGTCCACAAAGCACATGTAGACTGGTTGGGCAAACTCCCACGCACACTCGAATATCCTTGAGAGGGTAAAGAGCTGGTCCAGCGTTCCACGACCAGGATAAAAACCGCATTGTTCCTCCTGAATCCGAGGTTCGACTAATGGGCAGACCCTCCTTTCCAGCACCCTGGCATAGACCTTACCGGGGAGGCTGAGGAGTGTGATCCCCCGAAAGTTGGAGCACACCCTCCGGTCTCCCTTCTTAAAGATGGGGCCCACCAACCCGGTCTGCCAATACAATGGCACTGCCCCAGATCTCCACGTGATGTTGCAGAGGTGTGTCAACCAAGACAGCCCTACAACATCCAGAGCCTTCAGGAACTCAGGGGGAATCTCATCCACCCCAGGGGCCCTGCCACCAAGGAGTTGTTTAACTGCCTCAGTGACCTCACCCCCAGTGATGGTCAAGTCATCTCCCTCGTCCCCAGACTCTGCTTCCACTACAGAAGGCGTGTCAGTGGGATTCAGGAGGTCCTCGAAGTATTCCTTCCACCGTCCGACTATAGCCTCAGTTGAAGTCAGCAGCACCCCACCCGCACTACAAACCGTGTGAGTGGAGCACCTCTTTCCTCTCCTGAGTCGCCTGACGGTTTGCCAGAATTGCTTCGATGCCGTCCGAAAATCTTTTTCCATAGCCTCACCGAACTCCTCCCACACCCAAGTTTTTGCTTTTAATTATAGATTTTATTTATTTCAGTTAATGAAAATGTTTTTTTCAGTTTCAGTTTTCATTATTTAGTTCATTTTCGTTAACTATAATAACCCAGTTTGTTACAAAGTTTACCAGCCGGCAGGAACCAGCTTGGTAGTATCACGTGGTATAGCCAAACTCGCATGCAATTGGTCAGTGGGTTTCCTTGGACGCTTCACTACTACCATAACAACTGTAAAAGCTGCGCTGGTAAACCAGAAAGCACTCAACAAGATTTTAATTAAGTGGTTATTTCTGTTTTGGTATTAGGTTCGGGTCCGCTTGAGACATCATTTCGGTCCGGATCGAGGTCCGCCTGTTGGTGATGGCTGCTCTAGGTTATTTATATCCTTTTCATGCCATGACAGGAAATTCATTATTTTCTATAAGTTAAGGCTTTTAAATAAATCATCTTGCTTGATACAGGAGCTAATGAAAGGTATATCGGAGATTTTTACTTTTCCACAGAGTGCTTGCTCTAGGTCCAACCATGGGCTGTCTAGTAAACTTGGTTTCACTGTAAAAATGAATTTGTTGACTCAACTTGACTCAAGTAAACTTGTTGCTTTGACTCAGTTAAGTTTTGAAAATGTAAAGCTTGAAGTGAACTACACTTAAATAAATTAGTTGATCCAGGCTCCCGAGGCCAACTCCAGGCTCTCGAGGCCTGGAGTTGGCCACCTCTGCTCTACATCCTGGTCACTCCCAATGTAGAGCTGAACATTTTCAACTCTGCCTCCAGTCTTTTTGTCAGAACCACCATCTCCAAACCATACATCACAGCAGGTCTCACTACCATCTTGTAAACCTCCCCCTTCACTCTTCTACTGGCTTTCTACTGTTGTGCTCAATTTCTGCATGAAACCATCCTGCTGCTCACTGACCTTCACCTCTCTTCAAAAACTCTTTCCCATATCTTCATGGTATGGCTCATCAGCTTTATCTGTAGCTGCTACAGCTCTGCATAAGACAACCCCAGCTGATGCTGTATAGAATTCTCATTCCTGCTGATCTACATGTTTGATTTGGCAAAGATTTTACACCAGATATTCTTCCTGATGCAATCCTCCCCATTTATCTGGGCTTGTGAGAAGCACTGAGTATACTGACAAGTCTCTAGTCTCAAGTCTCTATTGCATTGAAACAATTTCAAAGTAAAGAAATGTACTCACATCCTTGTTAAGACGTTCCAGTATGGGTGTAATTTCTTTAACCCCCTCATTTGTCCTGAACCACTGAATAGACAGCTGTCCAGATGCTCATAGCATGAACTGAGGTCCATCCAGGTCCATCAGCCTCATGAATTACTTGAGGACCTATATGAAGAGGTGACATTACATAATTTCAGTGCAGTGATATTTTCATTTTAGTCCATGTTACGTGACATTACAGCAAGCTGTCTCACAACCATTCAGAAAATGCATAATTAACAAATAGTCCTCACCCAGTCAAAGTACTCTAAATACAACACTTGCATGATCACCTCATTGCAGAGCCTGCATTAAAGTGTAAAATCATTTTTACTAAGAAGAAAAAAATAACTTTTCCAGCTTTTAATGTATTTAGATATGGAGACACTTCAGTTTATTAGAAACTACACTGAATGACAACTGATAACACTGCAAAAACACAAGCAAAAATAATAATTTTCAGTGAACTGAATTTAATGATGATTTTACTGTAGCAAAATCAATATGAATGAATAGAAAAATCAAACACATTAAAATTTAACAGTACCTTTTGCTTGTGTGTGTTGACTGCAGCTTGGCTTCTAAAAAATTGCAACTGCACAAAGAAAGAGATGATCAAACAATCTGTAACACTGTAACACTTTGATAACATGATACACAAACTTTAACTAATGTATTTTTTTTTACATTGAAACAATTAAATAATTAGCACCTTTTTGAACCAGTAATTAGTGCTGCTATAATTTGATTTTTATACATTATACTGTCAGAGCTGATTGTCATGCCATATGAAATATGATACAATGATGTGTGTATTTTATTATATGTACTATATAATGTATACTTTGTGCCACAAAATGACTTAATGAGAAACAAAGTAATTACATTACTGATATTAGTACCCCTAATTAATATCAATAATAATATCATTGTTTATGAAAACTGAAACTATCAATTCACCAATTATTAACCGTGGTTATATACAGTGTCGCCCAATTTCTGTATCTCACAGAACTGAATTTAAGTTTCAAAGCCATGATGGAGAAAACCAAACTCCTATAGCAGGGTGTTTTAACATAAAATCCGTTTGTCTGACATTTCAGATATCTAAAACTGCATTTTGACTAGACAAAACTACATTTTGACTATCCAGAATGGTAATTTAAAATATCTGCAATTACATTCTGACTAGTAAGAATAATAATTCTATATAATAATAATAATAATATCTTCAATTACATTTTGACGAGTAAAAAATTCCTTTCAAGATATCTCAAATGACGTCACCGGATTCGTCATTTGACGGCTCACACATCCCTAATTACAATTTAAGATATCTCAAACTTAATTATTACTAGTCAAAACTGCATTTTAGATTTCTGAATTTATCGATTGCATGTAAGCCCCCTTGTGCTGTACTGAGCTATCCAAACAACTGCCTGTGTAGAATTTCAGGTGGCTGCAATGGCGCTGGCCGTTGTGGACAAAATTGTAATAAAATGCAACAATATAGGAAGAGCTCCTCAGTATGGGATATGTGGAGAGCGCGAGAATCGTGTACTTAAAGGCTGCTCAAGAAATCTGCACAGAATCTCTGATTTTATGGCCGTTTTAACAAACTGCCTTATAAACATTCCACCAAAATGCTCCATAATTCAAGATATCTCAAATGTCATTCTGACTAGTCAGAATGTTAATTTAAGATATCTTAAATAGAAAAACGTCTAATTCAAGATATCTGTAATTCATTTGGAGATATCTTAAAAGGCATTTTGACTAGTCAAAATTACAGTTCTAGATATCTCTAATTTAGTTTTGCCTAGTCATTATTTGCTTTCAAGATATCTAGAATTTAATTTGCACTGGTCAAAACTATTTGTCGTCTATCTAAAAATACATTTAAGATATCTTTAATTAGAATTATGACTAGTCAGAATAAAAAACAAGATATCTCGGATTCACTTTATGACTAGTCATAATTCATTGAAGATATCTTGAATTGAAGCCGCCATACAAATGAATGGTAAATCTAACGTCATTTCGAGTAGTCAGAATGTAATTAGAGATATCTCAAATAGGTATTTTGTCTAGTCAAAATATATTTGGAGATATCTTAAACTAATCAAGAGATCTATAATATGAAGACACTGAATAATAGATCTTTCAAACATACACCTCTGCTGTTAATTATGTCTCTTGGCAAATCGTAGTGTGTAGATTTTGAGTTGGTAGTCTTTGAGTCAGGGTGTTATATTAATGGGTAAAATTAATTAATAAAATCATGTTGAATAGTTAGACCTGATCAGACCACAAAGACCCCAAAGGCCTGCAGCTCAGATTCAATTTTCAAACTAAAGACAGCAGGAAAAATCAGTACAATACAACTGGACTAGTTTTCATAGATACCAGTAACTGCTCCCCACTGATAAGGAAATGTGCCTTTTACAGGGAATGTTTTGCCTTGGACTAGAACATCTGTCCGTCACACTGTGGATGGGAACATCTCAGTGTGATGGCCTGTTATCTGAGGATAAATGGCATTAAAAGTCCACAGTTTGCCAAACAGAGGATTGATGTGTGAAGGATGGGAGTCTTGGGAAAATGGAGTGGTGTCTGAATTAGTCCAGGTTTTAATAAAACAATCAGCCTGAAAGGCTTCTTTATGCCCAAGAGTTACTGGTGAGGTTCTTAACAACTTTAAAGTACAGCAGCAGAGTTTGTGTCACTGCCCCAAACCACTGATTGTAATGACCCATCCCTTTTTTCACATCTTGGTGCATGTAATTATGCACATGAACAATAGTGGCTCACAACCAGCTCCAGGGGACACCCCCACTGGGGTTTAAATACCTGGGTCTCTCCACCTTTTGGTTTGAGAATTTCAGCTTGGCGAACATTCTCTCTGCTGTCATCTGCTGGGCTGTCTCCATTTTAACCCCAGCTACAGAACCAGCCTTCTCGATCAGTTTGCCTACTCTGTTTCTGTCCTCTGTGCAGCAGGCAAAAAACATAGCACTGGCCACCACTAAGTGGCAGGCATTGCACAGCAGAGGTTGGCAGATGTTGTATGTTGTATAAGCACTGGAGTGCTCAGATTGAGTAGAAAAGCACTATAAAAGAACTAGTCTGTGTTGGGGATTATTTTTTACTCAATGAATAAAATGACAAATGTTTAAAAGTAAACTGCAGGAAATTAATTAATAAACAGTGGCTGAAGCAAACAACAGACAATTTAATAAATAAAAATAGATACATTAAACATTAGAAAGTGCCAGACTAACTTCTCAGTCTCAGTGCATCTTATCTTGGAGGTTTGGCCACAGTACGTACATTAAAACATCACCAACATCACCATGTTCTGTTATTAATCTGGACAAGATTGCTCTGTATTGATTAGATTGAAACATCAGGGGAGAAGATGTGCTTTATGACTTTATCGCTGATGAGAGGAATATGGGTCATGAAAAACCAGCTTGGACAAGACCAAATGACGAAGGCCAACAGCCTGTTAATGTAGATAGCGGCAGAATAAAAATGTTATAGTTAGTGGGGAAAACGGGCTCAGAAGGGAGAGCGACAGAGCACACACAGGCCTGTCTCTTCCTCTGAGTCTCACATGTGTTATATCTCCTGATTCTTTAATATATTAAATGTCTTACAAGTGTTTCAGGTGTCTTCTTTCACAAACAAATCACACAACCTGCCATCCATTTATGATTTACCATTTAAATGACCTTAGGCTCCTGAAGAAACAGTCGGCTCTGACCCTTGCTGTGTGCCATGTGGCTTCTCCAATTGCTGCCCCCGCAACCTGGCCCTGGATAAACAGAGGAAAATGGATGGATGGATGGATCGATGAATGGATGGTATCAGGTGTGCACAGACCCTCTGTAGCATGTACATAAGGGCATAATCAACACTGATCTTGGGTTGATAAACAAACTGCAAGGAGTCCATATGAGTGGACACAATAGCCCTGATGTGGGTGAGTTCTAGTTTTTCTCACCTTGCATGTCTTCATGATACATGGGGTGAGCACCATAGGCCTGCAGTCATTATAGCCGGTGGGATTACACAAATATCTGTACTTTCAACTCTTTACATTTTCAAAACAGGTTTGTTACTTTAGGTTTAGGACATTTGAGGGAAGTTTTTATTTCCCATCACTGCGCCTTCAGACATCAAACTGATTTCACCCTAAATGGAGGAACAATAACACATAAGGGACAGTTGTGTTGGTTTATCCATCCCTGGGTAAATTGGCATTTTCAGTAACAAAGACTAAATAAACAGTAAAAAAAAAAAAAAAAACTGTAACAAGTGAGAACTACTATGGGTTCCCAACATGACATATGGGCAAAATGATGCAGTGTTTGCTGTGCTTTCATTTGTCTGTGCTCTGCCCAGTTATCCAGCCCATCGTTTCACCAGCTGCCACCTCTTCTTCACTCCTCAGCTCCTGGTGCCAATGTGCATACTGTTAACTCTTCAGTCAACTGCTTTCAGACAGAGAGAGGGAAGAAATGCATGGATGGATAATCGGTTAATTATTGATGTTTATCAGCACAGAGAATGAATTCAGTGAGTGACTGTATTACAGCTTATTAACAAAGCACTGATGGGATGTTGAAACTTAGATGACAGTAAAGACTGAAGTACAGAAAGCTCCAACGTCATTTACAGTCATCAAATATATCAACTCTGTATCTGTTTGAGAATATTGCCAATTGTTAGTTTTCAACACCCTGAATTCTTTCAGTTGCATGAAAATAGAAACTAAATTTTCCACTGGTTTTCTGACAGGCTCATTTTACACTTTTGGTTGGTTTGAGAAATGAAAAATGGTTCACTGTCAGCAGTTTTATGTGCTTTTATTCTTAGTAATCAACTGTGGTTGAATTTCAAAAAACAAATATTGAATGAGAGACTGACTACCAGAGGAACAAGAGGAAGTACAAGAGGAAGTAAGACTGAAATCTGCAGATGTGGCTGGCTGAGCTCAGACTCAGATCATTGCTGATAATAACGCTGTCAGCTTCTACTATCTGCTGTGCTACTATTCATTATTCATAAACAGAAACTACCTGTTTCTGTCTCCTGTACTGACCCCCCATTATTTAATTTGACCATATAGCTGTGAGGAATACTAAAAGAATATTTAGACAGATGGGGACCACTTGGTTCACAGTTTTTGGTGCTGCGATCATCGTTTTTCAGGTGAGAATTCCTCCTTTGGTTGTAATTCTGCAGTTGGTGTTCATTTCTCATTATTTATTTCTCTTATTGTTCATTCTATTTAAAGTTATATAAAATAAATGTGGTTCATGTTGTTACTTACTGGGTTGAATCTGGCAATATTTGTTTTAAAAGATGGCTTTTCCTTTTTCTTCTGAATAATTTTGTACCTTATTTATGCATCAAGTAACCTTTCATTTCAATGAACAAAAAGTAGCTCTGGCACTTGCTTAAATTTATTTAAAATCAGTGACTGCTTCATATACATAGAGGGCTGGAATTGGAAGAAGTTTTACTACACAACCTGTAAGGGTTATACTGGTTAGGTGGTGTATACAGTCAGGCCTAAGTCTTCGGTAAGAAAGACTGCAGCAACCCAGGAGTGCAATGGAACAGTCTTTAATAACATCTCACAAGTGAATCACAGGGAAGGCACCGCATTGGTAACAGGTAGGTGACTGGTTAATTAAAGATGTGTGGTTTCTGAAAAAGCATGAACAACAATTCACTAATTAACAGTATAAACAAGCAGGATAATAACAATCACCTCAATTTCCGCTGAGTGTAACACACGCACTATTATATAACATCCACAAGAGGTCGCCATAGACCACAAATAGACATACAGAAACTCAAACTTATCAGGATGTTAATAACAACAAAGTGAGACAAATAAAATACGGTTCTGATATAAACAGTCTCGCAGTACAGTTTAACATAACTGGGTGCCGTCAGTATCGAACAATCCGGCTGCAGGAGCAACATACAGGCTAACCGGATGTAGCTTAACCTGCTACCAAGCTACGACGGACATTCGGGTAATGAAATATATGTGCAAGATACACACCCAGTTGTCCAGCTGTCATATTGCGTAACCCGACAAGCAATGACACTTACGGCTTCATGAACGCACACCCAGTCCTCCGAAACTGTCCCTTTACCGTGATGCTCGTTCGCCGCTTTATTAGGTACGCCGATCTGCCGTGCAGGGTGTAAACAGTGAGCACCGTGATCTCGCAGTTGCGATGTTCACTCTCGCGCTAACCTCCGAAGCAGGGAGATTTGGCACAGCCGCCCCCAAATTCAAGTAATGAATTTGTAAAGCCCTCAAATATCCCCGAAGAATCCAATGACCCATCAGTTCCCAGGCATCTTAGGTAGTGGGATCAACTTAGCCACTGGGCGTAGATACTTAGATCCCTTAATGTCTACCTCGGCGGTATGTATCTTGCCGTCATCACTGGGGATCACCTTTGTGACACGGCCGACCGGCCAGGATGCCCTCGGGAGCTGTGGATCGATAATCAGAACCACTTGGTCAAGCGTGAGATTGGGAGCACTGTTGTACCATTTCCTGCGAGGCTGGAGATTAGGTAGGTAGTGGCGAATAAATCAAACCCAGAAGTGGTCAGCCAGCACCTGGCTATTTTTCCACTGCCGTCGCCCTAACAAGTCACCATCACCGTACACCACTTGTGGTAAGGATGCATCACGCCGCCCCATCAACAACAGATTCGGAGTTATGGGGTCAGGGGCTGCGATGTCCGAGGTTGCATAGCCGAGAGGTTTGGAGTTGAGAATACCCTCCACCTCTACGAGCATAGTCAGCAGGACCTCTCCTGAGACAATTTGGTCCCTAAGGACCACTTGCAGGGCAGATTTGACACATTTAATCTCCCTCTCCCACGTACCCCCAAAGTGGGGAGCTAGTGGTGGGTTGAATTTAAAATCGATGCTCTGGGCGGCAAGTTGTCTTTGCAGCTCTGGCTCCATCGCCGCAAAGGCCTGCTGGAGCTCCTTGTCTCCCCCTCTGAAGTTTGTGCCCCTGTCACACAGGATCTCGAAGGGTTTCCCTCTTCTGGCGACAAAACGTCGCAAGGCAAGCAAGAACGAATCAGTGTCCATGCCACACAAAAGGTCTAAGTGTACGCACTTAGTGGTGAGACACTTAAATATGATTCCCCATCTCTTCTCGTGTCTGCGGCCGACCTTTATGGTGTATGGGCCGAAACAGTCAACCCCTGTAGACCAGTAGGGCGGTTGGTTGATACGCAACCGTGCCATAGGCAAGTCTGCCATCGGAGGAACAATCGGCTTGCTGCGCCACTTCCGGCACTCCACGCAGCTCTGCTGGTGTTTTTTGACAGCCTGTCGTCCTCGTAGTATCCAATATGTCCTTCTTATTTCAGCAAATATGCGGTCAGGACCGGCATGTAGCAAACGATTATCATAATCCTGCACTAACAGCTTCGTGACAGGATGGTCTGGTGCTAGGACAATGGGGTGGATTGCATCCCCCTCCAGATTAGCTGCCTTACGCAGTCTACCTCCTACCCTGATCAACCCGACAGCATTATCCAACATCGGTGACAGCTGCAGCAATCGGCTGTTCGAGTGAACCGGTTTCCCTGCCTGCAATGCTGTCACCTCTGTCGGAAAGCTCTCTCTTTGGGACTGCTTCAAGAGGGCCAGCTCTGCTTCGATTCGCTCTGAAGCAGTTGGAAGGGTGTCGGCCGCCCCGTGCAGATCCTGGCAGATAGCCTGCACCAATTCAGACCACGAGCTGAACTGAGTCAGATCTAGCTCAGGGGTGTCATCTGCAGAAAGGTTACCACAGAAGACCGTGCTGCGAGTCTCCTCTGTTCGAGTAGAGTGCAAAAGAGGACAGACAGGCCAACTAGCTGGAGGCTGGTGAAGGAACACTGGGCCGTTGGACCAGCGGTCTGAGCTGGTCAACTCCCCCAGGGACCTCCCCCGGGTGATATCATCGGCTGGATTCTCTTCAGAAGGGACATACCTCCAGCTATTAGCTCCAACAAGCTCTTGGATCTCTGCAATTTGTGTCCCTACGAACACCTTGTATTGCTGAGATTCTGACTGAATCCAATGCAAGACGGCAGTCGAATCAGTCCATAGAATTATTTCCCGCAGCGGCAGAGTCAGCTCTGTACGCAGGACGTTAGCCAACTGTGCTCCAGCTAATGCAGCACATAACTCTAAACGAGGAATGGAGAGCTGTCGCTTCGGTGCCACGCGAGAGCGGGCCATCACAAAGGCCACAAGAACCTCATCATCATCAGTTAGCATTCTCAAATAGGCCACAGCGCCGTAGGCCCTCTCCGAGGCATCGGAGAAGATGTGCAGATCAACAGATGTTGCTGTTGAGACCGGGGGTGCATAACACCTAGGCAAGCTGATGGTGGGTAAAAGTGGCAAATCCCTTTCCCAAGCTAACCAAGCTGGACGGAGCTCATCTGGGATTGGCTCGTCCCATCCCTGATTCCTTTGCCAGAGTGCCTGGACAAGGATTTTGGCTCGTGTGGTGAAGGGGATGATGTAACCTAGCGGGTCATACTGACTCGCCAGTACCCTGTACACATATCTCAGCGTGGGCTCGCCAGCTGGGATAGCGTGGTACCTGTAGCCCAGTATGTCTGGGCCGCAGCGCCACAGGAGGCCAAGGGAGGACTCCTGGGGTTCAGTCTTGCTAGCAGTTAGCCATAACTCACAACCTGCCGATCTGGCTTCAGTGGGCAGGTGAGCAATGACCGCTGGTACATTGCTCGCCCACTGCCTCATGTCAAAGCCTCTGCGGGCCAGGAGGTCCCGCATCTTGTCTATCAGCTGTCGCGCCTGGTCTTGAGACTGCAGAGACTGTAAACAGTTATCCACATAGAACGCGTGCAGCACAGAGTATAGTACTTCTTCATTACCCACGCTGTGGTCCTTCACATGACGCTGTAAGGCGTAAGTGGCACAGCATGGGCTGCACGTGGTTCCAAATGGCAGTACCCGCCACTCATACACATCTGGGCGGCGCTCCCGTTCCCCGTCACGCCACAGGAAACGCAGCAAGGGGCAATCTTCCGGGAGGAGCCGCACCTGGTGGAACATGCCGCGTATATCCCCACTGATAGCGACAGCATGTTCTCGGAATCGCAACAACACTCCGAGCAGGGTGGAGCCGAGGACAGGCCCAGGCAGCAAACCATGGTTCAGGGATATCTGCCTGTAGTTGAAAGAGCAGTTGAAAACAACTCTGGCCTTATTGTTGTGGTACACCATATGGTGAGGGATGAACCACGATTCACCTGAACGGCTCACTTCCTCTTCACTGACCTTCATGGCGTAGCCTGCTCTCTCTAATTTGTGAATCTCCTCATTGTACACAACCAATTGCTCTGGGTTACTGCATAGGCGACGCTCCGTAGCTCGGAGGAGCGGCATCACAGCAGTGAGGGGTGCACGAAGAGAGGGAGCATTCTTCCTCCGTAAGAGTGGAGTGGCATAACGGGACACCCCATCAACGGTGACGCGAACAGTTTTCTGTTCCAGTAACTCTAGGGCAGCTTTATCCTCTCCTGATCGGGTCACCTCCTTACTGTTACGGAAGGGTAGGATGTCGAGCTGCCAGAGTCTCTGAACGTTTTGCTGCAGTTCTTCCAAAGGCGAGAGCGGCGCCAAGTGTAGGCAGATATTCTCACCAGAGGGTGGTGGCAGGAGGTTGACTGGTCCCTGTAAGGTCCAGCCCAAGGCCGTACGAACCGCTACCGGGCCCCCGCTGGGACCAACTAGTATGGGCCGAGTGGGTATTATCAGGTGAGCATTGTCAGACCCGATAAGTACCGTGGGCCTGACGTTATGAAAGGATCTCAGTGGGATGCCTCTTAAGTGTCTATATCGCTTGACTAGGGGTTCGGCTGCACATGACTGCTCTGCCAGGGTTAGTTCCTCGGCAGTAAAAGCCTGCTGTATATTATACTTCGCTCCTCCCCTCATCAAGGCGGACACCCTGAAGGATACAGAGGCTCCTCGCAGGTGCACTATTTCTTGCCTAATGGTTCTAAGTGACAGAACCTCCTCAGTTCCTACAAGGCCGAGATGACGAGCAGCAGTGGGGAGGATGATTGTTCGTTCTGAGCCGTCATCCAAGACTGCGTATGTGTCTAAAGTTTTCTCCCCATTTTGGAGTCGAACCGGGACCACCTTAAGCATCACCCTCGCTGAGTGACTAGCTTGGCCCAGGAATACCCTGCTGGCAGTTGTAGTGACGGCTTGACTACTCTCGGGTGGGACTACGTCGTGCAGTACGAGTAGATGTTGCCCTCCACATGTAGCACAGGGCTTTCTCAAAGTGCAGTTGTCAGGCGAATGTCCTCTCCCACATTTCCAACATCGTTTCTTGTCCTTTATCCCACTGGCGCGGGCAGTACTGTTGAGCTTTGCGAAGTCCACACAGGTGTTGAGGTAGTGCTCCTGAGTATTACAATAAGGGCAGAAAGGTTTGAACCGGTCTCGCTTCTTAGTCTGGGGTGTCGGATCAGGACCGGCCGCAGGCTTAGGGAACTTAGCTCCCTGCTGACTACCAAGCAGAATAGTGGCAGGTTTAGCTCTTGACTGCTTTATGGCCCGCTGTTCCTTGCTGTCAATATGGGCCGGTACGGATGGAAGTGCTGCTGTTATCTGACGGGACACTTGCATAGTCTGCACCTTTCTCTCGAGCCAATCAGCAAGGTCTGGGAGAGTGTATGTACGACCGCTGCCACTCTGGATAATCCCCCGGCTGAAACAATGTTCCGCGAAGGCATCTCGATAGGGCAAGGGCAACTTGGTGAGTAGGGTGTCCACATGAGACCCACACCTCAGCTCCGCAGATGACGGGCCGTCCATTGTACTCAACATTCCCACCAATGTTCCTACCGCAGTAGCAAAGTCCTCAACTCCTTGATAATCACCAGGCCTAACCGCTGGGGAGTTCAGGATAGTCTTGAGTTCTCCCTGCACAAGCTGTCTGGGCTGGCCGTATCTCTGTGTGAGGGCTTGCATGGCGCTGGTATATGGAGTCGGACTATTGACGTACCGCTTCACCACTTGCAGTGCAGAAGGGAAGGCGAGATGGTCAAGGAGAATCTGATACTTGTAATCCTCACTTAAATGCCTGTGGGGATCAAGTAAGCTGTCCAAACCTTTTCGGAGCATGAGAAAATCACTTTCTTTCCCGGAGCTGAACACAGCCAGTTTGGGCTTAGGGATGCCGAACGAGGAGGCTATTGCCATCTCCAGCATACTGGGGAGATGGGCGCCCTCTGTCTGGCGATGGTCTGCAAAGAAGTTGCTTGGAGGAGAAGGTGGTCGTGGCGGAGGCAGAGGGTACTGAGCAGGAAAAGAAGGTGGAGCGGGCTGCCAGTACGAGGGGGGTACACTGTACTGTTGGTGTTGCTGGGCAGACACAGGCTGTGATGGCATATCACGAGGCTCCAGAGCCCCAGGCAACCTAGGTAGCTGTGTAGCAGGAGAGCCCGGTGGAGAGGTCACTGCAGAAGGGGGGGATGCCTGTGACGCGGGAGGCGAGTCCACGGGCGGAGGCGAGAGATCCAATGGAGTAGAAGCTACAGCAGTCTGCCGCAGCCCCACTGCAGGGGTCAGTGATGTAGCTGAAACAGGGGCATCAGCCGGCCCCCGTGGTGCATCTAGGGGCAATGCTGCAGGCGAGGTCTGATGATGAGGAGAAGATGGATTCCTTGTGGCCGCTCTCAGACAGGGAGGCTGTGCAGGGTACCCCCGTTCCAAGTGAGGAAGACTGCTATAATGAGGTTGGAGTGTAGCAGGCTGGTACTGAGGATAGTAGGGGGGAGCACTCTATGCCTGTGAAGACAATTTCACCTGATCCATTTCCACTTCCAGTTCTTTCATCTGCTGCTGCATCATCTGCCAACGGGCTTCCAACTGCTGCCATCTGTCCTCAGGACTCCTAATAGCATACTGACTTGCCACAGGATCATTCAGGATTCGGTGGTGGCTGGATGGAACTACGTAAGTTGGTATTGGTGGAGATGCCGCACCTACTGCTGGATTAGGAAGCGGATGATGTGGGTAGCTGAGTTTGTAGTCCTCCAGATGTCCCGGAATGCGTCGCACCCGGCTGGGACGGAGACTACGTGCTTGCTGTCCATCATCAAATTCTCTGGGTGTAGCCATAGCGCCGCCTGTATACATCCGGCTCGAAGGACCACTTGTAAGGGTTATACTGGTTAGGTGGTGTATACAGTCAGGCCTAAGTCTTCGGTAAGAAAGACTGCAGCAACCCAGGAGTGCAATGGAACAGTCTTTAATAACATCTCACAAGTGAATCACAGGGAAGGCACCGCATTGGTAACAGGTAGGTGACTGGTTAATTAAAGATGTGTGGTTTCTGAAAAAGCATGAACAACAATTCACTAATTAACAGTATAAACAAGCAGGATAATAACAATCACCTCAATTTCCGCTGAGTGTAACACACGCACTATTATATAACATCCACAAGAGGTCGCCATAGACCACAAATAGACATACAGAAACTCAAACTTATCAGGATGTTAATAACAACAAAGTGAGACAAATAAATTACGGTTCTGATATAAACAGTCTCGCGGTACAGTTTAACATAACTGGGTGCCGTCAGTATCGAACAATCCGGCTGCAGTAGCAACATACAGGCTAACCGGATGTAGCTTAACCTGCTACCGAGCTACGACGGACATTCGGGTAATGAAATATATGTGCAAGATACACACCCAGTTGTCCAGCTGTCATATTGCGTAACCCGACAAGCAATGACACTTACGGCTTCATGAACGCACACCCAGTCCTCCGAAACTGTCCCTTTACCGTGATGCTCGTTCGCCGCTTTATTAGGTACGCCGATCTGCCGTGCAGGGTGTAAACAGTGAGCACCGTGATCTCGCAGTTGCGATGTTCACTCTCGCGCTAACCTCCGAAGCAGGGAGATTTGGCACACAACCATTTGTGCTGTTTATTTCATATAAGTGTCATATTGCAGTTGTGTGGTGGGCAGGCTGGACCCCGATGTAGGATGCAAGTTGACTTGACTTGATGTGCTGTTTTAATATTGCAGTTTCTCAAACACTCAAAAATAAAAATTCCCTAAGTCCAGGCAGAAATAGAGCCCAGATTACAAAATTAATCACGGCAAATACACATATGAACAAGGCGAGCGAACCGTGCTGTCACCGTGTAGGTCGAAACTGGCAGTGAACCCTCATCCAGGCTGTTCTTATAAACCCCATGCCCAAATTGGCAAAAGTTAGCTTTTCAGCATCACTCTGAGAAAGGACGTTTCTAATTTTAGAAATATTGCACAAATGCAAAAAAGCGGTCCTACATATTTGTTTAATGTATGCATTGAAGGACATAAGATTTCTCACAGTGTTACTGGAGGCCACACAAGGAAACAGGGGAAGTGAAACTAAACACAGGAAGGGGCCAAGAAACGAGGATAAAACTGACACAGGAACACAAACACAGGAAGATGAGAACAAAGGGAAACCGGGATAAAATACGAGAACTTTAATAACCATAACCAAAAACAGAATACAAACTGAGAAGCTAAACTGTAAAAAATAAAAACTAATAAACACAACCAGAGATATAACAAAAAACAGAACTTCACCAAAAAGAACTCAGAACACTGAGCATGATATGCTTCTTCAAGCAGAAACAGCATATATCATATTATTTGGGTAGCAAGACGAACCAGACCAAAGGAAATGTTTGAAGTGAGAAACTTGGCATCAAACCTAAAAATGCAACTGTGCAGACTTTGCATGAAGCAAACTAAAATCTACAAAGGTTGTTTTGACCTTTCAATATTTAGTCAGTGACAGTGCTTTGAATTTATTTGTGTTCAGTGATGCCTCATTTGGAAGCCTGTCAGATGGAGGCATGCAGGGAGGACTTTTTATGATCTTAATGGGGGAAAGTGGAAGGTTCTTACTCCTTGCATGGCAGTCAAAGAGAGTGAAGAGGGTTGTACGCAGTACACGAGCAGGTGAAACACTAACCATGTCAGATGGTATTAACAGTGCCATCTTTCTGTCCACACTACACTCTGAACTGACCATTAGTGATGTAAAACATATCACATCTATTACTTGATAATCATTCACTCGTTAATGTTTTTTGTGTCACAATTTATATTGCAGCTATTAAGGTTTATTTATGTTCTAAAAATGTTTTATTTATTTTTGAGAGATAGTGAGTTTTGCTAACTTGGAAGTATTAATTCATTTGGACTTTTATTTTTGAAGAAACCCTGACAGGATTTGTGAGAAGGCAGTGTTTTTTTATGTGACTGTCACAATATGGCAACACTCACTAATAAAGTGAAGTCAGACTAGTTAAAATCTATTCTATTGTTGATTAACGGTCTTGTCTGACCAACAGGCCAAAACCAGAACATGTTCACCAAAGAAAAACATAAAAACCGGACATAAAGATGGAAACATTTAAAGTTTGCAGTTGTTGATTAATAAAAATTATTCAGTTCTCAAACTCTTGCTTATAATTAGTCAGTTTACTATTGCAGGTCTAATTGAAATACCTTTTCTCCTCTCCTAGGTCTCAGCACTAGCTGAGAGGCCAACGTGTGTGCCTGGGTTTCAGTCAGATCTGCTGATTTTCAGAGTGTCTAGGCAACACCTGAGGCCGGGCATGAGGCTGGGCAGAGGTAAGAACAGCACAGGAATCTAAACGTCCAGTATCATGTCACAGGAAATATTTGCTTTGTTTTGGCCCAGATGGCCTTTGGCAGATTTCTCAAATACAGGGTGAATCAAATTGAATCATCAAATTTCTTTTTGATTCACCCTCTACTTTTACCTGCAGTTCAGAGCAATTTCACCAAGTCTGCTTTACAGGCTTTACTATTCAAATAGTCTGAAACTCTTTATATAACTTCAGCTGACTGAAGGGTTATATAAAGCAATGGACTTTAAAAAAAAATAAATTATAGTTATAGTTATGCATGTCTGTGTTAACATAAATATATATTTTTATTGTCTTTATTAATTGTCCCCAGTGAATAACCAATTACACACTTTTTGTTTGAATATTTAATTATCAGAATTTGGGTCAGAATTTGTGTCTTAAAGACTAAAGATGCAGCTTCAACAACAGTGTTCAGACTCGTGACTTATTTAGGAGGAAATGCAGACTGAAAATCCACATCCAAGCATCAAAGTGAAACAAACATTTAAATCAATTAAATTGAATTCAGTTTTATTTATTTGGCACTAAATGACAACAAACAGTTGCCTCAAGGCCCTTTATATTGTAGATAAAGACCCTACAATAATACAGAGAAGACCCAACAGTCAAAACGACCCCCTATGAGCAGCACTTGGTGACAGTGGTGACAGGAAGAAACCTCCAGCAGAACCAGGCTCAGGGAGGGAGGGGGGGTCATCTGCTGAGAGGGGAGAGCCAGAGGTTAATAATGCATAATCTGCATTATGGGAAGCCCCCAGCAGCCTGATTATTCACAACCTTGTATATGGCATTAGTTTTTACACTGATAAAAATGATTCTGGGGTGAAGTAAATTTATCATAACTGAATCTGTGAAATCAACAATAAAAATTCAAGTTAGTATCTTTACACAAATATACATAATATTGAGGTCAAAAATATTTGTTCAAGATACAAGACATTGTACGTTTTGTCAGAAACTAAATTGTTTAAGTACTGAGAGCCAATCTTTTTAAGTTCATCCACACAACAAAAAATAATCTTGTTATCTTTACTGCATTTCATCTGCGTTGTTCATTTGGGATAGACCCTTTTCACATGACGTCACACAACTTCTGTTCAGCCTCGATGCTGGGGATCTTTACTTCTGGAAGATGGAGTTTACACAGTCTAATACATTTGCCACAAATACGGTATCAGGATATACTATGACATACAGACAAGTTTTCACTGACAACATGTTCAAAACTGGACAAAGGCTACAAATTCTTCATCGCGCATCATGAAGGTACCTGTTTTTGTCTTTTCTAGCTGTTGATTAATATGCTAGGATAGCATTACTCAATTTGTTAGCTAGCTAACATTACGTGACCTTTCTGTCCTTATAATATAGACCAGGGTTGCATATATATATATATATATATATATATATATATATATATATATATATGCATATATATATGAGCCTCCAGCTATTTAAAGATGGTAATGCATTTCTAAGATAAACATAAGAGTGAATAGTATGTATTGCTTTTCATATATGCCCTGTATATTATCTTTGCCAATTTATAATAAAATTTTATTATTAAAATTTGCAGCAGCTTAAACTATCAAAGGAGTTATTTTGCATTACAAACATGTACAGAGAGGTGATTAGTGTGACTGTCATAGTTTGAAAGGTCACATGACATAATGAAATCTATGTTAAAATTGACATATCTCACTTTGCAGGTCCTCTGCCAGATCCTCACATCATGGCCAGCAGGGAGAAGCTGAAAGACACACGTCCACTACCAGGGATATGCAAGCTGCTGCGTGGACTTGAGGGAGATGAGGAGCTTATCCTCTCAATGAGACAGAGGCTTGATCATTTCTATTATGACATCTGCATGGATGTCTTCTTAAGTTTAAAACCCTGAGGAATGTAGGTTAATATTAAAATGCAATTGATATGCCTTTTGTAAATACATTTTCTCTGCCAATGCAAAATGGACTTAAATTGTGTATGTACTTCACACACACAGACACATATATATTTTTTTTCAACAATCATTGCTCCATGTACAGTGTTTAATAGAATTATTAAATGTTTGCATCAAACTGCCACAGACCTTGTTTCTGCTCACAGTCGTTTTTGAGCCTGATTGGTTGTATTTTATGTTTCCTCTGTTCTACCTGTGGTAACCACTTTAATCTCAGTGCTTGTATTTAGCTTGTATTTTGTATAATATCTTGAGCTAGCTATTTGATTCATGGAACTCATGTTGAAGCCAGGGAGCAGAACTGAACACATGAGTCAACAGTTCTTTACTCTGCTGCCTGTTTTACTTGTCAGATGTTTCTAGAACATTCAAATGATTCATTCTCCTTTGATAGGAGAGTTTAGGAAAGTTTGTGAAGTTTGGATTTGGGAAAAAGATCCTGATGGCTTGGAAGCCTTTCCTCTTTTACCCCTGTTACCCCTCTTTTTGCTTTCATACTAAATTATCTTTGTCAGTTGGTCTGGCACTTCTAGGGGAGACAGACTTTTTTGGTATGTTCACATGATATTTGCATAGTCAAAATAAAACAAGTGGCACAAAAAAGTGATAATTTCTGACATGAGAAATGCTTTTCCCCCCAATATCACTCCTTTGCTTATGAAGTTTTTGTCATTGTCAGGCATGCAATTCAGATAAGATTGAATACATGTTCAATATGAAATGCAACTCTCATTTTATGTTAGAAATAATAAAATAATGAATAGAATTGGTATTTGTGCGCAATCTGTTATACAATAGGGGTGGCTGTAGCTCAGTAGGTAGAGCAGGTCACCTACTGATCAGAAGGTCAGCAGTTCGATTCCTGGCTACTCCAGGCTACATGCCAATGTATCCTTGGGCAAGATACTTAATCCCAAGTTGCTCTCCGACTGTCCCGTTGGAGTATGAATGTGTGTGAATGATAGTTAATTAAAAAGCACTTAGCTTAGCAAACATGGAAGTGCTTGTATGAATGGGAGTGCATGGGTGAATGTAAACATGTTGTAATAGCGCTTTGAGTGCTCATACTGAGTAGAAAAGCGCTATATAAGAACTAGTCCATTTACCATAAATTCAATAAATTTCACTTTCAGAAATAATTGTAAATATCTAAAAAGAATATATATATGAATACAAACAGGGTGGTGTAGCTCAGGAGGTAGAGCAGGTCACCTACTGATCAGAAGATCAGCGGTTTGATTCTGGGTTGCATGCCAAAGTATCCTTGGGCAAGATACTGAACCCCAAGTTGCTCGCCGACACAAGCATTGGAGTGTGAATGTTAGACAATCAAAGCACTTAGCTTAGTTACTCATGGAAATGCATGGGTAGATGTAAACATGTTGTTTGAGTGCTCAGACAGAGTAGAAAAGCACTATATAAGAACTAGTCAATTTACCAAATAGTTATGCTTTGCATTAAAAATTTAATTGTAGTTCTTAAGAAAAATCATTAGATACATTTAACAAAATTAAATAATCTATACAAAGGTTTTTGTTTGATCTACATAAAGAAATGAAGTTGCTTTTACTTGCAAATTTCATTTACTACAAAAAAGTTGAGTAATTTATACAAAGTTTAGTTTTGCTTAATCTACTTGATGAAAATAAGTTCACTTTACTTGGATTTTATATTTCATGTAAAGAAATAAGCAAGTACTTTAAACACAGAACAGTCTTGCTTGATCAACATAAATAAATTATGCAAATAGTTGCCTCAATTTTTTAAGTAAATAGGGGAGGATATTTTTTATCAGTGTAGACCCTCCACAACTGTGTACCAGATAACACATGAATCGATAGGTTTTGAGAGATGTATGATTTTATTTAATTTGGACCCATGTGGAGTCTAGAGTATAACCGGTTCTGGTGCCAGTATTTGAACTGTTGAGCTTTTACGCTCAGCTTTCTTTCCACCACACAGGACTGCACAGCGTCCACATCACTGCAGCCGCAGCCCCAATCTGTCTGTCAGTCCTCTTACCCACCGCTTCACTCTCTGCTGTGAAATGCTCCAGTGTGAGGCCCAGCTCGCTCCAGTTCCATCTACACTAACTGTTTTTTCCAGGCAGTGTGAGCTAACATGTTGAATGTGAAAGTAAAACTTACTGAGGAAGCTACACATCGCTCTGTTCAACAATAAGCATGCATTAGTAAAATCTATACAGATGCTGCAAGGCTCCAACTGTAAAGAAAATGAGGAAAACAAATTCTTGACTTCATATTCACTGCTAACAGTTGAGTTAAACAAGGAGCTGTTTCTAGTTTAGCTCGTAAGTTCATGAACATGTATGAAATTTAAAGGTCAGTGACATATTTTAAAAATGAAGACTTGGGCTCCTGGGTGGCTTAGTGGTGAAGCTGGCGACCACATACGTATGCCGTGTTGCAGTGCAGGCGGTGTGGATTCAAGTACTGGCCTGTTGCCAATTTGCCTGCGTGTCTTTCCCCTGTTTCCTGTCTCCCTCCACTGTTGATAAAAGCTGCTGTGGCCAAAAATGCGCAAAAAAAAAAAAAAAAATGAAGACTTGATCTGACAAAGTAAGGTTATCTGATGAAAGGAACATTTTACAGATATGTCCTGAGACAACTGCAATGTCACTGAATTTTTTAAGGGGCCCAAACCTTTAGATGTTTTTACCATTTCATCAGTTAACTCTCCACCCCAGAAGAATTCTGTTACAATGTTTCAGATTCTGAGAATTCTGAAAGAAATATGACAAACATTCTAAACTCCTGAATACAGCTGCAAAACTGCTGCAAAGGCTCAGTTATAAACTACTTTTAATGAAAGAGATCACAAGTAGCTCTTTTAAACTATATACTCTATGATCATTTAAGAGTTTTACATTCACATCATCTGTTACTTGTTATCTCTCTTATTATTTTATTCCTACTTCCTCATCTCTACCTCATCCTCTTCCTCCTCACCTCAAGTCTCATCTCTTCGGCTGTAGTCAGGATTCTAACACATGCAAACATACATTAAGATAACAACATAACAACTGCTGATTATAAGCTAACATTGTGCCAGGTAATATTAGATTAGATTAGCTTCAACTCATTGTCATTGTGCACACAATGACCTTTTGACCTGGAATCTGTGTCTCAAACATTTCTTTGGAGAGAAACAATATTAGTGTCACAAGGCAGAAGCTGTGATCACTTTTATATATTCTTTATTTATCAGGATAAAACACTGACATTAAAATATCTTTTTAAAGACAGAGCTTGACATGAGAGCAGCAGAAATTGTAAAAATATAACATTACAGTTCTATAAAGATATTTTAAAAGGACCGGATTGATCATGATGTAGATACATTAATGCAGATCTTTACAAAACTGGTGATTTCCTGTTGACTGCAGTCTATTTACCAACATAAGCAAATACATTACACATGACAAGTCATTGATTGATCACTTACTGTTTTCATGAAGGTGCAGCAGGTTTAATAAGTGTCCTTATTTTTCTGGAAGAGGCAGTAATGACTGACACACAGCAAAGCAACAAAGACTTGCCAGTTCTTTCTCTATATGCACCGCATTTGTAATCTGTTTTTCTATCCTTTCCCAGTGCGCTTCACCGACTGCACAGACCGCTCAGTATTTCCTTTCAGCAGTGATGACAGTCACTTTGGCTTAAAGGCAGACGGTGTGTTAATGGTGAGTAGTGTTAACAGACTCGACTGCAAAACTGGAGTTAGTTTAAAAAGTGCAGTAAAGTTTGTGAAGAGTTGTTCTGATGAAGGATGCAGTGCCTGCATGTTGTATTCCTACTGAGGGTTGTTTTAATCTTCCAGGTAAAGCGACAGGTTGTTCTTCATAAAGGACACCGGACCTTCTTCATCCACTCCTGGGACTCTGAAGGTCACAAAGTAACAGTTCCAGTCAGTGTGGTTCACCCTGAGCATCACCATGGGCACCATCACCATGAAGACCAGATAAACTACAACCATGAGCATCACAGTACTGAAGTGGACTCTGCTAACAGCACAGAGGCAGGTTTAGAGACACTGTTGAATGAAACATGAAGGAAAAGTACAAATACATTAAATTTCCCCCTTGTGCTTCATAATGTGGCAGTTTCTCAAGGAAAAGGCTCCACATGCAAAATACCAGTTTTCCTTTAAAACAAACTCTCTGTGGCTGTGCATTAATGGGAAGCTGTCTCCAGTTTTAGTTATTTTCATAGCTGTGTTGGTTAAGGCATCTTGTGTTATTTGATAACACAATTTAAATGCATAATTTATTATTAATTATTATAGGGTCTTAATAATTAATAATAAATTATGCATTTAAATTGTGTTATCAAACCCTATCAGACCCTATAATACTGTGCAGTATTATAGGGTCTTCTCCTCCGTGAATCGCCACCTTATCGTGGTGGAGGGGTTTGTGTGTCCCAGTGATCCCAGGAGCTATGTTGTCTGGGGGCTTGTCCCCCTGGTAGGGTCTCCCATGGCAAACTGGTCCTGGGTGAGGGTCCAGACAAAGAGCGGTTCAGAAGACCCTTATGAGTGAAAAAACAAGGGAATAGTTTACCCTGCCCGGGATAGGGTTACCGGGGCCCCACCCTGGAGCCAGGCCTGGGGAGGGAGCTCGAGGGAGAGCGTCTGGTGGCCAGGCATTAGCCCATGGTGCTTGGCCGGGCGCAGCCCGAAGAGGTTACATGGGCCCGCCCTCCTGCAGGCCCACCACCCGCAGGAGGTGTCGTAGGGGTTGGGTGCAGTGTGTGTCGGGCAGTGGCCGAGGGCGGAGGCCCTGGCGGACTGATCCCCGGCTATCGAAACTGGCTATTGGGACGATGGAATGTCACCTCTCTGATGGGGAAGGAGCCTGAGCTAGTGTGTGAGGTTGAGAGATACCAGCTAGATATAGTTGGGCTCACCTGAACGCATGGCCTGGGCTCTGGAACCAGTCTCCTGGAGAAGGGCTGGACTCTGTTCCAGTCTGGAGTTGCCCTCGGTGAGAGGCGGCGAGCTGGGGTGGGTATTCTTGTATCCCCCCAGCTTGCTGCCTGTACGTCGGAGGTTTCACCGGTCGATGAGAGGGTAGTTTCCCTGCGCCTTCAGGCTGGGGAACGGGTCCTGACTGTTGTTTGCGCTTATGCGCCGAATGACAGTTCAGGGTACCCACCCTTTTTGGAGTTGCTGGGCGGGGTGCTGGAGAGTGCTCCATCTGGTGACTCCATAGTCTTGCTGGGAGACTTCAACGCTCACGTGGGCAATGACAGTGAGACCTGGAGGGGCGTGATTGGGAGGAACGGCCTGCCCGATCTGAACCCGAATAGTGTTTTGTTATTGGACTTCTGTGCAAACCACAGTTTGTCCATAACAAACACCGTGTTCGAACACAAGGATGTCCATAAGTGCACATGGCACCAGGACACGATGATCGATTTTGTAATCGTATCATCAGATCTGCGGCCGTATGTTTTGGACACTCGGGTGAAGAGAGGAGCTGAGCTGTCAACTGATCACCACCTGGTGGTGAGTTGGATCAGGTGGCGGGGGAAGATGCTGGACAGACCTGGCACACCTAAACGTATTGTGAGGGTGCGCTGGGAACGCCTGGCAGAAGCCCCAGTCCGGGAGATCTTCAACTCCCACCTCCGGCAGAACTTCGACAGCATTCCGAGGGAGGCTGAGGACATTGAGTCCGAATGGACCATGTTCCGCACCTCTATTGTTGAGGCTGCTGCTAAGAGCTGTGGCTGCAAGGTGGTTGGTGCCTGTCGTGGTGGTAACCCCCGAACCAGATGGTGGTCACCGGAGGTGAAGGGAGCCATCAAGCCGAAGAAAGAGTCCTATCGGGCTTGGTTAGCCTGTGGGACTCCGGAGGCAGCTGACAGGTATCGACAGGCCAAGCGGAATGCAGCTCGGGTAGTGGCCAAAGCAAAAACTCAGGTGTGGGAGGAGTTCGGTGAGGCTATGGAAAAAGACTTTCGGACGGCATCGAAGCGATTCTGGCAAACCGTCAGGCGACTCAGGAGGGGAAAGCAGTGCTTCACTCACACTGTTTATAGTGCGGGGGGGGGGGGGGGGGGGGTGCTGCTGACTTCAACTGAGGCTATAGTCGGACGGTGGAAGGAATACTTCGAGGACCTTCTGAATCCCACTGACACGCCTTCTGTAGTGGAAGCAGAGTCTGGGGATGAGGGGGATGACTTGACCATCACTGGGGGTGAGGTCACTGAGGTAGTTAAACAACTCCTTGGTGGCAGAGCCCCTGGGGTGGACGAGATTCGCCCTGAGTTCCCGAAGGCTCTGGATGTTGTAGGGCTGTCTTGGTTGACACACCTCTGCAACATCGCGTGGAGATCTGAGGCAGTGCCATTGGATTGGCAGACCGGGTGTTGGTCACCATCTTTAAGAAGGGAGACCGGAGGGTGTGCTCCAACTTTCGGGGGATCACACTCCTCAGCCTCCCCGGTAAGGTCTATGCCAGGGTGCTGGAAAGGAGGGTGCATCCGTTAGTCGAACCTCGGATTCAGGAGGAACAATGCGGTTTTCGTCCTGGTCGTGGAACGCTGGACCAGCTCTTTATCCTCTCAAGGATATTCGAGTGTGCGTGGGAGTTTGCCCAACCAGTCTACATGTGCTTTGTGGACTTGGAGAAGGTATTCGACCGTGTCCCTCGGGGTGTCCTTTGGGAGGTTCTGGGGGAGTATCGGGTGTCTGGCCCATTGTTGTGGGCCATTCAGTCCTTGTACAACCACAGTGAGAGCTTGGTCCGTATAGCCGGTAATAAGTCGAATTCGTTTCCTGTGGGTGTTGGACTCCGTCAGGGCTGCCCTTTGTCACCGATTCTGTTCATAATTTTTATGGACAGAATTTCTAGGCGTAACCAGGTGGCGGAAGGCTTCTTCCTTGGTGGCCGCAGAGTCTCATCTCTGCTTTTTGCAGATGATGTGGTTCTGTTTGCTTCATCAGGGGGGGCCTCCAGCTCGCAGTGGAACGGTTCGCAGCCGAGTGTGAAGAGGCTGGCATGAGAATCAGCACCTCTAAGTCTGAGGCCATGGTCCTCAGCCGGAAAAGGGTGGAGTGCCATCTCCGGTTTAGGAACGAGTTCTTGCCTCAAGTGGAGGAGTTTAAGTACCTCGGGGTCTTGTTCACGAGTGATGGGAGAAGGGAACGGGAGATCGACAGGCGGATCGGGGCTGCTTCTGCAGTGATGCAGACGCTGCACCGGTCCGTCGTGGTGAAGAGGGAGCTTAGCGTAAAAGCGAAGCTCTCGATTTACCAGTCGATCTACGTTCCTACCCTCACCTATGGTCACGAGCTTTGGGTAGTGACCGAAAGAATAAGATCGCGAATACAAGCGGCAGAAATTAGTTTCCTTCAAAGGGTGGCTGGCCTCTCCCTTAGAGATAAGGTGAGGAGTGCGGCCATCCGGGAGGGGCTCAGAGTAGAGCCGCTGCTCCTCCACATCGAAAGGAGCCAGTTGAGGTGGCTCGGGCATCTGATTAGGATGCCTCCTGGACGCCTCCTGGGTGAGGTGTTCCGGGCATGTCCCACTGGGAAGAGGCCCCGTGGTAGACCCAGGACATGCTGGAAAGATTATGTATCTCGGCTGGCCTGGGAACGCCTTGGGGTCCCTCCGGATGAGCTGGAGGAGGTGGCTGGGGAGAGGGAAGCCTGGGCTTCTCTGCTTAGGCTTCTGCCCCCGCGACCCGGCCCCAGATAAGCGGAAGAAAGTGAATGGATGGATGGATGGATGGATATAGGGTCTTTACCTTACAATACAAAGTGCCTTGAGGCGACTGTTTGTTGGGATTTGGTGTGATATAAATAAAATTGAATTGATTATTGAATAATTTCCATCCAGCCTTTGAAGCCTATGTTACATGATCTCTATAAGTATCATGAGTCCGAAGTTCAGTTGATTTGATGAAGCTTTGAGGTGAAGAGAGAAATAATCTGAAGTTTCCACTGAAAATGTATCTGTGGTCCCACATAAATGGATCCTGCTGCTTTCAGTTTGATATCCATTGTCAGTGGGTTTAATATTCCACAAACTGTTCCATGTAGGAAACTGTTGATTTGAACTTGATTGCTAAAAGTGGTTCCTGTCCTCAGATGATCCATCCTGAACAGCTGTCACAGGTTCAAAGGTTGAGCAAACTGTGGACAGCCACAGAGCATCAAAGGCTGAGAAGCATTTAGAAGTAATTCTGAGATGTTCTCTAAGATTTGTGCTCCTCACTGCAGTTTGTCAGTTTCTGAGTGATCTCCACTCCAAGCTTTGGCTGATGAAATGTCTGCATGTTTTCCCAGACTGCAACTGATCCACAAGGGCCTGTTCTGCACTTCCCCTAGTCTGGTGGAGGGCTGAGGAGGAGGAAGAGAGACTGGGTTGTTCCTCCACTCAGTGTTTCTGAGAATCACAGAGGACCCTATCCACTAAAAGTAACTCAGGTAAGAGGAAATGAATTACCGTGTGACAAATTTGACACTGAACTCCTATTTAAATGTTCAAATTATTATTGAATCTCCAGAATTTTCAGTTCCAGAATCTTCAGTTTTCTTGGACGTCTCTTAGTCATAACCTTGTTAATGTTATGGTAAATGGACTAGTTCTTATATAGTGCTTTTCTACTCTGTCTGAGCACTCAAAGCGCTTATACAACATGTTTACATTTATCCATTTATACATGCACTGCCATGATTAACTAAGCTAAGTGCTTACTGTCTAACATTCACACTCCAACGCTTGCATCAGAGAGCAACTTGGCTTGGCTTGCAGCCCGGAGCAGCCGGGAATTGAACCACCAACCTTCCAATCAACAGGTGACCTGCTCTACCTCCTGAGCTACAGCCACCTCGTTAGACAAGTAAAATATGGCACATTGTTGGGGACAGGGGATTGTTGGGGTTTTCTCTCTAATATTGTAGTCTTTACTGTGCAGTATGCAGCATTCTGAAGCAACTGCTGTTGTGAATTGGCACAATATAAATTGAATTGAATTGGTTAGCAATAACATTAAGCTAATAAGCTACATTACTTAAAATTAATAACTGTTTTTAGGAAAAAAAAGAAAGAAATAAAACAAATCCCAGAATGCCTCGAGAATCTTGCAGTCATGTTCATCTGACATAACAAGACAACTGAATCATTCTGATTTGAATATCAAGATAACCAGGAATCTCATGAATTTCCGAGATTAATGTGCACAGCCTCTTTACTGTTGTGTAACTGTTATTGTAGACAGTGAGAGTGGTTTAACTCAGTCCTGGTGTGTTTTTTTCCAGATTCGTTCTACTAAAGATAAAACCAAGAAGATCTATTACAGCATCACTGGTCCAGGAGCTAATCTGCCTCCTGTTAATCGTTTCACTGTGGACAGAAACACTGGCAGTGTGTATGTTACACAACCACTCGACAGAGAGGAAACAGCCAGGTACACAGTAAGTATCCCTCTTTGTCCAAATGTTTTCTAAAGTGTGTCTTTTTTTTAAAGATCACTTGATGATGAAAGCTTCTATCCTGATTATTCTTGGATGTTCAGTTCTATTTTAAGTTTTTTAAACATCTTATATTCCAGGTTTATGTTAAAAATGATTCAATTTGTACTCATCAACACATCAACTCCAGATAATACTCGACAGTGAAACAAAAACAGGTTCTTGAGGTGCTTCATATGATAATTACAGGTGTCATTCTGAAACACTGAGTTTACAGAAGTATTGAGACTCTTCGCTTGGTGCTAAGTTTGTTAAACTTTTCCAGCTGACAGTCACAGATCTTGTTGCTGAAACTTTCTGAATGAAATGTATTAAAACCTTCTGTGCAGTTTGAAGCACATGCTGTGGGAGATGGAGGAGTCGCTGAGGAGCCCATGGAGATTATAGTCATTGTGATTGACCAAAACAACAACACACCTCAGTTTAAGACTCAGTACAAAGGAGAGGTTCCTGGGGCCTCCGTCATTGGTATGTATAGAGGATTTAGTTACATTTTTTGACATATTTAACAAGCAACCACTTTTATTGTAGTTTTATTTATTTTTGTTCCTGTTTATAATTCTAATACATGTTTGGATTTTCCCCAAGTCCACTGTATGTAATGAATCTGAAGTTATTAATAAAGTTACCAAAAGACAAATTCCTCCTCCTCCTCCAGGGTTTGAGCTGCTCACGGTCGAGGCCATAGATTTGGATGAGCCAAATAATGACAACTCAGATATTCGCTACCGCATTCTGAACCAGGACCCACAACTGCCCAATCCCCACATGTTTGAAATCAACCCAATCAGTGGAACCATCAGAGTCGCTGCTACTGCACTCAACAGAGAGGTGAGCCTTGTTAAACAATCGTTTTACATCCACAGATACAGCCACTCAAATTGCTGCTCCCAGCCAGCTGACAGCCACTGGGAGCCCCCTCTGTAGAACCCAAAGTAATTAGCAAATTCATATGCTTGACTATACAGCATAGCAAGGAGAAATTAATGTTTTTCCATTATGACTGCTCCTCCTTGTGGATACACCAGGCATTACCGCCAGTTTTCCTACGGCTGCTGAGGGGAGTTAGCACTTGCGAGTCACATTGTCCGCGTCACAAACGGAGGATCTCATTATGGTTGGGGACCTGCTGAGGATGGGTCAAAAATGGAGAAAATTTGCCTTCAGAATAAAACTTGTGCTTTACTCCTAAAACCACCATGTTTCAGGAGGCTACTTTTTTTCAGTTTCACTGCTGCTTGGTGAGGAGTTGATGACTGTTTGCAGTCAAGTCAGCATCTTCCATTCAGCTATGGGTGACCACATCAGACTTCCAGTGATCAAAACAATGGCAAGGCTTTTTCTACAGCACTGTTTATGTCTTTGCAACTAATTGCACCGAGTGACAGCAGCCAGCCTCCTGCCAACTGTCAGGGAATACTTTTGCTTTCTCCCCAGCAAGTTGTCGCTGACAGTCTGTAGGCCTGTGTAACTTGGGCCTAAACTGGTATATTTAAAAAGTTTGGTCAAAGCTAATATCTGTTAATGGCATCATATTTGTAGGTGGTGGTCTTAAGCCAGGCATTCATAGATGAAGAGCTTCAGTCATGTTGAAAGCTGTGTGCTAGAGGTGTGTAAATTGTTGTCAATGTTTCTTCCTTCCTGTTGATGAGTTGAACTCCCCTAACAGTCCCTGTCTCTTAACAGAAATACCCACAATACACTCTGACAGTAGAAGCAGCAGATATGAAGGGAGAAGGCTTAAGTGGACAAACAAAAGTAATCCTCACGGTGACAGACAGCAATGACAACACTCCGGTCTTCACTCAGCTGTCTGTAAGTTTGAAGAACTTGTAACTGGAAACTTCCTGTTTAACTGCTGCCTTTACACTCTGTTAAAGCAGAACACATTCAGTCTGCATCTAACTGGCTTATTGATGCTGCACTCACATGTTGGCTCAGCAAAGACCCACAATAGAACAAACTAAGTCCACAGCATGTGCACACTCTAACACCTGTACAACATGTGCTGCATTTTATAAATGACTGCACGGCACTCTATAGCTGACATTAATTAAAATGTAAGTACAAATTATTAAATTATAAAATGTAATTGCTGTGTAGAGTTGCCCCCACCTAGCTGTCACAGGTGAAAGTTTACTTAGCTGTATATTTTGGGGTGCATCAGGTTTCTCCTTTTCTCTCAAAGACTCTTGAAAGAGTAGTTGTAAAACAGCTAACTGATCATCTGCAGAGGAACGGTTTATTTGAAGAGTTTCAGTCAGGTTTCAGAATTCATCACAGTACAGAAACAGCATTAGTGAAGGTTACCAATGATCTTCTTACAGCCTCTGACAGTGGACTCATCTCTGTTCTTGTCCTGTTGGACCTCAGTGCAGCTTTGATACTGTTGACCATAACATTTTATTACAGAGATTAGAGCATACTATAGGTATTAAAGGTACTGCACTGCAGTGGTTTGAATCATATTTATCTAATAGACTCCAATTTGTTCATGTAAATGGGGAGTCTTCTTCACACACTAAGGTTAATTATGGAGTTCCACAGGGTTCTGTGCTAGGACCAATTCTATTTACATTATACATGCTTCCCTTAGGCAGTATTATTAGAAAGCATTGCATCAATTTTCATTGTTATGCAGATGATACTCAGCTTTACCTATCAATGAAGCCAGATGACACACATCAATTAGTTAAACTGCAGGAATGTCTGAGGGGTCATTCACAAATATTGCGTATCAGTGTGGAGTGTGATGAGTCACTTTAATCAGCCTGACCCACTCTGACATCATCACAGACAGAATAAAAGTTTGTTATCAAATATATCATTTCTTTTATGATGTCTGCTTTCATCATTCAATTCAATTCAATTCAATTTTATTTATATAGCACCAAATCACAACAAACAGTCGCCTCAAGGCGCTTTGTATTGTGGGTAAAGACCCTACAATAATACAGAGAAAACCCAACAGTCAAAATGACCCCCTATGAGCAGCACTTGGTGACAGTGGAAAGGAAAAACTCCCTTTAACAGGAAGAAACCTCCAGCAGAACCAGGCTCAGGGAGGGGGGGTCATCTCCTGCGACCGGTTGGGCTGAGGGGAGAGAAAAGACATGCTGTGGAAGAGAGCCAGAGATTAATAACAATTAATGATTAAATGCAGAGTAGAGTATAAACAAAGTAAATATGGTGAATGAAAAGAAACAGTGCATTATGGGAACCCCCCAGCAGCCTAGGCCTATAGCAGCAAAATTAAGGGAGGGTTCAGGGTCACCTGACCCAGCCCTAACTATAAGCTTGATCAAAAAGGAAAGTTTTAAGCCTAATCTTAAAAATAGAGAGGGTGTCTGTCTCCTGAATCCAAGCTGGAAGCTGGTTCCACAGAAGAGGGGCCTGAAAGCTGAAGGCTCTGCCTCCTATTCTACTCTTAAGTATCCTAGGAACCACAAGTAAGCCAGCAGTCTGAGAGTGAAGTGCTCTGTTGGGGTGATATGGTACTATGAGGTCTTTGAGATAAGAAGGTGCCTGATTATTCAAGACCTTGTAGGTGAGGAGAAGAATTTTAAATTCTATTCTAGATTTAACAGGGAGCCAATGAAGAGAAGCCAATATGGGAGAAATCTGCTCTCTCTTTCTAGTCCCTGTCAGTACTCTAGCTGCAGCATTTTGGATCATTTACACAACTTGAATTTTCATCAGATGAAGCTGAATCCTAATTTTACATGTGATTTATAAAATCTAATTATTCAGCTGCAGCCTGACGGACAAAACAGCTCAGACTGAGTTTACCTGTATTAGTTACTAAGACAGCAGCAGACCGTGGGGACGGAGCTTCCCTCAGGTCAGCTTTTATTTAATAAAAACTATTTTTGCTGCAGTTTATGACAGTTCGGTTTATGGCCATTTAATTGTTTAACTGACTCAGAGTTGGAGTTAGCTCTTTCTGGAACTGAAAACCTGAGTTTCCCTCATTTTAGGGTTAACAAACCCAGAGTTGTTAGCAAAACCTGCTTCCCTATCTGCCTCTGGATCGCGGGGGGCATGGTTGCAGTTTCTCGCCCTCATTATCGAATACATTGCATGACAAAGGCGCATACACACACATTACTACAAACAATAAACTTGTGTGTGTGTGTGTGTGTATATGTAGGTGCATATGGGTGTGTGTATGGATGTGTGTGTGTGTGTGTGTGTGTGTGTGTGTGTGTGTGTGTGTGTGTGTGTGTGTGTGTGTGTGAGTATATCAACCCCTTTTATTTATTTATTTTATTTTATTTTTTTTTTTATCTATCTCCATTCTTCCTTTTCTCTCCCCCCCCCCCCCCCCCTTTCTCCCCCCCACCTCTTGTTCTTGCCCCTTCCTTGTTGCCTGTCAGACTTGGCATGAATAACTAAATAAAAAGATAAATAAATAAAAATAAAATTGCAAACATTAACAAGAAGAGCCTATAGGAAACATATAGAGCTGTTCTTGTCAAAGCAAATATGTTTGGTACATCAGTACATTCGGATCATCATTCCGATTGTGAAAGATGCCAGACATGAGAGGCTAAAAAAAAAAAAAAAAAAAAAAAAAGATTTTATTTTAATATTTCCAGATGCGGCTCTGGAGCCACCGGTTTTCGACCCCTGTTCTAGGCTGTAGGGCTTACTTTATCAGATGGCCGCACTGGTACTAGTAGAAAGGAGTATTAGGGCCACATTGAGAAAAAAAAGAAATTGTGCATTTTGAGAATAAATTCAAAATTTTGAGAAAAAAGTCAAAATGTGCAGATTAAAGTCACTTGAAGTCAAACAACTGCCACAACACGTCTGTTATACCCTCCAGAATGTCTTGTACTATGAGTTAGTGAAACTAGAGAATCTGATTTCTCTTTTAGTACATAAACACGATGTAGTGATAATTACGAGGATGTTAAAGAGAGAGTGCAGAAAGCTGCATCTGCTCAGAAGGAAAACCCACACAAACTGGCAATGGTTAGATGGAAGGATGGCTGCACCTTCGTTCAGTACAGAGGAGACATGTAGAACCACAAGACACAATAACACAGCTGATCAAGTTGTTTCTACCCAAGGCATTTTGTAGAGAGTATAGCTGTGGCCGTTATTTGACTTGAAATGATGACTTCGATGATTTTGACTTTATTCTCAAAATGCTCAAAATGATTTATTTTTATCTCAATGTGGCCCTCACACTCTTTCATATAGTAGCAAGCTAAATATTTCAGTATTACAAAAATAATTTAGTAACCCACAGAAGTGCAAAGTTTGATGTGTTTTATTGGTCAAAAACATTTAACAAAATATACCTATTCAGTTTGAAACTCTAATCTAACAAATCAAAATAAATATCAATAAAAATAATAATAAGCAAAAGAAATAAATAAAAGTGATACCTCTCACATTTAATAGACAAGCTGTGTGCCTCCTTACAGCCCTGCATTTTAGTGGTGTGCATACTGCAAATTTTGGTATCGATCCGATACAAGTAAATACAGGGCCAGTATTGTCGATACCAATACAGATATCAATAATTTTAACTTAAAGGCTGCTTATCAGGGGTGAAAGTAGTTTTAAATTCTTGCCAGTACTATGACACATACACACAGATATATATCTATATATATATATATATATATATATATATATATATTAGGGGTGGGACTCGATTAAAAAAATTAATCGAATTAATTACAAGCTTTGTAATTAATTAATCGAAATTAATCGCATTTTAATCGCATTTCAATATTTGACATGAGAAATATTAATTTAAGTTTAGTTGATGAATGAATCAATATACATAAGCTTAAACTTCAAAATTTTGTTTATTTTCCCACCAGTCTACTACACAGACCAATGAAGGGTGGAAGTGCTCCTGTGATAAGCAAACTCCTGAAATTAAAGTTAAGCATCATAACTGGATAGTTTTATTCAACATTAATGTCTCACTTAATATAGTTGGAAATTAATCATTCGCTCAGCTGTATTCCTTGATGTTGAAATGTGTTATGCTTGTTTTAAACAGCTTATTTTGAATTAAAGACTTAAAATTAAACCACAAAAAGGAGAAAAAGTTCGTTCTCCGTTTAACAGCTGCTTTTACACAGCTGTGCTTCACACTCACGGTTGCTAGGCGACATGAGATACGCAGAGGTGACGGCAGCTGATATGAAGGCTAGCCGCTCACTTCCGGCCTTTGTGGGCTGCGAAAGACGTGGGCCGGGTCCTGCGCAGGATGCGGCCCCTAATTTGGACATTGTGCGTCGATATAATCTGTATGCCGGGAACTCGCGCACTGAGAAACGTTCCACGGTGCAAAGTGCGATTAAAATGCGTTAAAAATTTTAACGCGTTAATTTCCCCATAATTAATTAATCGAAATTAACGCGTTAAAGTCCCACCCCTAATATATATATAGCTATTGCTTGTCTGGATAAGGCAGAAATTAGAAAGAAATTAGAATCAGTTGACAATGTGGAATATATTTTTGTTGTTAAGGAACTGAGATGTTTGCACACAATGCACACTTAACACAACTGATGACCACCTCCATGCATTCTGGCTCTGTCCACCAATACAAAACTTCTGGACAGAAATAACTACCAAACTTTCGCAAACCTCAATCCTCTTGGCAACCACTGTGTATTGGAGCTGAATGCACTCTCCTGTAGCGTAAATGAAATCTCTGGTCATAAGCAGTGTTTTTGAACTGTGCTGTGTTGTTGAAATTGAGCAGAATAACATAAAACACAATTAGTCTCTATTTGCTTTGAATTCAGATAGTTTGGACCAAGCAGACCGACATTAAATGTAGCAGTGAACGTTTTAACCTGTTATCTGGCTGAACCAAAATCACTGGCCGTGTCCTGTCCGCCAGGATGTACCGTATTTTCCGGAGTATAAGTCGAACTTTTTTTCATAGTTTGGCTGGGGGTGCGACCTATACTCCGGAGTGACGTATATGTGACATTTATAACACATGAACCAAAATACTCCAGCCACTTGACATCTCCGTGAACTGCAGCTTTAAGGCAGTCTTGCGTAACCTGTGGGCGCAGTGGATGATGGATGGAGCGCACAGCTTAACGGCAACTGGGAGAATGCGCCACCCAATTTTCCTGGAAGTCATTGGATGGATCAAGAAAACATGGGCTTCAGTGACAAACCATCCTGTTGGGATTCAGAAAGGCTGGAATAATGGGCTAGTTGCACTAGGGCTTGTGACGTACTTCCATTTCGAAACTATGCTGCTGCATCGTTTCCGGTATGTTTGTTGCTTGTTAGCTGTTGTTGTCTGGTAATTCAGCATGAGTGTACGCAGAAAAGTATTTAAAACGGTACATTTTCAAAGACAGGAGAAGAAATACTCCGAACATTGCTGTGTCCCACTTTGTTCGGCTTCGTCTAAATTTAACGGTGTTTTAAGTTTCCATAGTTTTCCGACTCAGTCCGACTTGAGAAAACGATGGCTGATAAACATACGCCGGGATGATTTCACTCTTACCGCTCACACTAAGGTCTGTAGCAGACACTTTGCCACTGATCAGCTCATAGAGCCAACGACCCCTGATGGTCGAAGAAGACTGATTAAAGGTGCTGTACCAACGCTTTTTGAGTGGAATGGCTTTAAAGTTGAGCCACTGCGGCGTAGTGTTTGGGAGAGAACAGAGCGACCCACTGAACTTGTCCATCTTGAGGAGCAGGAAGAGCAGGGTCTCTCAAATGATCATGACTACTGCTCAGTCCCTGAACCGTCTGCATTGGACATGTCTGCATCAGCTGCAGAAGACCTGTGTAAAGAGGTAGAGGATCTGAGGAAGGAAATACAGGAGCTGCGTGTCCAGCGTGAGTTTGGATTACAGCGGTTTGCTGGCTCCGACACCGACATCAGATTCTATACCAGGTACACCTAAGTTCTGTTCAAGCTAACTGTTTCAAATATACAAATTTCAGCATCACTTAAATCAGTGATTCTCAATCTGTGGGATGCAAACGACCTGGGAGAAAAGTAATGTTAAGTTGAACATAAGATTAATTTTCATGGCATAACTGGGAAATCCCATCAGTATACGGCAGCAGGTACGTTAGCATAGCGGCTAGCGCTATTTTCCACCGTCTTTTGTTTACATAGAGCAGCAATGCCGTTTCGACCTGCAAAGTGGGACATGATGGAAAAAGTTTGAGAACCACTGAGTTAAATTAAAGTGTTTCCTGTCATAATAAAAACACTGTATCTAGACACACACACATATATATCTCATGTAGATGCATTAGTATTTAAGCAATATCCTAATGCTATAGATAAAATACAGAACCAAATAGCTTCTTAATCATACTATCTGAAAGTTAAATAGCATACAATTTGAGACACTGGTTTAGTTGTCAAAGCTGACATCATTTTGCTCAGTGTGTGGAGCATTAATTAATGATTGAAATTGTGTTTTTCTTTTTTGTGAATAGATTTCCAAGCTATGACCATTTGATGGCATTTTGGTTTTTGATTGAGCCTTGCATTTATAAAATGGTCAGGGTCTCAAGAGCCAAATCAGCTGCCAAGAGGAATGAAGAAGTGGTGACACCTGCACGTTCATCAACAGTAAGTTATGCTGGTACTCAGATCTATGCATTTATATAGGTCTACATCCTAAAGGACTCAGCCTCCCTTACATACACCTGTGTGCTACAGTCCCCCACTGTTTACCCCATGGTATGGTATACATAACCATTACAAAACATTCAGCCAAAAAAAAAAAAAAAAAAAAGCATAATCTTACTAGTTTGTAGCATAAGAAGTAACATTTTCTTTTATTTTAACCTCCCAGAGGCAGCTGCTCCAGCCAATCGATGAGTTCTTTCTTTTTCTCGTCTTCCTGTCGGTTGGTTTGAGGGAGAGGGACCTGGCACATCGATTCAACATACACCAGTCCACAGTGAGCCGTATTATTGCAACATGGACAAGTTTTCTTGCCACTGCACTGGGGTCTCAATGCATCTGGCTTATGCGTGCAGAAGTGCAGGCTTACCTCCCTGAGGAATTTAAAGATTTCCCAGACACCCAGGTCATCCTAGACTGTACAGAGCTGAGATGCCAAACACCATCCTCACCACTACTCCAAAGTGAAATGTACTCCTCATACAAATCCCACTGCACTATGAAAGCCCTGGTTGGCATAGCTCCACATGGTGCAGTGACATTCATCTCTGATCTGTATGGTGGTTCGATTAGTGATAAGGAGCTATTCAAGCAATCAGGCATCGCTGAGAAGTTGACCGAAGACATGGCAGTGATGGTTGATAAGGGCTTTCTAATCAGTGACTGCTGTAAGTGCAAAGTGTACTGTCCACCTTTCCTGTCTAAGCAGAAGCAGATGCCAGCATACCAGGTTAAGGAGACACAGGCCATAGCCAGACTGAGAGTACATGTGGAGCGAGTCATTAGGAGGATAAAACAGAACAAACGTTTTGATGGCATCATCACCTTATCACATGTCTACAACATCAACCAGCTGTTTGCAGTGGCATGTATGCTTTCAAATTACCAGAATACAGCTTTAGTTAAAAAATGGGTTAAGTGAGCCACAAGACACCAGAATGCAATGCAAGGAGCTTATTGTCACCATCCTAAAATTAATTTTATTTTTACCTAAATCATCAAATTTTTAATATTTGGTTCAGTTTTGTTTTTTGAAAAAGTTACTTAGGCTATTATTTTAGGAGGGTGACTTTATGGAAATTGGCCTGCAGCTGAAGCCCCTACAGTCAGCTGACAAAATCTGATTACAGAACTTATACTTGGATGTTGATAGTTGAGTTCTAGTTATTGATAGTTCTAATTTTTTGCAGATGTTGAATATTAATACTATATTATGCTACTGTGTTTCTATACATGTTCCAGATTATTTAAAATCTTGTTAGTCTTTTTTTTTTACATCAAACATTTGTCATTTTCTTCACTTGTGTAAGTTTAACTACATCAGTATGGGGTTGTTTGTCCTGAATATAATACAAACTCAGTATCTTAATGTGTTTTAAAAACTAAATCAGTGCCATTTCTAAAATAATTTATTTCACACAAACGTAAACTGTTGAAACAAATTCATAAAATGTTTAAATTGCAAATAAAATGTAACTGTTACACAAGCAAACCTGAAGAATCCTTTTTACCCTTATGTGTTCAGTGTTCATTTTTCAGACACAGGTATCTTGGCATATATGTGTAGAAAAAAAAATGGTCAGCTTTTTCTCTGATTGCTCTTTGCACCTCTGCATCTGTGTATATTCTCTGCACAAGGTAGTCCTCCTGTGCCCACACAACAAAGTCACACCACTGCATCCCGCTGATGAGCAGTTGTCCTTGTACCTGCCAGTAATATGCATGGCTCTTCTTTAGTGCAGGAGAACCAGAGTCTATTTGTACATATTTGCAGTCAATGAAGTTTTGTACATTTGGGCATTTGAACTCAACAAGACCAAACTGGGGGTATTCATTGGGGTCAAATACAACACCATCAGGAGATGCAGCAAGCCAGGGGGCAGTGGGGTGAATGACTAGACCACAGGGTGAGTAGTTTACATTCATTAGCCTACTGTACTCAGTTGCTATTGCTGGCTCCATCTCAGCACCTCTCCTCATGTCTGCTGTTTGCCTTGTTCCCTTCATGATGCGTTCAGCAAGTGACTCTGCAGAGCTCTGGCCTCTGACATGACACACTTCGCGAAACCTAGATGCAGTCACTCTGGGCCTGCGGAGAAGATGCCACTCAGAGCTGGAACTTTGCTCACGTGTAGCTGCTTCTATTTTCTGAACCATTTCCAGAGTTACAGACAAGCTCTTGAGATGTAGGAGCTCCTCTTCTGAGCACACAAACGCACAGTCTAATGGCAAGATGTCGTAACCCTCCAGAGGCAAGTGTGGTGTTGGTGGTGCATCATGGTGTAGTGTGATGTACCGGGATTTCAAAACTGGCTGCTGATATGATAGAACACTGCCCTCCTGCACCACACCAAAGGCACTTTCCACAAGGGGCTTATCAGGTCTCATGTTCATCGTGGTCACAAGTGGCCTGTCCTCAATTTTAAATTTTGCATATGCCTCTGTTATTCTGAACATGCAGCGATCTGGTAATGGACCCACCATGCCTCTGTAGAATCCACTCCTAAAGGAAAAACATAATGATAACAATACAAGGGACAAAGTTATTATATTGAAGTAAAAATAAAAAAACTGAAACAGTGCATATATTTGAGACTGGGATGTATGTCTAGATATGTGAATCTCTGAATAACTGTAATAATAATCAGCTGCCTTCTCATATGTAGTGTGCTAAACAACACATATGTAAATCAATGCATATTCTGAACTTATAGAAACTTGCTTCTGGCATATTGTATATGCATGAACAAATACACATATGCATTTGACACATGGGAAACAAAATTTCATAAATCTACTTACCGTACTCCAGTCTGGACCATCCTATTTGGTACCGGCTTAGTGAAGACCATAGAATTGATGGGTCCTGGCTTCACACCCTAACATAAGACATATTTACTATGGATGGTTCTACTGTCTATATGTAAACATGGACTAATACAAAAACTTTAATGTCATTTAAATTACCATTGTGCGTGGCTTGTGCCATTGCTGTTCAGATTCGGTGCAGCTATGGACAGGAGGGACAACAGGAACTCTGAGTTCTGAGTAGTGCGCTGTTTGGAAGAGCAGTGCCACTGTGTGATTGCACATAACAGTGCCTGCCACACAGGAGCACTGGCTGGATGTCAGCGCCACTGGTGATGAATCCAGAAGCTTAATCTAAGAACAAGAAAGAAAATTAGAAATGTAACATCACTTTCTGGAAAAAGAGCCAACAAGGAGCATGGTTCAGTGTTATGGTTACTGACCCATGCTCATAAAACAGGCATACCCTCCTGAATGCTTAGTGTTGCCTTCTCTCCCTACTGAAAAAAATCTGATTAACCATCCTTGATAACTGAAATAGCTTTGCTGTATAGTATTAACTTAATGTAAATTTGTTTCTGATCACCCAAACACACATTGATCAAATGATCTGACCAGTCAAATTATGTGTGATAAAGCAGGGAGATAAAACATTCAAGTTGGTGGGCCTTTAATAATGAACTGAACTGAACCCCATTGAACGGGGTGAACAACATTACACTGCTTCCTGCCTACACTTAATCTGTGTGGTGCCTCACTCTTCCTCATTGACCTGTAGCACCAGGCTCTCACGCTGACCTCGCCTGACAACCTGTCTTTATTGGACACTGAATAAAGTCACACATGCAAGTCCCGTTAGTGTTTCTGCATTACTCACGTTAGTACTTAAGCACATGGCACACAGTAAGATTAGCATTAAATAGCTAACTATTTAACAATAATATAATAATAGCTAATAGCAAGAGTGACATTAGTTAACAAAACTCCGTCTATAGTTTAGTATAAGACAAAACATTAAGAACGCATGTTGCGAGGTTATGTCGAAAATTACTATTGAATGAAGCACATAAAACCTTAGCTAACGTTAGCAAACGTTACTTTGCGGTTCATTGTTGTTTTCTTACCTTCATAGTTGTGTATATATGATGCAGCATATAATTTAAATCCTTTATCCAGTTTGCTGGCTGGGGCTTTCATTGTCCTGCAAATCCGATGAACATCAGTGACATTTAATGTTGGGAGCTCTTGCAAGCATCGGGTGTAGAACGTCGCCATTTTTAACCGGAAGCGGTGGAGCCGCATCGCGCCGAACACGGAAGCGATTGTGCAACAGGCCCATTGGAACTGCAGCTGACGACGAGTCTGACTAACGCGACACAGAAGAGGAAGCGGCGCTTCGTCTACGGAGTGTACGGATTTGTTTAGAAGTGACACCGAGGATGAAGAATTCAATGGATTGATGGTTTGGTTAACTTGTTAGTATGTTCTTTATGCTATGGTTATCTGAATAACTTAATGTTACGTTAACATACCGAACACGTGTTCGTTGTGCGTCATGTAGCTGAATGTGTTACGTTAGCATAACGTAGGCGTAACCATGTTCGTCCTGTTCTTTAATCCATTATTATTTTAAATTGCCGTTCAAGATGGAATTTCTGCTCTGGGTCTCGGATTCTATCAACCCCCCCCCCCCAAAAAAAGTGCGAATTATAGTCCAGTGCGACCTATATATGTTTTTTCTTCTTTATTATGCATTTTTGGCTGGTGCGACCTATACTCCGGAGCGACGTATAGTCCGAAAAATACGGTAGTTCATTTATATGAAAGGCTAGACCCTCCCATTTTGATTGACACCTCATTCGGCCAATCATATTAAGAAATGGGTTTTCCAGAGCCAATATTAGCCAGGGTGTGTCACGTAGCTTTTCGGTTGATTTTTGGTGCAGCCAGTTACATGATTGGCCGAACGAGGTGTCAATCAAAATAGGAGGGTGTAGCCTGCCATATAAAATGGTAAATGGACTAGCTCTTATATAGTGCTTACAAAGCGCTTACACAACACGTTTTACATTTACCATGCACTCACATTCATACAAGCACTTCCATGTTTATACTAAGCTAAGAGCTTTTAATTAACTAACATTCACACACATTCATACTCCGACAGGACAGCCGGAGAGCAACTTGGGGTTAAGTATCTTGCCCAAGGATACATTGGCATGTAGCCTGGAGTAGTCAGGAATCGAACCGCTGACTTTCCGATCAGTAGGTGACCTGCTCTACCTACTGAGCTACAGCCACCCCGCACTACATCCGTGCCACTTACGGGACGCGGCTGTCCGTTGCCGAAGTCCTCGAACTCTGAGGAGAGAGAAGCTAGAGACTTGAGGCTCCAGCATAGCACGAACAGTTCAGAAACAATTTGAAATGAGAGAAAAAAAAGCAATTTATTAACTGATTGTCGTGTTTTAGACTGCTTATTGTTAGCGGATCTATTCTGACCCAAAGTACAGCCATGGCCGGTTCTGAATGACGGCTTTACAGCAGACAGCCGCACGAACTCTTGCCGGTGTTGTGCGAAATTCTGTTCCCCCGTGAAAATCTGTTCCCCCTGTGTCAGGAGAGGGCAGCCAGAGAGGCGGATCCAAAAGTCTTCATGGCGCTTCTGATCAATTTCTCGGTAAAAGTCTTTACCGTGTTTATTCCTCTCATCAAGAACAACAACTCCTGTGAATATGAAAACATTTGCTCTTTATTTGCCAAAGTTACACGGGGGGAACCAAATATTTCAGCCATCCAAAATATTGTGTTCCCCCTCCATGACATGGTAACAAATTAATTTACCAGCAAGTCTTTTACAGTGTCATTTTACCGAGAAATCGATCAGAAGCGCCGTGAAGAAAGTCGGATCCGCCTCTCTGGCTGCAGTTTGTGCTCCCGACACAGGGGGAACAGATTTTCACGGGGGAACAGAATTTCACACAACAGCCAACAGTAACAAAACTGAATTATAAATAAAGGCGACTTTTGCTGGCAGTCTCTCGCCAAACCTTTCATCCTCACTGACACTGCCATATCAAGATAACGTGGAAGTGTATGTCCTAATATTGAAATTTGTGTGAACCCAAATCCTGATGAAAAAAATAACACAAATATGAATCTAGATGGTTCGGACAAATGTTGGTGGATGGTGCAGTGTTGCCAGATGGGCAGCTTGTGAACACATTGGGCTGGAAAATTATATAGATATGTCTATATAATTATAAAATTTGAAGGCAGCAGCTGACACAGTAACAGTGAGCGCAGCGCACTGTGCAGTCTAAACTCTGCTCTGATTAATTATATGAATGTACAGCGAGTCAATCAGGATTGTGAAACGTCAGCTGCAGAGCCCCAGTCTCCATCATCAGATCAATGCCCGGTTCATTTTCCATTTTATAAACAATACTTTAGAGGTTTTCGTGAAGTCACACTGTGACAGTGACGTGCATTAGTGTGTGTGTGTCATCAGTGGCTATAAAAGGCCTTTTCTTAAAGGATAAAGTGGTGTTTGAGCCACAGTTACGGCGGAGCGGCGGCTCCTTGAAATGGGACGCAGCCTTCCTGCGGCAGACAGCTAGCAGCAGGAACCGGACGCGCCAGGTTAGCCTAAGAAGCTACTGAGGCGTCCGTGACAACCACCATAGAAACAGCCTTTTAAGACCGTTTTAAAAACATCCTCAGAGTTCAAACGAGCAAAAATATATGATTTGAAACAGTTACAGCTGCAGAGCTGTGGCGGCTTCTTTAAACATTGTTTACATAGATGATCATGAATGATACGATGTAGCTAGCAGTGTAGCTAGCAGTGAATGAGGTGACGTCATTGTGTGCGCATTTCACAGCTGTCTGTCTCAGTCTGTTGTTGATATTACTCCAATTAACATGTGTTTACTTTCTCTGGACCATCTCAGGTCCAGCGTTACAATTTCAGCCTACAAAATGATTTAAATATGAACACACACTCTAACATCAGTGCGCTTTATGAAGTCCAATCCTTAAAATAAATATTATGTTTGTAAACATTCGTGTCTCTGAAATAAGTACAGATGTTCATGTTTGTCATTACTGTTTTATTTGTTTAGAGAATTGTGAACTTCACATTGTGTATCTAATCAGAGTCTCAGCAACCTTCAGTCAGAGACTGAGACTGGATCACAGCTTTAACCTCTGCAGAGTCACAGACAGACACAAACCTTCCAAATCACACACAAGCAGCCCAGTCTCATCATTTTTGGATGCCTCTACTGTACACTACACTGTGATCAATATATTAAAAATTATAAATGAAAAGATAACATTCACATAAAGCTGTTTGAAAGTAAAATTAATAGGTACTTTCCAATAATATTTTTAAGGATCTCTGTCAGAGACCAGACAGAGCCATGACTCTCAAGAACCAGAGACTGAAATATGGAAAAAAAAAAATCCCTATGAGAAATAAATGTGCAACAGTAAATATTTTGTCCAGTGGAAAATAAACGTTTTGAATCAAAAGCTTCGGATATCATCAAACCAGAAAAATAGAACTCATTTTTTTCTTTAATAACACACCTTAGCATGTAGTAATGTGACACATTTCTAAACAACAATACATAGATTTTGTTCAATGTTTTGATTGTGGCAGTGAAAACACATGTTGCTGTGTGTGAGTGTGACTGGCAGCCTGTGCACTGAGACCATGAAGCCCACTTCTCTGAAGCAGCTTCTTCTTCTTCTTCTTGGCATCAAAACAGAGGAGGGAGAAATCTACCAAAAGGAGAAAGAACATCTGAGGTGAAACCAGTCAGGACAAATGATTAAATTATATATAGTAGTTCAATACAGCCTCTCAGGTAGCTTTGTGCTGATTTCAGCTCACTGATTCCTGTCTGTGGACCTGTGGTTTTTATGTTTGTAACCGTTTAACTCCATTCATCTATTTAACTCAGGGAGGAGAAATGTCAGGTTGGTGCAGCTGGTGAGTTTAGGAGGGAGGTGCGTTTGGTTCTCTGTTGTCATTATCTGAAAGATTTGGTTCACCCTGTGGCTGGGCTGTATCTGGGGTTATGTTGGACCTGTCACACTTAGCAAGTTTCCCAGGTTGGTGTTTATGGTTTAGAACTTCTAGCTCTGGAGCAGCATCTGTGGCTGTGTAGGGTCCCGTTGGTTTTTGCTGTTTCTCCAGATCTGCTTTGGAAATTAGGTTATTGATCTCAGTGCATTCCTAAACAGGCTGAAACAAGGTTATATATCGTCACCCCTCCTAAAAAAATGGTCAAGACATTTTTTTAATTTTATTTTTGTCTAAATTAAATTTCAACATTCGGTTCAGTTTTTTGTGTTTTCTGAAAAGCCTGAAAAAAATCAAGGGAGGGTGACAAACATGTTTCATGGCTAAATAACATAACTGCTGCAGTCTGATGTGACAGCAAGATCTGAAGCAGTGGGTGACGAGGAAGGAAGAGGAGGATACAACAATTTGAAGAGATCCCGCAGTCTACAGTCAGCACAACGGCTACATTAGTGGCTGTTGAGTTTCCTTCCATCTGCTGCTGAACCTGAAGCACGGAGAACAACAAAACATCTCTTCCAAATTTGAGATCACAATTACAAATATGTCTTTATTAAAGGTGAAATATGTGTTGTGACCTGGCTTTTTTATACACCTGGCGACCCTGGGTCATCATTGGTAAACCCATCCCCACCCCCACACCCATCCCACACACATTCCGAATCTACTGGCCCCGTGTACATAACAAAAGGTTGGCCTAATGAGATGTAAACTGCCATTTGGAGGCGCTTGGTAGAAAAAGGAGTAGTGTGAAAATGCTGGTAGTTCTAGTGGTCCAAGTTGTTCACCCACTCTCCAACCTCCTACAACAGTCTCCTACAACCTTAGGGCTTGGTTTGTGCCCTGAACTTGAGTTCAAGCTTCTCCAAACTCCACTGGTGTTGCTCTGCAGTAGCTGGTCCTCCATCTTCTTTCTGTAGGTGTTTTTTCCATCCCTGATTTTCCTTCTGAGATCCTTCTGCACAGCTCTCAGCTCCTCCTTATTTCCTGATCTAAAGGTTCTCTCTTCTCCTTCAGGAGAGCCTTTGTTTCAGAGCCACAGTTATGTATAACAAGTAATACTCAAGTGAATGTTAAACATGTATTAAAAGAAAAATGATTCAGCTCAGCTCACAAGAAACTGCTGGATACTATTCTGGAAATGCCTAATGAATACAAGGCCACTGTGAGCAATGACAAACCTTTAAACATGATAATCAAAAAGTACACATTAAGTATCATTGCTCACCTTTATTTATGAGAATGTCACTTCTCAAAATGATTGCATGCTGTCAGCTCTCATGGGTGAAGTTTGGCTTTGAGGGTTGGAGAAGAAGCTTTCCAGCACCTTTGGATTTCCAATTCAGTTCTGAAAGAGCAAAGACACAAACTACAATGATGTATGAAGCGGAAATGTTTGATTGTTGCTGCAGCACTAAACAGGTTTATAAACTGGTAGCTGATATAGCCTGAAGTATTAAAGATGAACCTCCTCTACCACAAAAAAAAAAAAAAAAGATTTAGTGCTTCTTTTTGCTGTTCTCAAATCTGCTCCCTCCACTGATAAACAACAACAATGTAAAACATATTAATGAATCAGTAACAAAATTATGGTGTTGAAAGTAAGTAGCCTGATGCTTCTAGATTAGTGATTCAAATTAGTGAGTCAAAACCTGAGATGGAGACTGGGTTTGTTTAAAGCTGAGGACAGTGAATCAGTCCCTGCTCACTGACAGGATTCCCAGAGTCTGGAAGCTTCTCCATGATGGGAATGTAATACACTGTAAGTTTCAGCTCAGCTCAAGTTTCAACTCACTGCCTTAATAATATCACTATATAAACGCTGTCCATTGAAATCCTCTTACCTGAACACTGCAGCATCCGCCGGAAGTCAGCGAGCATGGCTTCTGTAGTCCTTCGTCTGTAGTCCTTCATCCCTCTGTCAGTGATCCTCCGTTAGAACGATAACTACCTTCTCGACTGACTACGAGGTGCAGACGGCCCTTGCTGGCCCATATCTACGGGCCTGAAAACCGCTAACAAAGTCAGTAATTACCTCATAACATCCGAAGCGGGTGAACTAATGCAATTTACCTGGACAGCAACGGGAATACGCGTGACCATGGTTACGGCCGATGGGGTGATGGGTACTGTAGTTCATTTATTTATTCATCGTTGGTTCATGGATTTAACACAGAGGGAAAACGGCTTCAGACCACGGAACTCACAGAAAAAATTGGACACCGAATATAGCACTAACCATAAACACGTAAATATAAATTTAGACATAAAAAGCCCCACAAATGTCATCGTTACAACCATAAGCAGCACCCCACATTAAATGAAACAAGGAGAAATTCATGTCAAAAGGAAAAGTGGCGCTTAAGGATCGCAATTAAAGGCATAATTCAGCTTCTGAGCTTCCAGTTCAAAAGAAAAGGGGGAAAAAAGGGGGACAGGGGCAAAAAAAAAAAAAAAACTATACTGCAGCTTAGAAGCCGTGCTCAGAGGCACGAACTTTATCCCACTGCATTTCAGGCAGAATAGAAGTCGTGCCGAGTAACACGAAAAAAGAGGGAATTCGTGTTCATGAGCACGAATCAATAGCTTAAATTTCGTGACTACTGCATGAACTGCCGTGAGACCGGGTTGGCTCAGCGCAGCACCGCTTCTTTTTTAACCTACTGTATTTATTTACTTATTTAGTTAAAAGATGAAGTGAAACAAAGGAATCTTTTGGTGATTCGCAATGGAAATGTGTGAAAGGTCATACTGACAAAAATTTTAGGCATCTATTTTAGGTTTTCAAAACTTGATACTTCACCAAAACTTTTTTGAATCACAGAACTCAACGTTTTTGTTAAGAAGGCGCCACCTTTTGGTGACAGTCTACAATTGAGGGAAAGGGGTGTGTTCATGCTGTAAAGTAGATACGCCCAGGAGAAGGAGGGGGACTTCCAGCCCGACGACAGCCGGACGTCGGCCAGCTGGGAGCTGGACTTCAGCTGGCCGACGTCTGGCTGGATGCGGCAACATTAGGTGGCTGCATCTGTATGTGGTATTGTTGCAGCTTCTGTTTGCGAGTGACTTTCAATACACTCACAATGTACCAGACAACACAGCGAGACTGCTGGGCTATCTGTGGATTGCTGTCGAGTCTGGAAGGCGTCGTAGATGGTGGAGGGAGAAGAAGCAGAAACAGGGCTGCAGGTCCAGCCTTTTGCTAAGGCTAAAGAACACACCACACAAGCCATCTCTGCTGAATCTGCTGAACTAGATCGATCCACCCACCACTACTGCTAGGCTGTTGTGTTTGTAGTCCCTCCTGATGAAAAAAGAGCCGGCTCCTGTCATTTACTTCAAAGAGCCAGCTCTTAGAGCCGCAACGTTCGCGACCAACCATCACTGTCTGCACCTGTGGCCGCGCCAGCGCTGCTGTGCTTAATTGTGTAAAAAAAAAAAGAAAAATTCTGATCAACGGCCAGTTCGGCCTGGAAACGACCGGCCATTCGGGAAACCTCCCGAACCTCCCGATGGCCACCAGGCCCCTGTATGAAAGTAAACTGCCAAACAGCCATTTTCATGGTGACATTCCTGACAGACCGTTTTCTGACTCCTGCCGCTGTCTCCAGCTCCCAAACACTCGGAGGTGTTCAGAGGGGGGCCGGGGGGAGCGCGGTGGCATTACGCTATGTTGCGCCTTCAAAATAAAAGAGTTAAAGAATTTTCTCCTCTGCGGTGTAATTTTTGGGTGGGACAAATATGCCTGTCTCCAATATTGGGGGGGACATGTCCCCCCCTTCCCCCGCGGTTCCTAAGCCTATGGGCAGTGAGGAGTTTCACTCCTACTTCGGCTAGAGTGGAGTTAGTATTAAAGTTTGTGTTCTGGTTGTAGGAAGAGTGAATCTCCTACACCAGGTGGCATTGCGGTGAGCCCATTTTATTCCCAGTGGGGTGGATTCTAAAATTGGAGGCAGGTACAGGTAAACACTGCTGGTGTGCTAAGGTCGAGAGGGTATCCCCTCCATGGTGTATTGTTTTAACCCCCTTGTGTCCTGCCTTGTCTCCCCCTTTTTTATAGAATACTACGCTGCTGTTTTGCCTTGCCCGGCGTTGTCCCGCCAGTGTTTTATGTCCCTGTTTGTTTCATGATGCTGCTGCAAACACTGGTGGGTTAAACCGAAGTTTCCCTCTTTTGGCATCCTGTTGAAAGGAAAGGTCGCATCTGCTTGCGACGGGGTTTGAATTGTGGGGCTTTGTTTACCCCGGATGTCGTTGTAACCAGACTGTGTGGATGAACATTGTGTTGACTTCTGTTTTTATTATTTTATCTTTTGGGAACATGCGGAGCAGCGAGGAGGAAGTGGTGTAAGACCCTTTCTTTTTGTAATTTTTTCTCATTGTTTGCTCGGCCGCCTCTTGTGCATGCGTAGCGGCAAATTAGGATAGTGGGAGTGAACCCTGTTTGCATGTGCATTTATGTTAATCTGTGGTTTTGCTGTGTGTATGCGCCAACTGTGGGGTTTATTGTACCTCCTCTAGCCAGGGTTTTTTTTTTTTTTTCTTTTTTAAATTTATTTTTTACTTATTGATCTGTAGCTGTTTTTTTAATGTTCGTTTTTTAAATCAAAACCTACCCAGGAGACTTGTGTGTATTTCTATATTGCAATAAAGTTTTATTTGTAGTCAACTGAATGCACGCCTACAGCAGTTCCTTTGAGTGTGTGGTAGGTTGGGCCTCTCACCTGACCTGGGTCACACACTATTGAGTCATCAGTTTGGAGCATACCATCCCTACAGTTAACATCAGAGACTGCTGCTAGAACCCTGTCATCTTAATCAGTCACAACAACCCCACCTGGGGGAATTTCACCCCCAGGAAATACAGAATTTTGAAGGTATATTCACAATTCGAATAAAAAACTACACAGGTTCAAATAAACACACCAGAGTTGGCTCGATGGGAAAAGAAAAATACTTTAAGAAAAATGTAATTCAAAAGTTAAAAACATGAGGAGACGACTGTAGTACTAATTGTTTACGAGTTGTACACAATCATACATACAACCGTACAGTGCTGTACAATAAAACAAAATGTGAGCAAAAGGGGGACCTCCACCTGTGGAGTGGGCCACACTGCCACTCTGCATTCCAACACTAAAAGAAGCAAAACAATTTATTAGGACTCACAACACTGGAGCTTGCAGTGCTTAATGGTCACAACATAGCTAATAGACACACACACACAGACACACACACTCACACTAAAAACACAAAGGGACATAAGAAACACTCTAACCTTCAGTATTAAAAGTATTTACAGTGAAGCTGTATCACACGGGGTCACCATCTGTTAACATTAATGGAATTATGAACACCATATCAAACACTGCCAACACAGTAAAACATGCCTGGACAGAAAAACACACAATGGAAGACATCGTCATAAATTGGCCTTCCCAGAGCCTGGACCTCAGCATTACTGAAGCAGTGTGGGATGATCCTGACAGAGAACAGAACAAAAGGCAGAAACATTCAGAGAAGAGCTTTGAATGTCCTTCAAGAAGCCTGGAGAACTGTTCCTCAGGGCTACTTAAAGAAATGACAGGAAGCTGCCTCAGAGAGTTCAGACTGTGCTGAAGAAAAAAGGAGGTTATTACAAACATTTCAGACTTGTTAGAATTGTACAAACTCTGTGTTTGTCTTACATGCTGCATTTCCACTGATGTCTGTTTTAATAAATCACTGCACCTATTTCCTATTTTACTAACTCAGTATAAAGCAATGACAAGTTGCTCAAGAATCAGTGTCACTAAACACATTTGTGTGTTTGTAGTTGTCAAACAGTAACTTTGATCTTGATTCTCATTAGCAGAGGTGATAACCATGGCTCATAAGTGTCCACTGTGGATTCCAACACCACACATGAACAAAATTATGTAGACTTTGCTGTGCTTGCATTAATTTTTACAGTGCTCAGTTATTGTGCTCTGCCCGGTGTATCCAGCTCATCATCTCACCAACTGCCAGCTCTTCTTCTCACTTAACCCTCCTCAGCTCCTGGTACCAGCATGAATACTGTTAACCTGTCAGGTAACTGCTTCCAGACAGAGACGGGAAGAAAAGCATGGATGGATAAAGGAAGTGCACTTTTCCTCTGTATTAATTATTGATACTGATTATTGTTTATCACAGAGAATGACTTCAGTGAGTGAGTTTATTACAGCTTATTAGCAAATGACTTTACTGAAGAAAAGAAAGCTCCAGGCTTAAATCACTGTCATCAATATACCGCGGCTGTATGTAGCTTCTGTTGGAGAATATCACCATGTGTTTTCAACACTGTATGAAAATAGAACAGAAAATTTCCGCTGCTGTTCAGACAGCTGTTGGTGGTTTTCAGGCTGGCTTCACACTAGTAACTTCACAAAGACTTGTGGTTGGTTTTACAAATGAAAAATAGTTCGCTGTCAGCAAGTTTAGTTTTTTTTTTCTTGAGGTTCGTGATAAACAATTGTGGTTGAAATTTCAATTTCAATGTGTGTGTATGTGTGAGAAAGACATGGTGAGTGAGAGACAGATTATCACTAAGAGGAAGTAAGACTGAGATCTGCAGATGTGGTTGGCTGAGCTCAGACTCAGATCATTGCTGATAATAATGCTGTCAGCTTCTACCATTATTTGATTTGACCATATAGTTGTGAGGAATACTAAAAAGGGAGACAGATGGGGTCCACTTGGTTCACGGTTTTTGGTGCTGCAGTCATTGTTTTTCAGGTGAGACTTCCTCCTTTGGTTATACTTTTGCAGTTGGTGTTCAGTCATTTGTCTTATTGTCCATTCTACTCAAAGTTAAAAAAATGTGGTTCATGTTGTTACTTACTGATTTGATTCTGACATAGACGACATGACGATAGTTGTTTTAAAAGCAGTAATTCCCTTTTTCTTGTGAATAATTTTGGTAGCCACAGCACTTGCTGAAATAACTTAGGCAGATTTAAAACACTTGTTTAAAATCTGTAACTGCTTCATATGCATAGAAGGCTGGAATTGGAAGAATTTTTACTACACAACTGTTTGTTTTTTACATCATATAAGTTTATACCCAACATTCACACTGATGGTCATGAATCACCCAGTAACACCTTTATCAGCTTTGTCAGCTCAGGGGTGACAGAGGAATGTGAGTTAAAGCCAAAACCTAAACTGAGCAGCAGTTGTGTGAGAGGCTCTCCCCCCTCAGCCCCAACTGGTCACAGCAGATGACTGCCCCTCCCTGAGCCTGGGTCTGCCGGAGGTTTAAAAGGGAGTTTTTCCTTCCCACTGTCACCAAGTGCTGCTCACAGGGGGGGTCATTTTGACTGTTGGGTTTTCTCTGTAATTATTGTTGGGTCTTTACCCACAATACAAAGCACCTTGAGGGAACTGTTGTGATTTGTTGCTAAACAGTACAAATTGAATTGAATTGAACTGAGAGTAGACGGGGCATTGAGGAACTCTGTAAGAGAAACTCCACTTAAACTCCACAGTAAATCATTCCTTCCTCCTCTCATTGTTGTCCCATTAATCTGCTGCCTCGTGTTGTTATTTTTTAACCTTTATTTTACTGTGAAACATGACACCAAACATGTGACAGGATGAAGTGTGGAGGGAAGGCACTGACAAAAAAAGATTTTAAAGAGAAAAAAAAACGTAGATATATTTCATCATAATTGGTAATCAGGGTGTGTGTTGCTGTAAGAATGTAAATGGAATAGTTCTTCTATAGCACTTTTTTACTCTATCTGAGCACTCAAAGTGCTTACACAACATGATCTAATTCCTTCATTGTTATGTTCTTCAGTGCCAACACAGTACAGAGCAGCTACCTAAACTCTGCTCCCAGTGAGGTCGATTATCTCGTCAATAGTTTTACATCCTCACTGCGTATAACTTTGGATACTGTGGCTCCTCTGAAAAGGAAAGCTTCAAATCAGAAGTGCCTGACTCCGTGGTATAATTCACAAACGCACAGCTTAAAGCAGATAACCCGAAGCTGGAGAGGGAATGGCGTCTCACTAAATTAGAAGATGCTCATTTAGCCTGGAAAAAGAGTTTGTTGCTCTATAAAAAAGCCCTCCAAAAAGCTAGGACATCTTACTACTCATCATTAATTGAAGAAAATAAGAACAACCCCAGGTTTGTTTTCAGCACTGTAGCCAGGCTGACAAAGAGAGACAAAGAGTATTCCTTCAACTTTAACAAGTAATGACCAGGGTTATAATAGTTCTGGATTTTACATTATACTTTAGTTTTATTCAGTTCTAACTTTTTTCTCCAATTCACTCAGTTTTGATTAGTTTTTAGGGCGGTTTTGCTCATTTTTATTAGTTTTTTTTAATTAGTTTTCTAGGACAAAAGACATGCTGTGGAACAGAACCAGAAATTAATAATAACTAATGATTAAATACAGAGTGAAGTATAAACAGAGTACATAAGGTGAATGAAAAGAAAGTGCATTATGGGCATCATTGGGATGTGTCTGTGTTCATAATTCCATCAATTTTTAATGAAATCCATACCACCGGCTGAAATGCATCCCTGAAACATGGCAGAGATTCTACTGTGTTTCACAGACAGCTGTAGACATTCAGTGTTGTAAATCTCTCCTGACCTCCTACATACATATTGATGACAATTTCAACAAAAATTTGGATGCATCACTCCATTAAACCCATTGTTTGGTGCCTTTATTGAATGATTCATAGTTCATTGTTAAGTGGCTTAACAACAAAAACAAACATTCCTTGTGTCATGTCCTGGGCCGGTGGCCCAGTGTGTTATGTTTTCTTGGTGTTTCTGTTATTTTCTCGGTTTCTATGTTGTCATCTTGTTCCACATGTTTTCCTGGTGTCTAGTCTGCGTCTGCGTCTTTGTCTCCCCCTTCTGGCTTCCTGTTTTACTTTGATGGTCGTCTGTTCCTTGTCTTCAGTTTTGCTTTCCCCCCGTTAGGATAATCATAATCACCTGTGTGCCCACCTGTTTCCTCTTCCCTCAGCCCCTCTGTGTATTTAAGCCTTGTGTTTCCCATGCTCCTTGTCGCGTCGTTGACGTTATTGTGCCTGCGTGTGATGTTGTGTGCCCGTGTGTTCCCTGTGCTCCCTGTGTCTGCCCGTCGTCTCCCTTCCACGGTTTTTGTATTTGTTTTTTTCCCTGCTTAAATAAATCCCTTTTCAGTGATGTTTACCTCTGGTGTCCTGCGTGTTTGCCCTTCCTCGCCCGTTTCCTCCCCGGGCATGACACCTTGTCAGGTACAAGGACCGCACTGAAAATTATTTTAAAGGCTGCCAGCGTGCAAAGAACATCTTTGAAAGATATAAAGTCTGGAGAGCACTGGTGCTGAAGTGTGTGAGATCCCTCAGCTTATCTCTGTCTAAGAATACAATAAAGGACATCCAGAAATTTAGTGGTTAGAGTAACACAGAGTGATATTAAAAATAAAAAAATTATCTATATGTGATTTTACTAATAGTTAATCATTCACTCTTCCTTAGTCAGTCTTTAAAATGTATATGTATTTGCCAGCTCAATGCAGCTCATTGTTGATTTGCAACCATTATTTCAGATGGACTTTTACTGTAAAAACCAAACCCAGAACGAGGGTATGAGAAGGCAGTGCTTTTTGTGTGCTTGTCACAAGATGGCAATGGTCACCAATAAAGTGAAGTTAAACTAGCTTGAAATTGATTTTGATTGTCGACTCCTTCCTGTCTGACTAACAGTTCAAAACCAGAAGGTGTTCATCTGTTGGTGACCAAAGAAAAACAGCAAACCCTGATATTCTCAAAGCTGGAAACATTTAAAGTTTGCAGTTGTTGATTAAAAATGTTATTAAGCTATCAAACTCTACGAGCATGTTTTCCTCTTGCTTATAATTAGCCAATTCATTATTCCAGGTCTAACTCAAATACTTCCTCTCCTCTCTTAGATCTCAGCACCAGCAATAGCGGAGAGGCCAAAGTGTGTGCCTGGATTTGAATCAGATCTATGGATTTTCAGAGTGTCTCAGCAACACCTGACGCCGGGGATGAGGCTGGGCAGAGGTAAGAACAACCCAGGAATCTGCTCTCTCACTCTTAACCTGAATTAAATGGTTTGGTGTTTGTTTCTAGCGTTCAGTATCATTTCACATGAAAGATTTGTTTGTACAAAGCTGTGGGAGCATTTAGACCTGAATTACAGCAATAAATGGAATGACAGTTATATAATGGTAATTTGACTTCCATATGTAACTAAGCTAAGTTACTGTCTAACACTCACACACATTCAGTGTGTGTGAACTTGGGGTTCAGGATCTTTCCCAAGGATACGTTTGGCATTCAGCCAGTTTGAACTGCCACCCTTCCAATTAGTATGTGACCTGCTGTACCCCCTGAGCCACAGCCACTTATATGAATGAAACTTTATATCTACAGACTCAATGGGTTCAAAAGGGGGGGGGGGTCAACAACGGGGCTCCAGCACCAATGTCACGTCTCACGAGGAGACACTGGACCTAACCACATGTCTCAGTTGGCGAACCCCTATCAAAAAGCATGTGTAAGTGGATGTGCACCTGGTGTCACCCCATCAAAACCAATATGACAAGCAGATATACAGTGGCTTGCAAAAGTATTCAGCCCCCTTTTCTCTGAGTGCAACTAGTTGCATTCAGAAGTTGCCTGATGAGTCCACCTGTGTGTAATCTAATCTCAGTACAAATACAGCTGCTCCGTGATGCCCTCAGAGGTTGGTTAAGAGAATATTGGGGAGTAAACAGCATCATGAAGTCCAAAGAACACACAGACAGGTCAGGAATAAGGTTGTGGAGAAGTTTAAAGCAGGCTTAGGCTATAAAAAGATTTCCCAAGCTCAAAGCTTGTCCCTGTTTTTTCACTTTCTTCATTCCCTCGTGTCCATCCCAACAGTTTTAGCAGCTCTCTCCAGGAATTTGCTGACATTTGTGAGTCCTTGTATTGATTGTTCCTGATTGTTATTCTCTCACTGATAAAGTGGCCGGAAACGCACAAGGACGGAACAAGTTCATCACAACGTTGCGGCTGCGTGGCAGCGAGGAGTAGTCTCATTTCTCCGGAGGTGAACGCCAGATTCCGTCGGTTCAGAGCAGTTTCTGTAGCTGCCTTGTGTGCGCTGTTGCATACCACTGTAAGAATCAGTGTGTGCTGTATTGTGGGTCATTTCCAGGTTCATTGGTTGGTCTTGGCAACAAGGGAGAGTAAAACAAAAATAAGCTCTTATTGACTACCAGTGATGTAATCACCAGATACAAATTTGACTTATTAGTGGCTGTGTGGACCAAGCTCTCAATACAGGTTCAATGTAACAATGGGCCAGACACCCCATATTCCCACAGCACCCTCTACAGGATACCCCAATGGTCAAATCCCTCCTCCAGGTCCACAGTACCTACTACCACAGTAGACTGGATGGGCAAACTCCCGTGCAAACTTGAATATCTTTGAGAGGATACAGAGCCAGCATTACGTGACCAGGCTGAAAACAGCATTGTTCCTTTTGAATCTGAGTCCACTGCCTCTCACTGAGGGCAACTCCAGACTGTAACAGAGTCCAGCCCCTCTCCTGGAGACTGGTTTCAGAGCCCGGGCCATGTGTTTAGGCGACCCTGACTATATCTACCTGGTATCTCTCAACTTCACGGACTAGCTCAGGCTCCTTCCCCACCAGAGAAGTGGAGGGCCTAAAGGAGAGCGGGCCCATGGCTCCTCTTCAGGCCCACTGGCTAAGTCCAAGCCACCAGGCTCTCTCTCTTGAGCTCCCTCCCCAGGTCTGGCTCCAGGGTGGGGCCCCAGTAATCCTATCCTGGGCAAAGTAAACTGTTCACTTCTTGCATCTGCCATAGGGTTACTGGAACTGCTCTTTTTCTGCCCTAACACCCAGTGTGTTAAGTTATTTAGGAAAAGATGCAGACTGAAAATTCACATCCGTCCTTGCTGTGTACCCTTATCTCCAGATCTAATCCTTTTCACCTGCGAGCACATTCGCAGCTGGACTGTGAGCATCCAGCCTGCAGCTCAGGTCCATGAGGTATTGAGTCTGAGTCTGTACGGTTCTGCATAGCCCATCCATCTGGTTGTGCAGTCTCGCCAGATTTCCTTAATTTCCCAGTAAATCAGGTATCCTCCAAGCCCAGACAGAAGAGATCCCGTTACCAAAAAATGTAATATGTATACGTCTTCCACGTCCTCAACTGGCAATGCTGAACGACACACAGGTCTCCACACGCTCCACGAGTCAATTATGTACCCAACGGGGTCTATTCCACTAGGACATGTGGGCGCCCCTTTCCCCGATCTCATAGTGGAGAAAATCAATGGTGTTGAGGGTCGAGTTTGCCAGATCCATGTTGATTCCTATTTGGTATGTGTAAGAGAGGCATTTACGGCAAGCAGCAAAGCAGGTAGAGTGTGGAGCACAGGAGCGAGAGAAGATGTGACCGTCTCCATCAAGAGCAGGAAGAGAAGAGCAGGAAGAAAATAAGAATGCATTGTAGTTGAGTTAAACATAAAACTGTTTCCAGTTTCACTCGTAAGTTAATGAACATGAAATTGAATTTAAAGATCAGTTACATAATGAAGGCTTGATTTGACAAAATAAGGTTATCCTGATAAAACAAATTTTTTTACAGATATGTCCCAAGACAACCACAATATCATGTAATATAGATATTTTCAATATTTCATCAGTTAACGCTCCACCCCAATAGAATTCTGTTAGAATGTTCCAGATTCCTGAGAATTCAGAAAGAAATCTGACAAACCTGAAAAACTGCTGCAAAGGGTCAGTTATGAATTACTTAAAGAGATCACAAGTAGCTCTTTGAAACCATATACTCTGTTCCTCATAATCTCTTTCTTGTTCTGTTCTCCATCCATCCATCCATCCTTTTCCGCTTATCCTGTTCAGGGTCGCAGGGGGGCTGGAGCCTATCCCAGCTGACATAGGTCGAGAGGCAGGGTACACCTGTACAGGTCGCCAGCCTGTTGCAAGATTTGTTCTCATGATTTATTATTTTTCCTCCTCCTTCCTTATCCCCACCTCTTCTTCCTCTTCACCTCAAGTCTCATTTCTTTAACTGCAGTCGGAGTTCTAACTCACACATGAAGATGGTTATTTATTTCTGATATTGTTGCAGTTTCTGATTTTCATCAGATTAGAGATTCCAACCTCCTGTCTCCAGACAGCTGAACAGAGCCAGTGTAACAAGTGCTGATTGTAAGCTAACATTGTGCTAGCTAATATTAGGCCCAACTTTCCTAAAAATCCCACTTTCCCTCTGATAAACAGGGTTGGTAACATTAGGGCCACCTAATGTAACACCGGTATTGTGCCAAAAATGATTGCTTGCCAAAATTTGATTTCCACTATTTAAACTGTTGTAAATCACTTTTTAGCCTATAATCTGGGAAAGATATGTCAAACATATCTCACATAAATGATATCAAGTCAAGAAACAATATTAGTGTCACAAGGCAGAAGCTGCGATCACTTTTATATACTTTTAAATATTTTATATATTCTTTATTTATAAAACATTGACATTAAAATATCTTTTTTAAGAGACCTGGCAAAGAGGGCAGCAGAAATTGCAAAAATATAACATTGTAGTTCTATAAAGATATTTTAAAAGGACCGGATTGATCATAATGTAGATACATTAATGCAAAGTCAGAAAGATCTTTGCAAAACTGGTGATTTCCTGTTGACTGCAGTCTATTTACCAACATAAGCAAATACATTACACATGAACACAGAATCATTGGCACACAAGTCATTGATTGATCACTTACTGTTTTCATGAAGGTTTAATAAGTGTCCTTATTTTTCTGGAAGAGGCAGTAATGACTGACACACAGCAAAGCAACAAAGACTTGCCAGTTCTTTCTCTATATGCACCACATTTGTAATCTGTTTTTCTATCCTTTCCCAGTGCGCTTCACTGACTGCACAGACCTCAGTATTTCCTTTCAGCAGTGATGACAGTCACTTTGGCTTAAAGGCAGACGGTGTGTTAATGGTGAGTAGTGTTAACAGACTGGACTGCAAAACTGGAGTTAGTTTAAAAAGTGCAGTAAAGTTTGTGAAGAGTTGCTCTGATGAAGGATGCAGTGCCTGCATGTTGTGTTCCTACTGAGGGTTGTTTTAATCTTCCAGGTAAAGCGACAGGTTGTTCTTCATAAAGGACACCGGACCTTCTTCATCCACTCCTGGGACTCTGAAGGTCACAAAGTAACAGTTCCAGTCAGTGTGGTTCACCCTGAGCATCACCATGGGCACCATCACCATGAAGACCAGATAAACTACAACCATGAGCATCACAGTACTGAAGTGGACTCTGCTAACAGCACAGAGGCAGGTTTAGAGACACTGTTGACTGAAACATGAAGGAAAAGTACAAATACATTTACATTAAATTTCCACTCATAGAATAGAATAGAACAGAATAGAATAGAATGCCTTAATTGTCATTATACAGGATGTACAATGAGATTGGAGGACACTCCTGTTCAGTGCCATGCAATAGAAAGTCAAACTCTCTAAAATAAAATATAATAATCTAATATAATCTAAAAATGTACAGAAAATAAAATGTAATAAAAACAGAAAATAAGAGAATGTTTAAAAATATATACATTGTACAAAATAAGTATATACTGTATTTTCCGGACTATAAGTCGCGCTTTTTTTCATAGTTTGGCCGGGGGTGCGACCTATACTCCGGAGCGACTTATATGTGAAATTAACACATTAACCAAAATACTCCAGCCACTTGACATCCCCGTGAACGGGAGCTTTAAAGCAGTCTTGCGTAACCTGTGGGAGCAGTGGATGATGGATGGAGAGCACAGCTTCA